>NC_140234.1:42016550-42569050 GCF_949987555.1 Borostomias antarcticus | reverse complement strand
ACTGACTGGCCTGGTTGGAATTCCGATCGAAAAATCACTCTGGGTGAGAGCAACACCAAACCCTGAATCGCATTTTGCAAATTTAAGTTTGTGTGCGTGTGGGTCTGGAGCCAGGCTAGTGCAGACTTGATCCGGTCTCGACCAGCTACCTTTCACTGGTCAGACGGTCGAGCCACTGGGCTTCCTACTGGGTGGGGGGGCTGATAGTGACACTCAACCTAGGCTGGGAGTAGGAGCATTCCCGTGTGTGCCTGTGTGCGTGTGTGTCTGTGTGCGTGTGTGTCTGTGTGCGTGTGTGTCTGTGTGCGTGTGTGTCTGTGTGCGTGTGTCTGTGTGCGTGTGTCTGTGTGCGTGTGTGCCTGTGTGCGTGTCTGTGTGCGTGTGTCTGTGTGGGTGTGTGTCTGTGTGTGTGTGTGTCTGTGTGCGTGTGTGTCTGTGTGCGTGTGTGTCTGTGTGCATGTGTCTGTGTGCGTGTGTGTGTCTGTGTGCGTGTGTGTCTGTGTGCGTGTGTCTGTGTGCGTGTGTCTGTGTGCGTGTGTCTGTGTGCGTGTATGTCTGTGTGCATGTGTGTCTGTGTGCGTGTGTCTGTGTGCGTGTGTCTGTGTGCGTGTGTGCCTGTGTGCGTGTCTGTGTGCGTGTGTCTGTGTGTGTCTGTGTGTGTGTGTGTCTGTGTGCGTGTGTGTCTGTGTGCGTGTGTGTCTGTGTGCATGTGTCTGTGTGTCTGTGTGCGTGTGTGTGCGTGTGTCTGTGTGCGTGTGTCTGTGTGCGTGTGTGCCTGTGTGCGTGTGTGTCTGTGTGCGTGTGTCTGTGTGCGTGTGTCTGTGTGCGTGTGTGCCTGTGTGCGTGTGTGTCTGTGTGCGTGTGTCTGTGTGCGCGTGTCTGTGTGCGTGTGTGCCTGTGTGTCTGTGTGCGTGTGTGTGCGTGTGTTTGTGTGCGTGTGTGTCTGTGTGCGTGTGTCTGTGTGCCTGTGTGTCTATGAGAGATTGTCAGGAGCAGCTGTATTTCGACACCTGGTCATTTTGCCTCTGGTTTACAACCCCTCAGCTAAACTAAGACAGATAGCCTAGGGCCTCCAGACAGACATACCTGTGTCCCATCAAGAGTACAATACACTTCACTAGACATTAACACACATGGGACATATTCACACACACCTACTGTACACAGCAGCTGGAGAGTGGTTGTCTTTTCAGCTTACAGTATCATCTGTCCTCATTTTACAGTCAACCCAGAAAGTCTGCACACAACTTTCATCTTCTCCACATTTGATTATGTTACAGACTTATTCTACAATATTCAGTTCATTTTTTGTATCAACATTCTACACAAAATAACCCATAATGACAAAGTGAAAACAGATTTTTAGACATTTGTGCTAATTTATTATAAATCGAAATGTCAAATATCATATGCAAACAAGTGTGCACACTCTTTGATATGACACCCAAAAGTGAGCTGAGGTGCATTTTGTTTCCACTGATACTGCTTGAGATGTTTCTACAACTTAATCCACCTGTAAGTAAGTAAGTAAGTAAGTAAGTAAGTAAGTATGTAAGTAAACCTTTATTTATAAAGCACATTTTACATGACAGCAGTCGACCAAAGTGCTGAACAGTAGTAAAAAATAATAATTAATACAAATACAAAACAGGGGAATATGCAACAATACAAACATTTAAAACAGACACAGCTTGTGGGTGAGTAGGTGAGTTTTCAAGGAGGATTTAAAAATCTCAAGGGTCTGCGCTGATCTAATATGAGGAGGCAGATGGTTCCAGAGCCTGGGGGCAGCTGCCGCAAAGGCCCCGTCACCTCTAGACTTTAGCCTAGTCTGAGGCACCTCCAGCAGCAGCAGGTCTTGGCTAAAAGTCACAGCTGGTAAAAACTGTATTTAACCACGACGCTGATTAGCTTGTTAAATTTAAAATCACAATCAAAGACCACCCCAAGGTTCCTCACAGAGGAGCAGATGTTGGGGCACAGAGGGCCTCAGGGCGTCAGTGCAACCGGCTGAGGGAGTTTGTGGTAAATTTAATTGATTGGACATGATTGGGGGATTGCCAACACCTGCCTATATAAGGTCCCACAATTGACAGTGCATGTCAGAGGAAATTCAAAGCCGTGGGGTCAAAAATCAAGAGAAAAAAATTCTGCGGGCTTTACAGGTCCCAAATAGCACAGTGGCCACCATCATTTGTAAATGGAAGAAGTTTGGAACCATCAAGACTCTTCCTAGACCTGGCCGCCCGGCCAAACTGAACAATCAGAGAAGATGGGCCTTGGCCAGGGAGGTGAGCAGGAGCCCAAGGGTCACTTTGACAGAGCTCCAGCATATCCTTGTGGAGATGGGAGAACCTTCTAGAAGATCAACCATCTAGGCAGCACTCCACCAATCAGGCCTTTATGGTAGTGGCCAGATGGAAGCCACTCCTTAGCAAAAGGCACATGAGCTGCCGCAAAAGGCACCTAGAGGACTCTCAAACCATGAGAATCAAGATTACCTGATCTGATGAAACCAAAATTGAACTTTTTGGCCTGAATACCAAGCATCACATTTGGAGGAAACCAGGCACCATTCATCACCGGGCTAATACCCTCCCTACTGTGAAGCATGGCGATGGCAGCATCATGATGTGGGGATGTTTTTCAGGAGCAGGTAAAGGGCGACTAGTCCTGATAGAGGGAAAGAGGAAGTACACTAACATCCTTGAAGAAAACTTCGGCGAAGGTTCACCTTCTAAAAGGCCTAAGCACTAAATGACCCTAAGCACACAACCAAGAAAACAAAAAAGTGGCTTCGGGACAAGTCTATGAATATCCTTGAGTGGCCCAGCCAGAGCCCAGACTTGAACCCGATTGGAGAGACCACAAAATGTCTGTGCACCGACGCTCCCCATCCAACTTGATGGAACTTGAGAGGATCTGCAGAGAAGAATGGGAGAAACTGCCCAAAAATAGGTGTGCCAAGCTTATAGCGTCACACCCAAGAAAACTTGTGGCTGTAATTGCTGCCAAAGGTGCTTCAACAAAGTACTGAGTAATGGGTGTGAATACATATGTTCATGTGATATTTCAGTTATTTTTAATACATTTGCTACAATTTCTAAAAAAAATAATTTCACCTTCTCATTATGGGGTATTGTGTGCAGACTGATGAGAAAATAAGGCTTTCTTTTGGAATAAGGCTGTAACGACTTTGCGGCTTGACTGTACATACATCGTATCCGTTCACCCAGCCTGGTTGTGTTGCCACATTCCAGTGGGGTGGGGCAGAGTAAATACACCAGCACCAGTCAAGCAAGCAGACAAGGCACGTGTATACCTAGTGAGTAATAGGAATGGATTTCATATACAACAAAAACTATGTGCATATCAGCAGTTATTTATTTTCAAAGGTAATGTTCCGTATCTCACTCTCGGAGATCATTCTAGGCCTCTGTGAGCTGACTGTGAAGCGATCTCTGAGATACCCGCTGTTGCATCCCCTTAGCTAGCCAATCAACAAGGAGGGAGACCACACCAAGGTTTGTCAGGTTTTATTTTCAGAACCAAAGAGCGTCCATGACCCTGGGTAGGGAAGACTAGAGGACTGCTCTGTCCCTGGGTAGGAAGGACTAGAGGACTGCTCTGTCCCTGGGTAGGGAGGACTAGAGGACAACTCTGTCCCTGGGTAGGGAGGACTAGAGGACTGCTCTGGCTTTCCTAGAGGACTGCTCTGGCCTGTCCCAGAGGCTACAGAAGGCAGGAGCACCTCCCTGTTCCTGCTGGGCTGCTGGTATTCCCAGAAGGAAGACGGGTCCATGTCCATACCGTCAAGAACCAAAAATAAAAGTAACCAGTGGGGCGTGGCTAGCGAGCTATGGTGTCATTTTCAGGTGACTCCCCTCTAACCTTAGCAAATTTTAAGATTCTCCCACTATTTTTATCATTCATTCCACTCATGAAGTTAAAGGCAAGACAATGACCTAGCCAAAACCCAACAAAGCTCAAGAAAAGAATGAGAAAATACCGGAAGACGTCGAACCGAAAAATACATCTAACGAGACGATGCTAGCTGCTGGGCAGTAAGTGCAGCTAGCTCAGCAGCCTTCAGCATGGAGACAAACCCCCTACAGCAGATCTGAGGACTACTGTATAAGGCAATCACTGCCTTAGAGAATACCATGGAAACTAAATTCACTACCATATCGGCCACCATGAATGTCATGCAAAACAATGAGAGGGAAGATTCATGATATGGAGGAGAATGTGAACATACACGATGGCAAGCTAGCTTCTCTCGAGTGGCTCTGTAATCTGTGTGGTCTACTAATCAGTGCATCACGTCTGCTTTAACGAACTCTCAAAAGAAAAGAAAAACAACCACTGCTCTAATCAGTGACTGAAATGGCATTTCTTAGACTTGGCAAGTGCTGCAAAGTTAGGCTCATATGGAGTGAGGGGAATACGCAGACACTGGTGGAGGTGGGCACTTGTAAGGGAGGCACTGTGTTTGTCTTTATTGCATTCATATGTGAGAAGCTTGACTCGTAGGTATACGTTGTACCAAACATAGTAAGTAGAAAAAGGGCCAACCTTCTGGTGTTTGGGAACTGGACCTGGTTAAGTGTCACCCAAAACTGCTCACATGACAAAGATCTAAACTCCTGCTTTAAATCAGATGATGCTTGGATGTCTATCAGTAACTGCAGGGAGCCCTCATCCAGTGACGGGAGCACCTGCTTGGCTTCAGCTGCAAACTCTCCCTCAGCATCAATAGTAAAGGGGTCCTTCGTAAATCGCATCACCTCTGCGGGTATATTGAAGTTATCAAACCGCGCAGCAAAGTTCTCAATCAGTTTATCGATAAATGCTGTCATTGCAGGGGTGATCTGTGCCGACGATCAAAACACGCAGTGTTGGGAAGTGCAGCATTTTCATGGGAGTCAGATTGGTGGAAAACAACTCAAGTTTTCTTTTAAACCCATTCAGTTTGTCCACTACATCGCTCACAGTTTTGTCCCTCCCTTGCAACTGCAGGTTAAGTTTGTTCAAGTGCTGGAAAATGTCACTTAAAAACCAGACATTTACCATGAACTCCTTGTTTTGCATTTGGGCTAGGAAAGGGGCGGCCTTCTTGTGATGGCAGCCACGGAGAAAGGCAATGATCTCGTGCCTGAGTTCACAAACTCTCAAGAGCGTCACCCTTACTTAGCCATCTAATGTCATTATGTACAAGTAAATCCCTGTGCTCAGCTGACATATCAGATAAAAGTTTGCGAAACAAAGGGTGCTGTAGGCTTGATGTGGCTCTGATTAAATTGATCAAAGACAGTATATTGTCCATAGTGCCTTTTAACTCACCACTTAGCTTCCCACAGAGTACGCTCTGGTGTAACAGACATAGCTTCCCACAGAGTACGCTCTGGTGTAACAGACATAGCTTCCCACAGAGTACGCTCTGGTGTATCAGACATAGCTTCCCACAGAGTACGCTCTGGTGTAACAGACATAGCTTCCCACAGAGTACACTCTGGTGTAACAGACATAGCTTCCCACAGAGTACGCTCTGGTGTAACAGACATAGCTTCCCACAGAGTACGCTCTGGTGTACAGGCTCAAGCTGGAAGAAGGGGCGGGCTTAAGGCAGTGAAGTAAATAGACACCAGGCTCTTCTCCCCGAGGAGAGACTGGTGACGCGAGGCTATGAGCGGACAGTCCCTGCGCCCGCCCGGACATGGAAGGGGCTCCATCTGTGACTAGCGTTGCAAATCTAGTCCATTCTCGTTGAAAAATGAAACGATCTTCTCAAAAACGATTTGACCAGTTGTTTGTCCCTCCAGTGGAATTAAACCCAGTAAATCCTCACAAAAACACTCACCATCAAAGAATCTCATGTAGAGACATAGCTCTGCTATATCACTGCCATCTGTAGACTCATCAACAGCTAGTGACCTTACCTCAGAAGTTTTTAGCTTGTCCAAAAGAGTTTCGAAAACATCTGTTGCTAGTGCTTCCACTCTTCTAATTGCAGTTGTATCGGACATAGGTATTTCTGAATCGATGAAAGGATACTCTTCTTAACCTTTTCATCCGTCACTACGTCGTCTAGAACAGCTAGCATACATTCTTTCACAGTATCTGAATCGGTGAACGGCTTTTTCTTTTTGGCGAGAATCCATGCTACGCGGAGGGAGGCTGTTGTAGTCCTCTCTTGCTCGGAACACGACCGGGCCATGATAGCTCGTCTCTGCTCATAGTTTGTGGTTAGGCTCTGCACCTTTTGTCTGCGAGCATCCGATCCTTCTGGGAAATTTGTTTTGAAGTTCGAGTGTTGAGTGTTGAAGTGTCTTCTCAAATTGTACTCCTTCGAGACAGCGATAGACTCGTTACACAGAAAGCATACTGGTTTGGTAGTGTTGTTTGTAGTAAAAGTAGTAAATAGATATTTCTCAGTCCATTCCTGATTGAACTGGCGATTTTCGTCCAGTATGCTTGCTGTGTAACGAGTCTATAACATTATAATTTTAATGTTCTAATAATATTAATCAAAGGGCCAGAAAAATTCCTAGAGCAATTGACTAGCTCTGCTCTAGACCATGGGTTCCCAAACTCCATCAATGTGGGCCTCCTCTCTGAAAAGAGTGACACGCCCCCTCAACCCCCTAATTTGTCCATTTTGCAAGGCAGCGTTAGCTAGCCCATAACGTTACACAGCTAAGTTAGCTCGGTGGCAGCTGCTGCTAGTTAACGTTATGATGTTTTCGCACAATACATTCATTCATTCAGGCTCTCTCTGCACTATCCATAAATTTAGTATACATCTCTCCCATTATTTATTTCGATATTCTGACCTTTAAAATCACGTTTCATTCATAAAAACCATAGACATTTCAAAAACAAAAAGCATGTTTTTCCTTTTTTTTCTTCTTTTTTTTTAACCATCCCTCCGCGCCTCCCCTGAATTTCTTTGGGGCCCCACAGGGGAGGCCCACCTCACAGTTTTGGAACGCCTGCTCTAGACCAATAGATTTCTTCATGCCTCTATTTCCCAAAGGTCTGATAGATGATATAGTGCACAATACAAACCTGTATGCACTCCTAAAAGGACATGAACATCTGGCCTTGACATGAGAGGAGTTGAAAACATTTCTGGGAATGAATATGGTGATGTCATATATCAGATACCCAAGATCAAGAATGTACTGGTCATCAGAGGTAGGACTTTGTCTTGATTTGATAGTAGATGCAATGCCAGTGAACAGATTTGAGCAGATTCTGGGCTACATTCACTTTGTTGATAACTACTCACAGGACCCTGAAAATGCTGATACGTTCTTCAAAGTCAGTCCAGTGTTGGATGCACTCAAGGAAACATTCTCTTCAACAGTTGATCCCAAAGAATTTCAATCGGTTGATGAACAGATGATTCCCTACAAGGGCCACCTGTCTCTCAATCAGTATGTTCCTATAAAAATCAAACCCTGGGGTGTGAAAGTGTGGTTGAGAGCAGGACCCTCTGGATAAATGTACAGATTTGAAGCCTATCATCAAGTCAATCAATCAATCAAGTTGGATTTATATAGCGCCCTTCATGATACCCAGAGCGCTTTACAGTATTCATTCAGACACAGTCATACCGGTGGTGGTAAGCTACATCTGTAGCCACAGCTGCCCTGGGGCAGACTGACAGAAGTGTGGCTGCCAATCAGCGCCTACGGCCCCTCCGACCACCACCAACATTCATTCACATTCATACGTTGCATGTCTTATATCAGGGTCCAGCTGTGGGGCGTGGTCAGATCAGAATGGCTGGAGACATAGTTATGCGACTCTGTGACAACATACAGCAAAAGAATCACAAGGTATTTTTGACCATTTCTTTTGCACCATTCCACTCCTTCAGGCATTGGACCACCAACACCAAGGGATATATGGCACTAACAGAAACAACAGGCTCCATGGAGCACAACTGACACTGAAGAGTGAAAAGCAACTCAAGCAAGAAGGAAGAGGATCTTTCTCTGTCGACTCATTTTCTACTGGACGCTTTACCCGATTCAGTCACCATTGCATGTGTGTATTCTTGGGTATTCCCTCCACCAAGGGTTATAAAGACAAGTTGTCGAGTTACAAATTGCCTGATTTGTGGCGCGACCAATTTGGCACTTTATGCTCAGTACTGCAGTGCCCATTAAAACATGCACTGGCTGCTAGGTGGAATATAACACTGTGTCCGTGGTAAATGAGTAACACAAATTTTTCTGGGTTGAAAGATGGCCACAATACAGTAGATGGCACTGTCATACCCTACTGGAAAATCCATCTGGAACCAGCTACAAACCTTAGCTGGTCATTAGCTGGTCTTGCTGGATTGATCTGGTGTGACAGCATGTCTCTCACCCCATCCCATTGTTGCTATATTTAATTATTCAGAGAAAAATAGAACACCGACCCTGATTGGCCCATAAGAAACATGTAGCTGATTGTGCTGCTGTTGCATTATTGCTGTTACTATGCTCTGCTGCTGTGTTTGTTGTATTTTTAGAGCTTTGTTTTATTAGACTGTTGCACAGCGGTTCGAGTTGTGTCCCTGTAAAGACGTTGTGATTTTGCCTCAGTAAAACAGGGAGTTCTGTACTGCTGCAGATGTTGTACCTGTTGGCAGTCTGTGTGTTTGTGTGTGTGTATGCCCGTGTGCCCAAGAGTCTGTGTGTGTGTGTGTGTGTGTGTGTGTGTGTGTGTGTGTGTGTGTGTGTGTGTGTGTATGCCAGTGTGCCCAACAGTCTGTGTGTGTATGTACCTCTCACCATTGCAAGATTTGACGTTGAGCTCACCTTGCAAACATTTTGCAAAAGTCGGTTTTTGACTGCAGTGTCACCCTCAGAAGCGTGCATTCGACAAAAACACATTCAGCGGGTTTCACACCCATACAGTCTAGCTTGGTTCCAGGTTTATAACTCTTTATATAAGGATTTTCTGAAACGTCAGTGGAGTGAATGTAGGCGAAATTCACTTCCTGGACCGAAGCAAAAGCAAAAGTGGGTGGTCACTGTTACACTCTATAAGGCGCAAGTTGGCACCTTGCCCGAGTGCAGTCTAGTTGCTGCTTTTACACAGAGCACTAGTTACTCCAATGCACTAATGTGATACAGTAGGACTCCACTTATCCGAACCCAACGGGACCGAAGGTCGTTCGTATCTCTGAAATGTCCGGATGACTGAAACTTCAGTTAAAATGCATCAAATTCAATAAGTGGTACTTGCTTCATATAGACTCATAATAGACCAATAAATACCCTTAATTACTTGTGAAAATGCATCAAAATTGCAATCAAATAGCCAACTAAACTCATACAGCCTAGCCTACAATAGACCTACAGTAGCCTATAATAAAATAACCGAATTTCCACTTGAGTGCATGCTTTGATCAAATACAGTAGCCTACTTTATTCTCAAATGAGGCGTACGCTGCATCGATAGGCTAATGTATTCGCAGAACAACATGGTATAGCCTAAAAACAACCCAACATTAGAACAATTAGAGCAAATGATAATCAATAAATAAATAAATGAAATGACAGACAAGTTGTCGTGTCTTAGGCTATTGAAGCCTAAAAGAAAGTCTCTAAAACAACCGATGTAGGCTAACGTGGCCTAGGCTGTAGGCTATTATTTAACAAATACAGTAGGTCTAGTAGGCTAATCTACATGCTCACAACACGTCTGTGTTCCTGAAGTCCATTAACTGGGAACGAAAAATGACTCGATGCTGCTTCAGGTTGCTGACGCGCTTTCTGGCTACCAAGGAATGCAGCTCTCGCGCAGCAGACTCGTTTGCGTTTTGCGCTCGACATTAGAGTAACAAAGAAATGAAACGTGACAGTAGGCTACAGCCTACAGGCAACATGTAGGTCTACATACAGTTCTGTTTTTATTCACAGTAGGGTACAGTACTGTAATGAAAATCCCACCAGTAACCAGATAGCAGGCAAAAAAAAAAGAAAAGTTTTTTAAGCCTGTCCGGTGGACCGGGAGGTTCGGATCTCTGAAGTTCGGATGAGTGGGGTCCTACTGTACTTTACTGTCAATTAAACCAGATGCCTGTATGACTACATTCTGGGATTAATAACTACTGACAGCGTATGTACTCACCCCCATTACAGTGTGTCCTGCCACCAACACCATCACAAACCACCTGGGGAAGAGAACATTCAGAGTCAGATTGTGTGTGTGTGGGGGGGGGTGAGGGGGGGCTTCAAATAAAGAACACTTTTAACACGTCATCATATTAGGATAAAAGTGCTTCTCGCTGCTGTTTGCTTCTCTGTTCTATTGAAGCAATAACTCATGAGAGGGTGTGGTATATGGCAACGCTGAAGAAAGCCCCTGGCTAAAACGTCCGTTGTTGTGCTCTGCCCGCAGGCCACTTTAGCAAAATAAACGTTTATCCAATTTTTTGGAATACTGTGAGTGCCGGGTCATTTTTCTTCTTCGATTCTAGTCCACGCCTGGGACTGTGCACCCGTGACCTGCTAGCCTACATTGTTTTTTGATTTTTTTGAGTTCACATTTTCCCTTGAGGGTATGGTATATGGCCAATATACCACGGGTTGTGCTGCGGTCATAGGTCCGTCGACCAGCACAACCCATGGTATATTGGCATACGATAATTAGGGTTACATCGGTTACATCATCGGGAAACATTTATGGGATAAATACCTACTATTTCAGTGTCTTCATCGATTTCAATATCGAACTAATACTCCTGACCAACCAAGCTAGCCATGAGCGAAGTGTAGCCTACCTTTGCTGTGCAACTGCGAGTTGTAAAAGTGGTGATGATAAACCAGAGCGGTAGGATACAGGACAGATAGAACACCTCAAAATTGATATTGAATGTTTCAATTGTTCTTGAGGAGAAACCGTAATGTAACCAACAGATGGTTATGCAATGGAGCTAATGTTTTTACAGGCAGTAGTGCTGTGATTACAGGCAGTAGTGCTATGATTTTTTTTCATAGCACGTGCGACATATATGTCGCAATGTACAGCCCTACCAACATGGCGACATTTTCGCCAAATATGTACAAATTCTGTCAAGCCGTTCTTGAGATATCGTGTTCAGCAGGCCAAAAACACCTTTTGTGAGGTCAGTGACCCTTGACCTCACAATGTAATCAGTTAATCCTTGAGTCCAACTGGACATTTTACCCAAATATGAACAAATTCCGTTAAGCCTTTCTTGAGATATTGTGTTCATCAGGCCAGGGTCACTGTGAGGTCACAGTGACCTTGAAGTTCAATCCAACTGGTTATTTTTGGCCAAATATGAACACATTCTGTCAAGCTATTCCTGAGATATCGTGTTCACTAGGCCAATAATGCCTTTTGGGAGGTCACAGTGACCCTTGACCTTTGATCCCCACAATCTAAGCAGTTCATCCTTGAGTGCCAGTGAACATTTGTGCCAAAGGGGAAGAAATTCCGTCAATGCGTTCCCGAGATATTGCATTAACAAACATCGGACGGACGGACAGACGGAAGTACGGACAACCCGAAACCATAATGCCTCCGGCCTGGCTATCGTCTGGTGGAGGCATAAAAACAACACTTTGCTGTGTCGGTGACTCCTCCCATGCAGGCGTGGCCACACAGGGTTCAAAGCGCGCTGAGATCAGAACAGCAACATCTTATTGGAGTGTGCGGATGGAATTTGTCTCGTTGCTAGCCGAGGCGAGATTGTAAAAGTTATGTAAAGTAAAACATACCGCATCTTTAAAAACGTGAACACAAGCATACAGTATCTGTCAATCATTCATTTCAAACCCATGGAGGTGAACTGAAGAAGTGCACAGAGAAGGATAACAGTGAAAAGCCGGTGTGTCACTGTGAGTTGGACATCTCACCACAGACGGAGGTTGAAGCAGGTGGTCCAGCAGGTAGACAACGATATCAACACTCCGGGCATGTCCTGTCTTAAGACAACCCCTTGTCCTGTGTCTTGCCTCTGATTGGTCCACAGCCAGTAATGTGAATGCGCCTCTCGTCCTGTCCTGGGATGAAGATAGACATGATAAGAGTAGGAAGTTCAAACCCATTTTGGCGATGTCTGAAAATACAGTTTAATTACTTAATCCTAACTTTATAACAGTTGATGATTGGTGATGTCTGAAAATAGTTTCATTAGTTAATCCTAACTTGAACAGTTGATCAATGTCACTGTAGTGACTTTGGATTGTAGCCTGTTCTCTCATTTTAGCACAATAGCAAGCATTAGTCACATTAGGTACGTTTACGTCAGGTTTACGTACGTCTATGGTGGGTAAATTGCTTCCAAGCAGAACTGGACCACAGCAGATTATTTGTTTTTAATCCAGACCTCAACATTACTACTAACACATTGTGTTTGTATGCGGAAAATAAGGAAAACAGAAAAACGGTGACATCCACATGTAGGCAGGAGTTACTATGGTTATGGAAACAAGTCAGAATTTATATGGATATCTATTGTCTATCTGTTATTGTGGTGCTCTTAATCAAGCAACAGCCTGATAACAACTGAGGCCCTGTCCACACAAGCTCACAACAGCAGCTTCCATAACATTAACGGTACAGTAGCTGTCGGTGGTTTAAGCAGTTGGCTAACATTACAATGATGATTCCTGTAGCTGATGCTGCATTGGTTCAACTGTTTCTCTGAAAAACTTCGGTCGCAAAAGTACACGGGCTCGTGTGAACAAGGCCTCACTCTCCATACTGGTTGTTATTCCTTATTTTCCTGCCGTCTAGGCGTCCAATAATGTTGAGGTCTGCATCTGGACTAAAAACAAATTCTCTGCTGTGGTCCAGTTCTGCTTGGAACCATTGTTGTTTGTTTTATTTCATCCTTATTTAAACTAAAGCGGGGGCGGCTGTAGCTCAGTTGGTAGAGCGGGTCGTTCAATGATCGACGGGTCAGCGGTTCGAATCCCAGCTCCGACTGTCCACATGTGTCTTTGAGCAAGACACCTAACCCCAAATTGCTCCCAATGAGCAGGTTAGCACCTTGCATGGCAGCTTCCACCATTGGTGTATGAATGGTTGAATGAGAGGCCATTGTAAAGCGCTTTGAGTGCCGCTAAGGTGGAAAAGCGCTATATAAGTGCAGTCCATTTACCATTTAAAGCCGAATGTACACTGTGCGATAAAACCCACGATTCAGAGGTCGTAAGGTGTTCGTGGGTTGTTGCAAACAATCGTAGCTCATCGTATGCAAAATCGGGACTCGTAAGTCGCACAGTGTGAGAAGGTGTACGATCTGCGATTCATTGCTACGACCTTCTACGTCGAGGCTACGACCTCCCGACAAAATATCTGGCATGTCAGATATTTTCGCTGTGGATCGCAGATCACGTAGAAGTTCAGCCAAGATGAATCGTGGGCGTAATCAGGGCTGACAGGAATCGTATAGTGTGAATACAAATCGCATAGTGTGAATACACACGTCGTATGGTCGTATGGTCTTGAGACGGAATCCCGGTCATACAGTGGGAAGGGATCCCCGATCTAAGATGTTTTCAGTCAGTGTACAGAAGGCTTTACCTAAAATATGTATGTGTACATGCAGTTCCCCCCATTGAACACAAGTTGGAGCATTTGTGTATATAGTCAGCTCCAGGCTAATGCTCCACAGGTGTGCACAACATCTTAGTTGAATGTGGACATAACTGTTACCTGTTACATATTGCTTTGCAAATAAATGTATCACAGAATCTAAAGATATGGAATGCATTAAGGGAGCACTATGACAAGCTCTATGCAGGAAGCATGATCAGAAGCTCTCAAAATGCCTTACATTTGCATTGTCTATGGTTGCTCAAATCGATCAAACCAAGAGGAGCTTTTATCGAGTACCAAAAGTTGTTCATAAGGAGGAAAAATGCAAGAAATGGACTGCAACATGGCAGAAAAAAAGTGACTGACGAGCCTAGTCTAGTGTCCTTTTTCTTTCTATTTTATCTTATTTTTATCTATCTATCTATCTATCTATCTATCTATCTATCTATCTATCTATCTATCTAATTTTGTCTGACTTTATTTAATTCACTGATTCTTATTATGAATGTATATGTCGAACATCTTTTTCTACATGTTTATAAATAAGCAATAACTCATGAGAGGGTGTGGTATATCACCAATACACCACAAGTTGTGCTGCGGTCGTAGGAGTGCAGTCAAACATTGAGACCTAACAATCAAAACGTTGACAATAGAACCCAAAATTCTAGATTAGCTGCAACACTGTCACGAGGTAATTGTAAAGGCATTAGATTGAACGTTCAGAGTATTGTAGCGACAGGGCTACTCATAGCATTGTGCCACAGGTTTCCCAGCATGTTTTGCATTTGAACTTTTGTGAGCTACAGATATGTTAAACGTCTTATGTATGTGTTATGCAGGATTGCTCAGTGTGGTTTAGTTATACAAACCATGTACAGTAATTATAGTTTCTGTTTATGTTGTGGTGTTTTGAAGAGGACCATGACTTGCGTTGTTTCATTTTAAGACCCCAGTGGTTAATTTGTGTTTAATTTGTCTAATAAAGCGCCTAAAAAGAAGCTGAACAACTTCTTGCTTCACCGATCACTACATTGGTGTCAGAAGTGGGATCTCACCGTCAAAACCCACAGACGAAGACGGCATCATCGGGGAAGAAATAGAACGGTGCTTTGGTTGATGGGTGTACTGATAGCATGAGATCAGCTGACATGGCGGTGCGAGATGCTGGCAGCCTAAGCAGCAGAAGGATGCTTTTATACAAACTGAGGCTACCCCACCTTTGATACAGCAGCTGGGGAAGAGTCCCCCTCAGTGCCTTCACCCAGGAGCTGACACCAGAGAGACTGGAAGAGCACCTCTGCATCACGCACCGACAACCCTGGGACCGGTGCTGGAAGAGGCAGAGAGAGTGGAGGCTGTGATTGTCCCACTCAACCATCAAAGCCCCCAGGGGCATCAGGCTGAGCTGCCGAGCCTCTGGTCTGACTCAACTCAACACTCACCTCTTAAGAAGTACTACCAGGACTGTCGCTCTTAATGGTAAATGGTAAATGGACTGCACTTATATAGCGCTTTTCAACCTTAGCAGCACTCAAAGCGCTTTACAATGGCCTCTCATCCACCCATTCACACACACATTCACACACCAACGGCGGCAGCTGCCATGCAAGGTGCTAACCTGCTCATTGGGAGCAATTTGGGGCTAGGTGTCTTGCTCAAGGACACTTCGACATGTGAACAGTCGGAGCTGGGATTCGAACCGCTGACCCTGAGCTACAGCCGCCTCTTAATCACCTATTGTTTTTTTTAGTTATTTACTTTTGCACTAGATTATACTCTTAGGCCCAAATCCACAAAGAATGGATTGCTCCCGCTAATACTGTAGCTCGATATTTTGCACAGCAATTGCAACGGCAATCTGCTCCAGTTTAGCACGATATCCACAAAAGATTTTGCTCTAAGATATGCCCGGGCAAACGCCCACAAATTTGCCAACTGTGTGCAGTTTGCGGCCATGAACGCGTTCTTGCGCTCGCCTGGCATGACGGTACGCTGCCTTCGTCTGGCTACAGTAACTGCTGTCATGATCTCTTCGGGCCCGGCAATACGAGGGGGCTTGGTCAGGTTTAGCCCCTTCAGTTTACTGTAAGTTTAAGGTAACGTTACACTAACGTTATAGAAAAATAGCAAAAACAACAAAACTATTGGTAAGAGATAGGTATCATCGAGATGGCAATGAGACACTTTCTTTGAAGTTTTCCCCCATTAAATATTTGTAGCTTGTTATCTGATCTGTCAAGAGATGTATTTATTAGATTTGAAACTCTCAGTACACTGTAGACGGGATGTGATTAAAACGCTGTAAAAAGGCATTTGAAATGGATCTTATAAAACGATTTCGGGAAAAAGACTGGAAGGGTCGTTTACTCAGGAAGTTCAACAAACAAGCAACAAGGAAGCTACAACTACTAAGACAGAATTTAGCTGGTTTCTTTTTCTTGTCTTTTGCTAGTTTGGCATGTTGGATACAGCCTACTTTTAGGCGATAGCAGTGCGCTGTGCCTGGTACTATATGGTGAGGATAGATAAAACACACTTGGTTAAGCCTTGCTTGTTTTTCGTGGCTGTAAATAGAACCTTTGGCCCTAATTCTATTTGTCCCATTGTACTGTTAGGCCTACTGTAGAAATACACATAATGGAAACGACAGGGTTAGTTAAGTTTCAGTCAGAGAAAGAGGGAGAGAGCTGCATGAAACGTGATAGCCTACGAAGTGAACGCCTACTGCACTTGACCAATAAACAGAAAAGATCATATTATCATATTGTAGCGACCCGTGTTTATAATGTTGCTGTTTGTGTGTTGGTGTGTGTGGGGTGTGGTTGTAGAGGGAGGGGAGTGGGTGCTGTGTGGGATATAATAACCTACTGTAGGTGGTCGCTCCTCATCCTCGCTCTTCCTGAGTTATCCTACTGTATGTTTGATTTTGGAAGTCAGTGTTCGCCTACGTCTAATGCTGGGCGATTCATTAAACCAGACCCTTCTGAGTTTTAAGATACGCCTCAGTCTGCCTTATTGATGACATTACAATGTTTTTGTAGCCTACATTTGTTCTTGTATATAGATATAAGATATTGGATGTAGCCGTATCTTTTCCCAGTGTGTCAAGCTTTTCTCCATATTTCAGGACACAGATTGGATCAAATGTGTTTTCAAAAAAATGAAAACGACAGACTGCACTTTTTTCCAGGCAATATCAGTTCTGTTGTTTCTGTGCATCGCAGCTGCCAGCACTTATTTTTAAATCCGCCTCTATATATATTTCGCCCTTAATATCATCCAATATCAATTCAATATCATTCAAACTGCACAAGCTCTGAGGAGAGACAGAAGGAGAGAGTGTGCGCTGACTGCTGCAGTTAATACCAGCTTTTCAAAAGCAGTATTTGCACCTCTCTAACTGCGTGTGGCAGCTAGCTCATGGTCTTTGTGGATCAGACGCAAGGCTTATTTGTTGCAATTTTGCACCTAAGTACCTAATTTTCACACTGACAAGCAATCAAGGGTTGCATGCAAATGTCACAGGTGTATGTCACTGGTTTCATCAGTTTCCACAAAATGTTTGTTTAAGGGGTAAGAAAAACTAAACAATAAAACTAAGGTACACCCTCAAGTAGAGAACAAAAGACAATGCCTGAGTAAGCATTAGCATGTTTATTTTGCATCACCCGGGGCTTGAACTCACAACCAGACACCAAGGGAAGGTCATGTGCTTGTTTGAGCCAAGTGAGAAGCTGGCAGTTTGACCTAAAAAAGTATAAATGTCACAGCTAGATATTTACACCATAGGAATCCTGCATGAACATATCAGTAGGCCTACATACTGTGATGGGAATGAGTTGTGGGACTCTGGACTGAGCATGGATTCACCTATTGATTTGATTGGATTGAACACAGGTGGCACTGATTGAGACAAAAGACTGGTCAGATGAAGCGATGCAAATAAAAGCCAACAAAAGAAACAGTTACAGCTACAACAAACAAACCAGTAACAGCTACAAATGAAAAAAAAATATTGTTAAAAAAATCAAGGAGAAGCTGGTTTACTTATTCCCTAAAAGCAGGATTATGCAAAAACTACTCAATTTGATTTTCACGAAACTCAGTGGAGGGATGTAGCATGGGCCAAATTACAACCTCTTAAATTTTGGAGCAGATCCGAATCACGGATCGGGTCCACGGGCCACCCAAACACAGCCGGACTGCCCATTCACAGCCGGACTGCCCATTCACTTCCATTCATTTTTTGGACTATGATTACACAAAAACTACCAAACCAATTTTTATGAAACTCGGTGAAGAGGTGTATCATGGGCCACCTTAGAACCCATTCAATTTTGGAGCAGATCCAAATCACGGGATGGATCCAAAAATGAAAACAATACTTAGAACAGAGTCAGCTCCCTGTGTGGGGGTGCTAGAGACACAGGGTTTGGACTGGTGTGTGCTGGGGGAGAGCCCGGAGAGCACTGCTTTGCCCCCTGCCAGGTCTTTCAATTTTGGGAGGTCTATGCTCTCTGAGCACCATTTCTAGTTTTCTCTAAAACAGCATACATTTGGTAAAAGCGTCTGTAAGTGAATAGATGAATGCATCATCTATCCTGAAAATGCATGAGAGCTCACCTGAACACACAAGCATTTGGCAGCCTGGAAGTTCCGTCTCATAAAGGGGACGACCAGACATGCAGGAAATGTCACTACAATAGGATGAGAAGAGGTGTTGGAGGGACGTTCTTACTGATTTAGTGGCCATCATCCAATCTCATGCTTGAAACATGCTTTAAGTGCCACATTGTACCAGCCAAACAATGGCAATTTTGGGGGGAAAGAAGTGGCACTTCTTGCTAAGTGTGATCCTGTAATACAGCAACATATTGCAAGGGTGCAAAGTGCAGTTGGCTATTCTCTGAAGGGAAAGACAAGTGCAGTGTGCTGCTGAATCTTACCAATCTGACACATGATGCACTATCAACTCAGTGTGAGACACATAGTGCTGCTCTAACAATGAACAGTGATCCTGACATCAATGGTAGGGAACTAGCCCTTGAGATACAAACATTGCCACAATTGCCTTCACCCAATATGACCCTGCTGGGCCTCCGATCGTTTATTCACACCCAGCATTTGACAGAGGTTTACCTCAATCTCTGGACAGCTTTTCGCATTGCGTTGACCCTACTAGTAATAGACGCCAGTGCTTATTCTGTGTTCACACCGGGCGCAAATTTTTCCTGCGGCGCGGCGAGTTTACATAGAAAGTCAATATAATTTGCGCAAACTGGGCGGCAGGCGGAGCGAATCGCAGAACTCGGCGGCGCGGCGGCCAGGATTCGCCGCGCGGCGACATTCGCAAAAGTTCAATTTTTTGAACTTTCTGCGGCGGATTCGGGCGGCGACCCATTGATCCCGTGGCGAAATTGGGCGAACTGGGCGGCGCAAATTTTCTCGCCGCGCCCAGTGTGAACACAGCATTAGAGGAGCTTTTAAATGCTAAAACTAATTAAAACATACTCACGATCCACAATGTCCCAGGAGTACCTCACATGGCCTTGCAATTGTCAGTGTGAATCACAAAATAGTCGAGAGAATATAATGTAATGATCTAATAACTGCTATGAAGTCATATAGAGTCATCATGTTTGTTTGTGTATGGTCATGTTTACAGACAGAAAGCGCTACATGTTACTCTAGTACATACTAAATGACAAATACATACCAATGAATATTTTTTGAAAAGTAAAATCATAGTTGCCCGTCTGATTTAAAAAAAAAAAAAAAAAAAAAGTTGGTTGACAGTTTGAAATCTACAGTAAGAATGGGTTTCATAACATTTATCAGAATTCTTGCCTTGTTACCTAAATGATCAATTCCCATGCTATGGACAACTGCATTCTTAAGTGAAAAGGACAATAATAATAATAATACATTTTATTTATAAAGCACTTTTCTGTTATGGCCCTGGTCTATCTGTCCTGCTCGCCCCCTGCGCCCGGACTGGACTATCACTCCTTCCCCTGGACCCACCTGTCCTCCTTACCCCTGCCCCTGGCCCGGACCCTCGAACCTGCCCCAGGACTCTGAGCCCCTTTTCCCCCACTCTTGCCCAGTGACTCACAGCCCCAGCACTCCCAGCACCTCTGCTCGCTCCCCGTGTAGAGCAGCATAGTGAAGGAGCTCATGGCACAGCCCTTCTGGGGTCGGGTCTGCCTGCTGTAGCCCTCCTGCCCTGCTCACCCTGCCAGCCTCCAAAGACATATTGTGCACACCTGTCACCGCACCACACTTATGCCGGGTGCAGACTAGAGGATTTTAAGCCTGATTTTACTGTAGGGGGGGGCGTTCACGAATCAAGGCTTGTCGGAACCAATTAACTGCCCAAATAATACGTTTGTGTGAGGTGTTTACCAGCCTAATCTTAACGTTCCCGACTGATCGGAGTCTCCCCAATTTTGAATCATAAATATCAAACATGTTTGATATTTATCCTTGGGACATTGATGGAATACTGAGCGAAAACCCACAATAGCCAATGAGAGAGCTGACTGGGAAGCGTCACCAAGATTTTTCATAGCTAGGTGACAGAAACATGGCTGCCAATAACAATGACAAGACAAGCTTTGTCTCCCGAGCTAGGTGGACAGTCCAAATGGAGGACAAGCTTGAGAGAGAACACAAGCACACAAATGTGCTTGTTCAACGTATTGTGCAAAACGATGGTTACGTATTGTAACCCTAGTTCTATGAGTGGAGCGGAGCCCCACAGGGCTAGCTCCTATTGGCTAGCGAAACCCAGCTAGCTACATTGACTGAAGAAAAAAAAAAAAAAACATACACGCACCTGTGTCCAACCAGGTCCGGTGCACCACTGTATAAGCGGGCTACGCCCGCACATCTGCTCCTAACCGAAATTTTCAGCGAGCAGACTGCGGGGTCAGCAAGTCTGTTCCCTGTGGGGCTCCGCTCCACTCATAGAACTAGGGTTACAATACGTAACCATCGTTCTATTTCGTGGAGCTCCGCCCCACAGGGCTAGCTCCTATTGGCATAAGCGGAGCTACACGACCGCACCATACACTCTTGCTGGCCCCAGTAAGGGAACCAGTCAGGACACAAGCCAGGGCTCCAAGGCGAGACCATACTAACAGTTGATCCGACCCAAGCACTGGCCCCACCCCGCCACACTCAGTCTATCACAGCCGAGGGCAAGGAGAGGCACGTGGGGCGAGAGCTGGACCAAAGCGGTTACTCCGTAACAAGCCCGTCCCAGCCTCACACATAAACAGGAGCGGAACGTCACTAGACGGGCCCGCTCCTACCTTAGCCGAACCGGTGAGACCTGAGTGAGTCACGTCTGCTTTCCTAGCAGGAAAAGACCCCGCGGCTCAAACCGGTTCTCCAGTAGCGGCGAGACCTGCCGTGGTCAATTCTGACTCTTTCACAGAAGACCCGGCGACTCGAGCCGAACACCTACATGAAAAAATCCTGTCTAACGCTGGCTCGCACCGGCGGCTGTGTCTAGCACAGATGACGCCACAGAGACAGAGGACATGGATAAAAGGTAATAACGGACAAAAGGAGACGGGGACGACCAAGTCGCCGCCGCACAGATGTCCTCCACTGACACACCATTGAACAGGGCAACTGACGTGGCCACACCCCTTGTGGAGTGTGCCCGAACAGCACCAGGCAGAGGACGACCCGCAGTCACGTAAGACTGGGCGATGCCCTCACAGATCCAATGGGAGAGACGCTGTTTCGACAACGGAGAACCCACCTTCCCTGGGCCGTGGCAAACCAACAACTGGGGGGTGGTGCGGACCGCAGCCGTGCGCTGGACGTAACACGTCAACGCACGCACAGGACACAACAAATGCAGGCGGGCCTCTTCCTCGCTCGCATGAGGTGGAGGATAGAAGGCTCCCAGCACCAAAACCTGTGCTCTATAGGCGCCCCGGACCACCTTCGGAACGAAAGATGGATCCGTGCGCAACACAGCTTTGCTCCCATCACCCGTGATGAGAAAAACTGTCAACGCCCTCAGATCACTGACCCGCTTGCCCGACGTCAGAGCAAGGAGCAGCGCGGTCTTAATCGATAGCCACTTGAGAGATATCCGCTCCATTGGTTCGAACGGCGCTTTACATAGCGCATCCAGAACCAAGAGCAAATCCCAAGGCGGCGCCGCAGCCTTACGCACAGGGCGAAGACGGCGCGTGCCGGCCAGGAAGCGTTTAACCAGGGGATGCCCGAAAACCGTAGTTTTGGCGAACCCCTCATGGCATGCGGAAATAGCACACGCATACACCTTGATAGTGGATGCTGCCAAACCGCCACCATGATCCATCAGGTGCTGAAGGAATTCCAAAATCGCCTCGACCGAGCATGACTCGGGAGCGAAGTCCCTTTCCTCACACCAACGCGCAAAAGCAGCCCATTTGCCAGAGTAAACCAAGGCAGTGGAAGCCGCGCGCGCGCTCTGAATTGTACAGATCACGGCCGGAGAGAGTCCCCTATCAGACAATCTCCGCCGTCCAAGAGCCAGGCCACCAGCGGCCGTCCCAAGACTGGAGGTGCGCAAATTGAGCCCTCCGCCTGGGACAGAGCGTTCGGCCAATGAGGGATGTGCCACGGTTCTACAGTAGTCATGGCCATCACTTCTGCATACCATCTCGCCCAGTGGCGGTCCGGCGCTATCAGTATCACTGATGCACCCTCTGACCGCACCCTGGCCAACAATGGTAAAATCAGCCCCATCGGCGGGAAAGCATACAGCAGCGCCCCCGGCCAGGGGGCATGCGCGAACGCATCCACGCCCAGCGGAGGCTGGTCCTGCTGTCTCAGAGAGAACCAGAGGGGACACTTCGCGTTCTCTCTCGAAGCAAAGAGATCCACCCCTGCTCTGCCGAACCTGGTCCAGAGCTGAGCCACTATCTGAGGATGTAGGCTCCACTCGCCCGGGTGAGGCCCGCCCCGAGACATCAGGTCCGCCCCGACGTTCAGACGGCCGGCAATGTGCCGCGCTGTCAGTGACCGGAGATTGACATGAGCCCATCGCCACAGCGTTACCGCCAGACGGTGAAGCGCTGGCGAGCGGACTCCCCCTTGTCGGTTGATGTAAGCTACTGTGGTCTGGTTGTCTGACCGCACCAGCACATCGCGCCCCTGTACCAGGTGTACAAAGTGGCGCAATGCCAGTAGCACCGTCTCCAACTCCAGGAGGTTGATGTGGCGCCGTTCTCCGACGGCCCACAAACCACCTACGGCCTGGGACAGACATGTACCACCCCAGCCGCTTAGAGACGCGTCTGTGAAGACAGCGACGTGAGCCGACACCCTGCCTATTGGAACACCGTGCGCTATTACGCGCCGGTCCCTCCAATAGTCGAGGTCTGCTGACAACGACCCCGGCATCCGCACAAGGCGCCGTCTGTGCCTCACAGGGTCCAGACGAAGCCGCGCGAACCATCTCTGCACGCACCTCATGTGAAGAAGGCCCAGTGACACTACCACATGGGCGGCTGCCATGAGACCCAGAAGGCGCATGATCGACAGAACCGCGATCTTTCGAGAAGGACGGCAAACACTGAGACTCTTCTCCAGTGTTTCCCTCCTTGAATCGGATAGCCGTGCTCTCATGGCGCTCGTGTCCAGATTGATACCTAGGTAAACAATCTGACGGGCCGGCCACAGAGCACTCTTCTCCCAGTTGATTGCAAACCCCAGGTCGGTGAGATGCCGCACCACCGTGGCGGTATGCATCAGAGCCAACAAAGGCGACAGAGCCAGTACCAGCAGGTCGTCCAGGTACGCCAGGATCCTGATGCCCTGCCGGCGCAGTGGCCTCAACGCCGCCTCCACACAATTGGAGAAGGTTCTGGGGGCGAGCGCATATCCAAACGGGAGTCTGGTATATTCGTACGCCACACCCAGGTAGGCGAAACGCAAAAACTTCCGATGCCGATGAGCTATCGGTATGTGGAAGTAAGCGTCCTTGAGGTCTATGCTGGTGCAAAAATCGCCGGGAAGGAATGCCTCCAGCATTTGTCGCACCGTAATATACCGCATATGGAACTTCAGATTCGCCACCGTTTTGTTGAAAAGGCGGAGGTCCAAAATTGGCCTCACGCCCCCCGTCTTCTATGGCACGAGGAAGTAGCGGGAATAAAATCCCTCGTCCCTCTGGCCTGACGGGACCACAGTTACCGCTCCCTTCGCCATCAGTTCTGCAATCTCTGCTGACAGAGCGGCAGCCTGAGCGGGACGCAGTATCACTGTCTCCACTACGCCCATGAAGGGCGGTGGGGGGCAACAAAACTGAATGAGATACCCTTCCCGTAGAACACGCTGCAACCAGCTGTCCAGGAGACATCTCTCCTGCCAGACTGTGAAGCGGTTGGAAAGAGGTTGTGCCGGAGATCGCGGGAACAGATCGAGGAACCTGCCATAGTTCAATTTGGCCCTGACCGCCACCGGACAGCTGAGAAACTCTGCTGTCCTGGCCCAAGGCGGGCCACCCTCGAAAGGGAGATGAAAAATCCCCATTGGGAGTTCCATGTCCCTGAACAGCGCGAGAATGAATGGCATTCCTGTCAAGAAGCACTTCATTCACAAAAAGAGGAAGTGAGCCGACACCGTCCGCATTGCTAACAAGCCGCCGTCGCTCATCCCATTGAGAGAAAACGGCGGAGTGTTGCAATGCGGGAAGCCCCGCCTTCTCATTTGCATGATCTGTCAAGGTGCCGTCTTTCGCAGACCGACTAGACGGGACATGAGAGGCGGGCAGTGATTTCGCGCCAACATCACACAAAGCGGCCAGGCGAAAACCATGCGACTGGTGCACGTTGTGAGATGAAGTGTGGATATCAGACACCATAGGCCTGCTCCTTTTAGCTAAAGGCCGAGCGTTGGTATCACACACACGACGCCTCGGCTGCTCATGAAAATAGCCAGCCGAGGCAGTAAACACGGAAGTATTCTCACTGACCGGCGAGCGTGAAAATTCTCTACCTGTCGAACACACAGGGAGAGGCTCGAACGCTCGGCCCGAATGAACGAACGCCGTCTCGGGGTCTAGCGCATCTTTTTCGCCGCTAAACCCCGCCAGCGGTCGGTCCCGAGAAAACTCCGAACAGGGCAGTACAGCCATAGCACTTGGCCTGGGCGCACACATCCCCTCTGTTAAAAACACAAACGGTCTGTTTAGAACAGGGGCGGCGAGACCTGCCGTGGTCAAATCTGACTTTCTCACAGAGGACCCGGCGGCTCTAGCCGAATATATTACATTCGCTGAACCGGCGAGAGCTGCGCGCGTCACGTCTGCTCTCTTTGCAGGAAAAAACTCCGCGGCTCGAGTCGGTTTTTCAGCTGCGGCGAGACCTGCCATGGTCAATTCCGACTTTTTCACGGAAGACCCGGTGGCTCTAGCCGAATACATCACATCAGCTGAGCCGGCGAGCCCCGCGTGAGTCACGTCTGCTTTAGCAGGAAAAGACTCCGCGGCTCGAGCCGGTCTTCCAGCTGCGGCGAGACCTGCCGTGGTCAATTCTGACTCTTTCACAGAAGACCCAGCGGCTCTAGCCGAGAACATTACAGTAGTTGAAAAGGGAGGAGATGCGGACTGCACATTACAACCAGCTTGATAACGTTGCATCGTGTTTGCTTTATTGAGCAGGGAAACTTGCTCACCGCCGCTCTTAACAGAGCGTGGTGTGGGCACAACACAGTCACGCATCTCCACGCACCGTCAATAGGTGCGCCTCTTCCTACCCCAAGCCGGAGGCGGAGCGGTGGGCGCGCTTGAAGACGCCGGTCCGGTCCCGGCACCCTGGGCGGGGTAAGCAGGGGGAGGTCGCGGGGGAGGGGCCGCGTGCGCAGTCCAGGAGCCCGGGCGAGCCGGTCCATGGGCCGTAGCGGGGCGGGACCCCGTGGCAGGTTGTTTACGCCCGGCTCACACGCTTGCGTTTGATGCGTCAACTTTGACGGATGGCGGAAGGCGTGTCTGCCGCACGCAACAACAACCAATCACATTGTCCAAAACTGCGCTCGCAACAGCCGAGTATATTCTCCGAACCTGCTAGCGCGAACTATTTTGAAAACCCACCCGGCTTTTCGTTTAGTGCCGTCATGGATGCTAATCTGGTCGAACGTGTGGCGATCGTTTATGCATTGTGGTTGAGGCAACGTGAACGTGGTGCCCGCAGGTATTGGGTACATCCTATCCTGAAAACAAACAATTCAAACAGCGATTGTCCTCCATCTTGGTATCGAAAAATGTGAAATCCCGCCTTGCGATGACGTCTTTCTCCGTCAAGACATCTGATTGGTCGGCAGCTCCGGCAACGCATCTGAAAGTTGAAATGTTTTAACTTTCGACGCTAGCAACGCAGGCAACGCAACGCACCGGGACAACAACGGAACCAGAATGCCATTCGGCTGCGGCCATTGAAAGTGAATGGCATCCGTCAAAGTTGACGCATCAAACGCAAGCGTGTGAGCCGGGCGTTAGCCTTGTGTGTTCGCCGGCGCTTGCTCCCAGTCGCGGCAGCATCAGCCGGAGCACGCGGACGTGCCGGCACACTGCGCTCCCCCGGAGCAGCGAGGTGGCGAGCGAGGAGGAGCCGGTCCTGCTCCTGGCTGCGACACTGCTCAAGGATGTTAGACACAGCCGCCCCAAACAACCCCTCCCTACTGACCGGTGAGTTGAGGAGAACACTCTTGTTTTCCTCGCGCAGACGAGTCAGGGAGAGCCATAGGTGGCGCTGCTGCACCACCGACGTGGCCATCACTCCACCCAGACAGGAGGCGGAGATTCTCACAAGCTGAGCAACGGCTCCGGCGGCTTCGGCCATCTCCGCTCTCCTGTCTTCATCCATAGAGGAGGCGCCACTAGCCGTAGTGGCTTCCGACGCAGAGAGACCCTCGTCTGCCTCGGAGAGCTCTTCCTCATCATCCGTAGGCGCGAGGGAGGTAATCGGGGCCGCCGGTTGTTGTGGGAGCGCGCCGATGTCCTCGCCGACCAGCTGGACCAGACCTTCAGTCTCCAGCGGCGGCGGAGCGAAGAAATGCGCCCGGAGCATCCTCTCCATGGGGTCCAGGAGGGCGCAGATCTCGCAGGCGGGGGACGGAGCCAGACCCGCTCTGGCGTGCTGCGGCCCCAGACAGCGGAAGCAGAGGTGGTGTCCCACGTCGCTGTAGCGGGAGCCGCAGACACAGAAACGATCCGGCGGATCAATCGGCGCCGGCAGGGGGTCATCTGAGGACGCCGCCAGCTCCGCTTGGGTCCGCTGAGTAGACATCTTCTTAACTTCATTCAGTAGCAATGCGAGCTGAAAATTTCGAAGGAGCAGATGTGCGGGCGTAGCCCGCTTATACAGTGGTGCACCGGACCTGGTTGGACACAGGTGCGTGTATGTTTTTTTTTTTTTTTCTTCAGTCAATGTAGCTAGCTGGGTTTCGCTAGCCAATAGGAGCTAGCCCTGTGGGGCGGAGCTCCACGAAATAGAACATACCATAACAGGACTGACAAAGAAAAGAGTTGGTCTGAAATATCCATTGTTTTGGATGTACCAGGTGAGCTAGCTAAAATGCTAATGTAACGTTAGCTGTAAACATTTAGCGTGGCAATGTTGTTTGGTAGATTACTACTACTACGGCCACCGGCACATCTCAAGATGCTCCTGTCATGATGGAGGAGGAGGCGGTGTTACAGGCTCAGGCTGAGTGCCAGGTGTCTCTGATAACACCGACTCCTGTCATTACAAATAGCTGGCTCTATGTGCAGAGTTTAATGGGAATGACTACAACAGAATTAACAACAGAAATAATTTGATTGGCCCCCCAAAATTATACATGCCCAAACACCCTCAGAAGAAAGTGTGCTCATACCGTCTCTAAAATAAGAAACATGAAGAAAAACAAGGGTCAAGACCTACAGTTATTTTGCCAATCTGAACTCCTCCCACCCAAGCACCAAACCCCAAATTCAACTGAAACCCAGCTCAAAAAATAAAACCTAGCCCTAATTGGAAAGCTTCAGTCTCAGCTGCAAATACAACTCACAGCCATGGAGGAAAACATAGCTGATAATCAAATTCACCCACATTATTCTGCAGTGTCAGCAAGCCAGCACGGATGCCACATTGGACAGGGAATCATTGGAATCTAAATTGAAGCCATTTGAACTTGAGAACTCTAATCTGACCAAACAGTTTGACCTCTGCCTGCAACAATTAATTCGACTAAAATCCAAATTACCTAGAAAAAGAGCATTGGACATTAAAGACAAAACAATTAAAAGCCCTACGAGGAGTTTCGGGAAGTGGAAGTGTTTTCCGCCCAAAAAGACCACATTTCCCATGAGCCTCGTCGTAAACCTTAGCTACCTGAGCCGGGTGTTTTGAAGACGGAACGATCGCCACTGACGAGGTAATTACATAGGTCTTACTAGTAACGTTACTTTTGACAATATATAACGGTCATATTTAAATTATTCTTCGTCTTGTCGGCGCCGTAGTCTACTGCAGTAAATCGTTTCATCATTCCAAGAAGGTTCTGGACGACCCGACCACAAAATAATAATCTAAAAATAAACTACATACAAGAAACGACATTTGTCGAAAATTGACACATAAACAAGTGTGGGTAATGTAGATTCAACTACATTAAAATGAGACTAAAATAAACTCCTCGGGGTACCTTTAAATGGAAAAGAATGCTCATCAAGAAATCTGAGCATGAGCTTGAAGAGAAAGTCAAAGTCATTGAGGAACTGACTGAGAAATTGAGCCTCCAGGACAAGTGGAAACAGGAGAAGGTGGTGCTCCAGAAAAGGCTCAGTGTGATGAGAGAGGAGGTGGCGAGGGCGGGAGAGAGATGAGAGGGGATGTGGCGAGGGCAGGAGAGAGATGAGAGGGGATGTGGCGAGGGCGGGAGAGAGATGAGAGGGGATGTGGCAAGGGCAAGGCAGGAGAGAGATGAGAGGGGATGTGACGAGGGCGGGAGAGAGATGAGAGGGGATGTGGCGAGGGCAAGGCAGGAGAGAGATGAGAGGGGATGTGGCGAGGGCGGGAGAGAGATGAGAGGGGATGTGGCGAGGGCGGGAGAGAGATGAGAGGGGATGTGGCGAGGGCAAGGCAGGAGAGAGATGACGCCAACAACCGGGCAGAGGATTCCATTCAAGAACTAGAGGCTGAAATGAAGAACATGGAAAGGAGAGAGCGAGAGCTACAGTGTGTGGTTGATCAACCCGATATCACGCAATGTTCGTGGCACACACACATGCTTTAATAGATTGGTAGATAGATAGATCAACATTTCCTAGCTGACATGTGCTACCCATGAATTGAACATAACATAATGGGTGGTAGGTCATCCTGAGGAGGGAGGCTCTGTGCCAACTTTTCAGAACACCGGCTGAACAAAATCAGTCACCCATTTAGCTATCATCATCATCATCATCATTAGCTAGCATCATTATCATTTTTTGTGGGCTTTCAAGAAGTCCTAGACTAGGTTTATATGTCCCAATAAATGCTCTCTATTTAATATTTTGTAGACTATAATGTATGAATTGGAACTATCACAAGGTCTCACCTTAAATAGATTAGCAGATGAGCTTTAGTAGGCATAGCTTCCTTTTTGTTAATATTAGATTGGGGTAAAATCTAAATGATTATGAGAACGCTTGAAAACGTCATCAACAAGGGACTGCTCCACAGGGGCGGACTGGGGGAAAAATTCAGGTCGGGATTCGTCCCAAGCGTCCCGATGTCCAGTCCGCCATTGCCGCTCCACTAACGATGTACCTTATGATGTATCTTAAGTCGCCCACTGAGGGATAGTCTGGGAAACACTCGTCGGAACCAGGCCAGGTCCAGCCTGGCTTATGTGCGTTGCTGGCTTGTTTCTGTTCAGGACTGGTAGAACAGAAGCTAGTCATGCCACTGAAATAGCTGTGAATTGAAATGACATGAAATAATGTCTGATAAATTAAGATAGGTCTTGTCGCCTGGACACATCAGTTTCAATGCTTCCAATACTAATCCAGCACAATAAGAGCGGGATAGCCAGTTAGCTCATGAGCTCACAACAACTAGCAGCAGCTTCCATAACATTAATGGTAGCGGCCAGTGGCTAAAGCAGTTACACTGATGATTCCTGTAACGTTAGCAATTTTGCTGCAATTGACTTCTGTTTCTGGACAAAGGTAAGGGATTAAAAGATTGGAGTGAAAGGATGCATGTGTGGAGGTTTGGGGTATAGTAGAAATGCAGGTCAACATTCAACGGAGGGAGGGAGGGAGTGATAACCAGACAAACGCTATTGTAGGTGCGCTGGCTTACAGCCACACACAAAAACTGTCCCTTCGCCAAGGTATACCTTAAGAAGCATTGTAGATCGCCAAGGTACATCATAACTGGGAAACGCGGCCCAAATCAATATCATATACAGTATAGTAGCCTACTACACTGGACAAACAGGAAATGGCTCCCTTTAATTGATTTTAGTGCCTGTTCTACATTATATTCTTATTTAATGGATTATTCATAATTGATTTTCCAATAGAACCAATCAGGGGTAGAGAACAGCAGTTAGAACGCTGGCCCAGTTGTAAATGCAATTTCTGGAAGTTGTTCTAGATACGAGGAAGGCCAGACTGATTTGCAGATCAAAAAGAATTGTGTGCCACAAGCAGAGTCTGCAACATGTTATCAATCCACAATATTAGTATTAACAGTATTAACAGCAGGAGCAAACAGACACCTGAAAAGATATGGGAGAAAATAAAAGTGCTAATGCCTCCTATTGACCGTGTGACAAATCCCTACATGCTCATGCTAAATCCACATTTTAAAGCAATATTAAACTAGAAAAACCGCGTAGCGGCTAAATGCCTCCGCCCAACAATGCAAGTTGCAGTTAACATTCAGTTCACCTTTGACATTTGAATACCAAAATCTAATCCAATTACTCTAATTAAGTCCAACTGGACATTTTGGCCAAATATGTACAAATTCTGGTCAAGCCTTTCTTGAGATATCGTGTTCAGCAGGCCAAAAACACCTTTTGTGAGGTCAGTGACCCTTGACCTTTGACCCCCACAATGTAATCAGTTAATCCTTGAGTCCAACTGGACATTTTACCCAAATATGAACAAATTCCGTTAAGCCTTTCTTGAGATATTGTGTTCATCAGGCCAAAAACACATTTTGTGAGGTCACAGTGACCTTGAACTTTGACCTTTGACCACCAAAATCGAATCTGTTTTTCATTCAGTCCAATTAGACATTTTGGCCAAATATGAACACATTCTGTCAAGCCATTCCTGAGATATCGTGTTCACATGGGAAAGACGACTCCTTGACTATTATAGCTCACAACCATAATTCTGACACCAGACAGGGTTGCTGTTGTGTGACGACCCCTCAAGCCGAGGTTAAACTAACCACCCTCGGGGAGCGGCGGCCCAATAAGCCGCTCCCTCTGGGATCCGGCCATACTCGGATCTGGCAAGACCGCCAGTCCCCGGTGGGCAGCTGCACCGGAACACAATGCGTTAGACCACTACACCACCGCAGACCCCTATAACAGGAAACTTAAATGTAGCCTAGTTGTGAAAAAAAAACATAAAATGCAATTCTAGATCTTGCAGCATGATCTTGGTTAAAACAACCTGATTTAATGCAAATTCAGTTGAATTTCAACCCTGTACTGTGCATTCATCCATCATATGTGCAGTGCATTCTTCCATCACATGCACAGCTAATTCCTGTCATCCAGCACACTAAGAGGGCTGTAGAATCCATTAAAGTTCTACTCACAAATAGATTAAGCAAAACATGTTATTTTATTTATTAGAAATGTTTTCCTGCATGTATGCTTATGACAAAACAAAATGTTTATATTCATGTCTATTTATGACGAGGTAAATACTTTAGTTATAAATACCCAATACAACTTTATTTGTAAAAGCACTATAAAAACCACAAAGGACCAAAGTGCTATACAGAAGAATAAATAAAAACATAAATACACAGATCACACAGGCATAAAGTACATACAAATACAAAAAGGTCAACGCCTTGCAAAGTGTCAAAGGCCAGGGAAAAAGGTAGGTTTAAAGAAGACATTTAAAGACAGTGAAGAGGCCTGTCTAATGTGGAGAGGCAGATCATTCTACAATTTAGGAGTTAATAACCCCAAATTTCCGAGTTTATTCCTGTTAATTTCAATAAATTCCTAATAACACCAGTTATTTCCCATGGAAAGATTCCAACTTTGAATATTCCCGGAATTTTGCAACCCTAATTACACCACAGAGCTGCTTCATATGCTAATGTGATTTCCAAAATGAAGAGTGAAAAGTGAAGAATAGCACTCATGCTCCTTTTAAAAATTACAGGACACGGGGGGGTGAGGGGGTCTTAATTCGGCTACACAGTGACACACACTATTGCGCACACAGTGAGCGGAGACACGGTATACAGCACACACACACACACATGCAAATTCCAGGGGTCGCCAGTGGAAATTGTTCCTGCATTTCTCCCATCCAAGATGTCCTCCAGGAGCAGTGGGTAGCCATCGTTCATGGCGCCCGGGGACCAAATCCAAGTGCTCAGTCCAGGTCCTAGAGCAAGAGCATCTGTTCTTCTGTATGTTCTTTGTTTTGAGTTCTTTAGGGAGGAAACCCTTGCGAACATGGGGAGAACAGTATGCAAACTCAGCACAGAAAGGCCCGGGGTCCTTCTTGCTGTGAGGCAACAGTACTAGGTACTGCACCACCATGCCGCACGTGAGTGATTTTGGGGTTTAGTGTCTGGCTCACGGACACTTCGGCACACGCTGGGAGCTAGGATTGAACCGAGGACCTTGTGATCCCCAGTTGGCCGCTTTACCTCCCAAGATAACATGTAGTGTTAGGAGGCTAATTCACCACCTCTCAGATTGATTTTGATTTTTAGAATTCAAAGCCTCCAATGTAGAGCATTAGTTGAGTCTTTATGGAATTTTCAAAGCAGGCTGTAAGTTCACGGCAAAATCAACTAAAAGTTTTTTTTTTTTTTTACAAGAGAGTAATAGGAGGTGTCTTGGGAGTGTGTGAGGATCATTTGTGTGAGAAATTCACAAGGCCTTTGGAGTATGGAGGCCCCAAGCAATTGCCTACCTTTGCCTAATCGCAAAACTGCCTACGTGCATCATCATGTAAAACCTAGAAAAACATGTTACAGTATACACATTTTTCAATTCAATCTCTGGGTCGGCAAACCCAGAGTTTTCATTAAACCGGCTCTCTGGAATACCCCCTGATCTCCTACATGCTCTATATTGCCACCTAGTGTTCTCAAATCACAATGAATTACTTTAAGTCCTATGGCCAGAGCAAAAAGTAAACACTGTAGCTGTGTACAGATGTTACATGCACAGGGCAGACCACGAGTGACGTAACAATCACACTCTGGAACAGCAGGTGCACATGTGCAAAAACAAACTGGGTCGCCACTGGAAATGTTTTGATTGAAAGATGTGAAAGGGTTAATGCTACTCTATTAGAGGAAATAAATCGGAATTTCAATACATCACTTATTATTTGACTAAATCCCAGTATCGTACTGGGCCTATCAATGGGTGAGTGATGAGAAGGCTTTTAAATAGATGGAACATTAATAGGTCGACCAATTGACAGACAAGGACATAGGCGATTTTACCCTCTGAGAGTAGGGGGGGCAACATTTTGACGTGAGAAAAAAAAAAGACAGTTCTGCCGTCTCGTCCCATCTATTTTCAAAGAATACCAGTTGTGAACAGTATGCTAATAAGAAATCCGTATGACAATTCAATATGTACAATGCATCAAACTTCATCTAGACACCACGAGCATGTCAATATGACTTTATGACCGAGCACTAGGCCATACCCAACATCACAACATCAAACTGCAACTGCCTGCTGGTGCTAGCTTCCTCGCCGATGGTGATGTTGCTAGTGCTAGTGCTAGCTCCGATAGCCTCTGGAGCACTTCTGCATTCGATTCCACCTGCTGCGCTGTCATTTCGAGTGGTAGCTTCTTCATTAGCATTGCCAGATTTTATTTTATTTTATTTTATGAAGAAGTGGTAAATTGTTTTTATAGCTCTTTTTGCCATTATGAGCAGGTTGGCTAGTTGTAGCTTGTTGAGCACTGAGCAGTACAGTCAGATCTCATTTTTTTCGACGGACGAGTTGTGCCATTAGTGGATTATGAATATATATATATTTTTAAAGGTAGCCTAGTTTAAGTAATAAATACACTTTTAAAATTAATGATGATCTAACACAAACTGGTACAAACCACAATTATGTATTTAATAATTGTGTTAATTAGTAAAAAAAAAAAAAAAAAAAGATTTTTTTAAAGAATCTGAGCAGAGTTGGGCTGTCCAATCAGGTGGGGCACTTGCCCCCCCTGCCCCCCCTATAAAATCGCCAATGGACAAGGACATGGTGGCCTGATTAAGGATGCATTGTGTGACGTTGCTACTCACATTCCCATAACAGTCTGGAGGATTGGTGTACAGAAAATGTAAAGTGAATCACAAAATCAGACCAAAAGAGAGGTAAATTAAACAATAGATCACATACAGAACTAGAGCACAGCAGCATGATCCAGGCCGGTACTCTTTTGTGGTTTATGGTGGAAATGGGATCTAATGGCATTGGTGCGCCATTGACGGTAATTGCCAGACGGAGAAGGGCGCGTGCACACAAGTGTACATTAATGTGCCAAATGCATGCATGCAGAATTGAACACATAAAAAGCAAAGTCTCCGAGCTGTATAAATGGCCACGATAAAGCTCAACAATCTAGTCGAATAAAGAAAGTATTAAAAAATGATCTGAAATGTAGGCCTAGCTACAGTAATTAGCCTACGTGCAATATAAGAGATGGTTTCGGTGATCAAAGTTTCAACTGCATTAAGAAGACGGGGCATTTCCACAAGATAATTTTATTATGTCCTGTGATCAGCCTAATTGTATTCAGTTAGCATAACTATGATTTATGACTATAGTACATGCCAAATACATGCCGAATAAAGAAGGGCGCTATGAACCCTATTATAGGCAAATTACCCCAAATTAAACCTACACCACCACGCTGGAAAACATAAAACGTGATCATTTCAAAAATCAAATCAAAGGCTTACCCAAACAATCCACTGTGCCAAAAGCCGCAGACGAGACAGTATCGAAAGTCCCGCAGTCCTTTTACATTCACTTGATTCTTAATTCAACCATCAGATTTGCCTGATAATTGGGGTGTTGCCTAATAAGAACCTGGGGATTTGGAAATAATTCTGTCCTATAGCTTCATGGTGCAGAAAGGAAAACAACCAACCAACAAGCCTAAAAGTTAACAGAAACACACCAGACTTCAACAAGTGAAGAATCTAGTTTATCACTGAGACCTCGCTCTTGCTACCGTAACGAATCCAGAAAGCGCAGTAAAAATGTGGCAATGCATGTTATCTTTAATTATAAAGCTAAGTGCTGGAGTGAACATTTACTATGCTTTACATGACACAGTATAACATCCAAATTGGTTCATCGTCCAAAATAAGTAACATTTTGGTCGATAACTTTAAAGTTAAACATAAAAGTCGGAGCATAGTGACGAGGTATTACGGTAAAACATGAGCGAATCCTCTTACCGGTCAATTCAGCAAGGACTTGACCACACTCATTTCCAACATCGCTTGTAGTTTTTTTTCCCGACGCTTGTAGGTTGCATTTATGTTCTGGATATATTTAGGTCAAAACGACTTACCTACTTAAGGGCAATGATTGGATAGGCACCTCCAGGGACATAAAGCAGTCGCTGGGTTGACGGTTATTGATCTACAGCGCCTATCAATACACATCAACATGTCGCTATAAGAAACTGTGGTTATTTTCCAAAGCCAGCTTTTGGGGTCTGGAATTGCAGAGCATCTTAAAGGACAGAAACTGAGTTTAACACAAGTTTTGTCTGGGACGGCTGATGAAATGAAGGACTTTCTCTCCATGAATGGTGTTCTGTTACTGAGCCTGGTGCTGAGCCGCATCACACCTGGGAGCGCAGATGATGTGAGTATACAATTTGCGCAAGTGCTCAAAGAACAGTGCACGGTTTTTTTATAGCCTGGGATTCAGTTATCAAAATAGCATAATATGTGTGCAGTACAGCATTCAATTATAAATGTGGCTGAGCGAATGCGGTGTGTGTGCAGCCCCTCTAAGGCTAAACGCAGTAGGCTACAAACTTTCACCTGGCGGGATGATTAAACTGATTCAGCCTGATTATCGTGTTATCGCTATATCTAGTTTTAGGCTATAACTACATAGCTCCCCTTGGAGAGGCTATTGATGATATTTTTGACTGAAAACCTAAATGATGTTATCTTACAGTATATAGATTTATTTTAAGGCCATCGGGGGTGCTTTTATTTAATGCTCTTATCATTGGCTTGGCATTATGACATTAGTGGCACTATTGGGGATTTTATTACCTTATCAGTGGTTCCAACTGTTGAAGTGTTTCGTCATCTCCTGACATATCAACCCTCATCATTACAATCAACCATGACAAGCACTACCACCCCACAAGGACACCGACTGCCATTACAGACGTTTTACTTCCAGAATAGCCTATTTGAATGCCACCCATACTACTAAAGGGGCTGTGCACTGTGCAGTAAACCTGTGTCTAACAGAGGTGTGGAAATTGGAAAGTAGAACTATACAGTTGTTGAGTTGATGAGCAGTCTATTTTAGAGTACATGTTCAGGATAGGGTTCAACATGGGATACATGAGTAGATTTAAAAACCTCATCAGAATCCGAGTGGGTTGATATGAGTCACATGAGAGGAAACCTGGTCCTGATATGAGATGTCAGCTGATGTTCAGATTCCTGGAAGTCCATCCCCAACTATGCTCTGATAAGAGGATCCATATCCATGTACTGTTTGCAAAATTTCCATGTAGAGGCGTTCTCACAATCTCTCACCATGGCTCGTTGGTTGGTAAAACAGCTATTCATTGCACAGAACTTCCAGAGCTCTGTTTGGACATACAGAATTAACACCTGATTTCCACAGGGCAATGCTATAGCCCACTCATATCACTGAGAAAGCTGGTATTGGTGTCTCAATGTGGGACAAGTTATAGAGCATTTCACATGCACCTCAGAGGTTGCACTATATGGTACATTGTTGATTCATTTGATTAAAAATTGTCTCAATAGAGGCACACAAACAATGTAACAGGCCAAGCTGGGGTCGGCTCATACCCTTGTGTGTGTGTGTGTGTGTGTGTGTGTGTGTGTGTGTGTGTGTTGCAGAGACGCTATCTAGTGTAGACATCTGGTGGGGACAGGCTCAGTCTTGTCACTGTGGTACTGTTCTAACCTACAGCAGCCCTGTGGGAGAGAACTGCATAGAGGACCACATAGACAATATTATCACCCACTGCATTACTCAATACGGTAGAAGAAGGGAATACACTCAAACACTCATACTGTATATATATATAAATATATAATATATAGCAAATAGCCTATATGCTCGTGCAGTTAATATGATTATGAAGTGCAGATTGTAAACTACACCCCCCCCCCCACAGCCATTGGTCTTGCATTGCTGTTGGCCATCAATTATGAAAGAAAATTTTCCTTGAAAGCAATGACAGCTTCTACCTTCCCTGTGTTGCGTCACATCCATATTGTGGATTGAAACGATGAGAAATAAGCTGTGATGTCCAATTAATAAAGGAAACGTGTATTTAGAAGATGATTAGGAGGAAAATTTAATAAAGACTCTCAAAACAACTTGCTCTGTGTAGCAGGTGGAATGTCACAACAACGCTGATGGCGGCATAATGCAACGCTGGTAGTGTAGCTCCGATAAAACACAATGCCACTGAAATGCCCAAACTGTTTGAAGTGTGGAGGAGGAGCATGTGCCGTAGCGACATTATAAGCTTGTTAAAAGATTGCTGCTTTCAACAGAGTAAATTCAGGAAATATTGAAAACACTCATGGAATGTGAAAAAGGAAATAACATTCTGCAGTAAGGTTTTCAAAGGAACTATCTGCCCCCAGGGGGAGATGGAAGAGAGACAGCGATGCAGGAGTTTAGGGGAAGAGTATGAGTGTCTCATTCCATGTGTCTGGAGTCCCACAGTCTGATGTCACAGTGTGACCATGTTATTTTGGTCTATCTACATTAGCAAAAGTACCAAGCCAAGGTGAATCCGTAACGAAATCATGGACTTCTAATTACATTTGATTTCAGCCACTGTTTTAACAAGACACATTCAAAGGCATATACAATATATGCAGTTTTATATTTCAGTATGGGACAAGTTGAGTCCTGCAACCATGATGGTGTCATTGGCCAGCGCAGCGCGCTGCTCCTGGTGGTTCCACATCCCATCCCAGCCCTGGCCGTTGTTTTTGTCTCCCAATTCAGTCCTTTGTCCTCCTCCACAGTTGTTTCAGAGTCCCTCCTATTCAGATAAAGCCTTGTTGCGCCCACTGTAACAGCCAGAGGCCTCCGGTGGGCAGTGCAGATCCCCAGCCGTTTGGTTTTCTGCGTGGTTTCACCCAGAGGAGGATGAGAGAGCACAGCCTGCGCCCAGAGCCAGGAAGTCACTGGCAGGTGAGCGAGGGGGCACGGCAGACCCCCGCGCATGGGACCCTCCCCTCCACATGACCCTGGCCTTTTAAGTCCTCGGAGATTAGACGTGCTTCGGCTGGACCCCAGGCACCAGCACAGAGGTGGACATGAACATGAGACAGGTCCTCCACCTCTCCTCTGATCTCCCTGGTTATTCTACACTCTCGGGGAAAAAAGTTATAGTTGGCCCCAAATAAGGGTTCTTCAGTTTGTCCCTGTGGAGCAGGGGTGCCCAATAATACGACAGAGGATATAGGCTATGCTGGTATATATATATATATATATATATATATATATATATATATATATATATATATATATATATACTGTACACGTCCTGTCACCTCCCTTGTCCAAATGAGCAACTTTTGCCTCCTGCTACAACTTTGCAGATTACAATTGTAACCAAAAGGAGGGAAATCTGCACTCTCAAATAAGTTCTAACTGCTTTTAAAACACATATACAGCAGATAAGTTCTAACTGCTTTTAATACACATATACAGCAAATAAGTTCTAACTGCTTTTAATACACATATACAGAAGACAATGAACGGGCGCGTTTCAGCCCTCAGCCCTTCGTCAGGGTTTACCCCACCTAGGCAAAATGACCCATATATATATATATATATATATATATATATATATATAACCACCATAATGACCACAATACATTACCAAAAATAAACACATATACAAACAATAGAAAATACATCATGGACAATAGAATATTCAATATGCACAGTATTACAGAAAACATTACAACATTAGCTCCTCATTTAGTCTTTTTGGGAACTCTGTCTGTGGGGTGTGAGTCCAATCAGCTTCTCTCTGAAGGAGTAAGTCCCCCTCCCCTCCTCTTCTGAAAGGGTTCACTAATTCAATGCCCTGAAACCTCTGACTACCTCAAGTCCTGTGGCATTGAAATGCCTGGCGACAGTGAAGTTCTGGTCATGTTCCTGAAGTTACTCTTGTGCTCTGATATTCTGGCCTTCAATTCTCTATTGGTTTTACCAACGTAATAAAACCCACATGGGAATTTCAAAAGATACACTACATGTTTTGTTCTACATGTGATTCTTCCCCTTACCTTGATCTTTTTGCCTGTGTGAGGGGGTAGAAAACAGCCAGCCTTAATCATGGCATTACAGGCACCTGTAACACAGTTATTGCAGGCAAAGTTACCTGGGGCCAAGGTGGCCAATAAGTGTTGGGGTTGTACTGTACTGTATGTATGTGTCATTTCTCAACAATGCATCTCTCCGATTTTTTGCACGTTTACAGTATTAGCAAAAATATTAGAAGAGATGGGAGAATATTACATATTACAACTGTAACCATTGTGTACTGCCGTTACTGGCTAGCTGAGTATTTTGCTCATGATTGAATCATGTGTGGGCTGATTTCATCATGTTTAGGCTTGTACTGTATATGGGGCTACTAGTAACAGACACTCTGTTACTTTCACTTTCAAATAGGCCTTCTACATCCAAAAACTATTTTTTATCGATTTTGTACCATAATAAACTATAGGACTGACAGTAGCCTAGCAAAATCAATTAAAAACTCAAAATGGCTTGAAAAAAGTGTATTATGCAGCCCTGTCTGACTCAGTGCAAGTCATCAGAGTAATATTGTACTGTGTGTGTATTATGCTGGGTCTGTTGTGCTGTTGATTGAGTCATTTAAGTAGACTAAGAAGACTGTTCTCTGTCAACTAAGCTGACGGTTACCTGTTATACAACAAAGTTAACATTCCTTCCAGGACTTTCAGTAATTGGTAGCTTGATTCTTTTAAGGTAAGACTTTAGTGAGATGTGAATTAAAACCAAGACAATGTCAAGTGACAGAAGGGTGTGGTTCTGTCAGGTTATATCTTGTTGAGCTGGTCATTTTAAAAGTAGCATGCAAGCCAGAAAGGTATGGACCTACTGGAGAGGAACCTCTGGTAACTTTTTGGGCAGTGGAGAAGTTAACAGACAGTTCTACCAGAATGAAAGGGTTTTTTCTGGGTATGGTTCTCTATGTTGCCCCCAGAAGGGTTCTCCCACAGGAACAACAAAGAACCCTCACCTGAAACCTGACCTAGAAATATAGCTTGACCAGTGCATCCTACTATCCTACTATAAAACGGAGGAAACTGTCTGCTCTGTCTGAATCCATTTTTCTCCAATGGTTGGCCAATCAATCTGAAACTGCCTATGGGCATTGATCACTAGCATACACAGGGACTGACGGAGCTGATTTTTCAATGTGATGTTTTCTATGAGCATTTGCAAGCATTTTTGGCCAAGTCTGCAAAGTCTGCACAGAGTTGTGCGCGCATCCCTGGAAGTAAACAACTATGTCGGCCATTTCCTCACGCATAATTTAGATCAGGACTATTCAACTACAAATTCAATTGGGCCACATTTTAAATCCAAGAAATATAGATGGGACAGCATTTTCAGCAGCTTACCTTTTTGGGCATAGACTGACAAATAGACTGACAGACTGACTTACAGGGGCGGATTGACAGACAAGGGGGCATACTGACAGACAGGGGGACACACTGACAGAAGGGGTAGACTGACAGACAGGCTGGCCCACCAGGTAAATCCAGCAAGACCGGCTAATGACCAGCTAAGGTTTGTAGCTGATTCTAGCTGGATATTCCAGAATGGTATGCCGGCGCCATCTACCCTGTATTGAGGTTATTGTGTCACACATTTACTAAGGGCATAATTGTATATACTGTACCATCCAGCTGCCAGAGGGCACTGCACGTTTTGAATGGGCACTGTAGCATAAAATGCCAAATTTGTCATACCACAAATCACACAATTTTGAACAAACCTTCTTGTCCTTACCACCCTTGGTGGAGAGAATAACCAAGAGTACAAGCGCAATTGTGACTTAATCAATTAATTAAGTGTTCATGAGAAAATTAGCTTTCAATCACTATATTAACATTAGCAGTTAGCTTCGTGACAAAATGGTCAAATTTAAAATGCCTGTAATCTTGTTTTTTGGGACATCTGCAAATGCTTTGGCCTGGTGCAACCTGGTAGGGCCCTCCTCATGCCCAGTCCATGTCCAGTCCCTAGGTCATTGCTGTAAAAACTTGCCAATTTTCTTTTTTTTTTTACAAAGATGCCAGTTTCTCTGCCATCTTGGATTTCTGAACTTTTAAAACCCTAAAGGGAGACCAGACATGTATGTGTGCTGTGAAATGTCAGACCGATTGGACTTACGGTTGATGAGAAGAAACGTTAAATAGGTTTTGCCAAATTTTCAACCTACTGCAAAATTTATCATGACAGACTTGTTCCCCATGATGAATGATAAGAGTACCAGTCAAAAGTTTGGACACACCTTCTCACTGGTACTTACCATGTTTCATACATTTTCATCCAACAGGGTGGAAATGCCAGCATTGTATGCTAAATTGCTTATTATAGTGCCACCTACTGCACGGTCGAATCGTGGTGACTCTTTGTGGCCTAGTTACTCATGAGCTGTGTTCGAAACCATTTCCTATATAGTGTGTCTGCTATTTTTTTTTATAGCGTTCGCATTCTCAACAGTTAATTTAATTCACTATACAGTCCACTATATAGTCTCAACGCCAAACCCATGAGAGTTATTTTGCTACGTAACCTATGCTAACTACGTTACTGCATGCTGCAGATCTCTCTATGGGTCTGGGGCACTTCATCCAAAAATCTGTTGCTCAAATCCTGGCAATTCATTGGCTTCACAGGCATCCCTGCAAAACCAATCAGTAACGACTTTCGCGATCAGGCGTTCCCACCAATAGATATTCTCCGCCCATCTCAATTCACAGCTACTGTATTTCTAGTGAACAGAGAATGTACACTACCATTTCTCCCATATACCACAATGCAACAGTCATGTTTTACCGAAGGAGAAGATGTGAGGAAGAAAACGGTAGCTATTGGTGGCTAAAGCAGTTAGCTAACATTACGATGATTCCTGTAGCTGCGATGCTGCTAATACAAGTTCAAGTTCGCCTCCATTTTTGCCTGAGAAACAGAAGTTGAACCAACAGCATCAAAATAGCTACAGGAATCATCATTGTATCGTTGCTACAACTGCTTTAGCCACCGACAACTACTGCTAATGTTATGGAAGCTCTTCTTGCTGTAAATATGGTGGGACTGTCGGTCACTCGTAATACTACTACTAATACTAATAACTTTCATTTATATAGCGCCTTTCATAAAACCCAAGGTCGCTTTACATAGGGGCAGTAACAGACAAGAGACAAACATGGTAGACAGAGACACACAACATTAAGAAACAGAAGCTAGAGGTCAAAGGCCATGTTAAAGAGGTGAGTTTTAAGGAGTTTCTTGAAGCAGTCCAGAGTTGGGGCGTTGCAGAGTTCTACAGGGAGGGAGTTCCAGAGGGTGGGAGCTGCCACGCTGAAAGCTCTGTCCCCAAAGGTCTGCAGTCTGGTTCGGGGGATGGAGACTGTCTAGTGGCTAAAATAACTTTAGAATTTCTTTATTGTCATTATGCTGGTGCATACAAAGAAATTCAGGTGCACTACCCAAGCAGAACTCCTGTAAATAAATAAATAAAAAAATAGAAAAAAATAAAGAGCATACAGTATACAATATATATATTAAAAATAATACAAATTTTAAAACTGTAGTTATAGCACAGTAGTATCTAGCGTTAGAATACGAGCTAGCTAATGCTAGCTAGCTAATGCCAACAGTAGCTATAAGAACAGTAACAGTAGCTAATAATAATGACAGTAAGAATGTGAGCTAATTGGCTAGCTAGTAGGGTTGTTTGCTAGTTACTTGTAAAATGTTGTTTGCTAGTCTCGCCAGCTAGTTTTGCACAGTGTTGTCTCACCAAAGTTGTTTGACCCACCCAACTGTGAATGAAATTCAAGTCTCACCAAAGTGTTCTGTTTTCCTACTTGACTGTTGTTCTAACTTTGTAATTCGTTCTCATAGATCAGTCTGTTAAAACTAAAAATCCTTCCTGTGTGACATCACTTCCCTGTCCTCTTCATCCTGAAACTATGTCACTTCCTTTTTCACTGTATAACCTATCGACCTCGTACACATCTGACTCACTCAGCCCGGATTCACTTCCTGTGCTAGAGTCCGACTCTGCAGAATCGTAACAGAATAAAACTATTGTCTTCGTTTAAAACCAGCTTGACCGACCAGTCAGCGTGTTCTTTGAAATCTAAACTAAACCAAGTAAGATTTTCATTTACACAACCCACCCTCAAAAGCGCTCACACATTTTTACCCCTCTTCTATCACGTGTTCCAATGTGAACAACCAACCACAAAACTCTGAGAACAACTAATCAAAAAAAACGCTTCTATTTCACGTCTAGTGTGAAGTCCCATAGGAATACATTGAATTCCAAATCGTGGATCTCACCACAAATTTTTAAATTGTGGTACCGAGAACGTTGTCATAGATTAAATAAACGTGTGTATGCCACGAAATTGCATGATATTGGGCTGGAGCTACTGTACTCTGTCCCCCTCCAGCTTCTCCATAGATGCATCTACTTGGTTGAGACGGGTTGTAAATGTTTTCTGGAGCACTTCAGTCATTTTTTTCCACATCTCTCTCGGAAACCAGGCTGGGTGTCCGAGCAACTGCCAGTGTCCTTTTGCAGCGTCATGTCACTAGCCGTGCTAGCTTTAGCCGAGACAGACTCTCTCTATTCTATTCTCTCTAGAAAGTAAAGCTGCAGTTGTGCCAGATAGTTTCTATTGGTTGACCATGTGAGATCTTCAGAAATGCATGTGCCCTGAAACTAGAGACTCTGCACTCTTTCTCTGTTTATGTACAGTGGGGGATGATCCCTTGTTTCTTCCTGAAGACAATTATCTCCTTTGCTTTTGTGCATGGCTTGTCAGCCGCACAGCTAGTATAGCGTTTGTCGGGTTATCACTTCCTCCCTCCCTCCCTCCCTTACTCCCGACAATGTTGGCCTGCATCTCTCTGTTGGCACAAGAGGCAATAGTCCCAGCAAACCAAAATCAAGAAAGATACCAAAACCAACCCACCGATCTCCACTGCACAAGTGGAGTAGTGGTCAGAGCATTGGACTTCTACCCGGGAGACCGGGGTTCAAGAACCGGTGGGGATGACCTTATGGGACTATACCCTAAACCTCCACATGTTCATCCTTTATGAACTGTATTATTAGACACCAAAATTGTGATCTAAGTGGCTTAGAAGCTGAGATAATGGTAGATATAGGTTCAAAATCCAAGATGGCCGCATGTCCGGCGTGTCCACTTTTTTTTCGCTAAGCCACCTGACTATTGTGTTCGAAGCCTCGGTCGGACAGCTTGGGACACCAGTCTGCTTGGGATGATGGTATTTTAAATGCTGAGCTGTGATATATAAACAGCCGTGTATACGTTTATTGTTGTTCTAGGTGGAGCAGTACAGTGTGTAGGGCAGTGGCAGTAGCACCATCTGTTGATCTGTTTTCCCTGTAAGCGTACTGGTGTAGATACAGGGGAGAGCAGCCTTGATGGATGGCTTAATGACCAGTCTCTCCAGGCACTCCATGATTATTGGCGTTAATGCAACTGGCCTGTAATCATTCAGGTAAGTTATGGCTGTCTGCTTCGGGACTGGCACTACTGTGGAGGATTTTAGGCATGTGGGGACAGTGCATGAGTTTTCTAAGAGACTCTCAACACACTAGAATAGCTTGTTTGATGTGTGGCTGCCTGGCACACTGTGGTGAGCTTGGCTGCCTGGCACACTGTGGTGAGCTAGTGTGCCAGGCAGACAATTTCAAACACGCTACAGATGTCACTCTTTTTTTTTTTTTTTCACCAACCGCGGCTGGAGATGCTTATCAGATTGTCAGGGAAGACATTCCAAAGGTGGGGGCAGAGGTGCATTACCATAGGATGCAATTGAAAGCTAGGAGAATCATTTTGAATCGAATCCTGTAGGAGACATGGAAACAGTGCAAAGATGCCAGGATAGGGGTGATATGGGTTCATTTCCGCGCTCTTATCAGGATCCTGGCAGCACTGTTCTGGATGTACTGGAGCTTTTGGAGGCTCTTTACAGGGATCCCGATGAACAGTGCATAGCAGTAGTCCAGCCTTGATACCAGGAACTAATTTCTAATATAAGGATTGCTGTATTTGCTTAACGCATATCAACAGAGATTCTGACTTTGTCAGGGTCTTTCGGCTCCGGCAGTGTACCGATCAAGGACACCCTGGGTGTTAGTCCAGTTACCCTTTCAATGACATCGTCTTCTAGCTTTTGTAGCTCCATCTCGACTTTGCCGAATACGGAATGGCGCCTGTGTGTGGCTGGCACATTGGTTGGATGTTAGGGTCGATGTGTAGTTTCACCTGGAAATCCTTCCGCTTTTCTATTCCAGTTATTAGCTCTGGGTGACTCTCAGGTCGTCTGCAACAGTATGAATGCTGGGTGGTGTGTTCACAATACTGATGATCTGGATTCTAGTTCACTGACTGTTGCATAGCTGAGCATAGAATGCCCATCCCCTTTAAGAACGTACTCAACGCTCTGTGTGCTCGTGTGTCACTTGGACATTGCATGTGAACGCACCGATGATAGGTAGAGCATTCTGGGACCCATATGAAACGATCACAGCTTCTCCTGAGTTGATCAACACTCCTACTCTGACACCATTCAGCTTGACTTTAGTCTCGGGTTATTTCACACCTATGTCGCTGTTCACTACACACAGTAGTTACAACAAAAAGGCAGAACAAAAATCACAATGGCCCTATGGAAGAAAAATAAATCTTTATTTGTCATCGCAACCAACCAACCAACACACGTTTAATGAGCGACACATGGTAACACACACACACACACATGCATTTTTGGGGTCGCCGATGAAATGTTCTCTGCTCCTCACCCATCCTGTCGTTCTTCCCCCAAGGGCAGCCAGGAGCAGACAGTAGGCAGCGTGCAGGGAACGCGCCCCCGGGGGCCAACTAAGTGCTTCTGTCCGTCTTTGCCAGGGACGGACAGCGTTAGCGATCTATTCTTCTACTATATTGGGTTCTTTATGGGGAAAACCTTGCAAACACGGGGAGAACATGCAAACTCCAACAGAACTCAGGTAGGGACACAGACCTTCTTGCTGTGAGGCAACAGTACTGTACCACCGTGCTGCACTTGAGTGATTTTGGGGTTCAGTGTCTTGCTAAAGGACACTTTGGCACACTCTAGAAGCTGGGATCGAACCAGTGACCATGCGATCCCCAGCCGGCCGCGCTACCTCCGGAGGCCCTTTCACTTGCAGGTAACATTAAGGTTGCAGATGTACTAATGCTGGAGGAAGAAGTGATCCTCAACAGCAGAAGAGATGAACAGGGAGAGTTTAACCTCATCTGCCAAGAGAGAAATTGATCTGGAGCAGCATTTTAAACATTTCCGAATGTCCGCAAATCATTTTGTCGTTGTTTATCTACAGGCCAGTCAACCAATCAAAGCTGTGAGACATGACGCAATGTGAGCCACTAGAAATTTCAGGTGGTACGAGCCAAGTGGCTCACAGCCTATGAGATGTTCCAAATTACGTCAAAGATGTGCCAGAAATGTGTCTCACAGGTGTTCTCTCACAAAGTATGCCTTAAGGCACACGGGAGAGGGCATCAGTCGCAATATTGTCACAACCCTTTTATGATGAATCTCACAACCCTTCTTATGATGAATCTCAAGGTTGAAATTCTGGACCATAAGGGCCCAATATATGAGCCATTGGTTGCCATTTTACATCCGTGACAAAAACACCAGAGGGTTACAATCAGTAAAATCCATCACCGGCTCTGAGGTCAAGCCAACATAAGCCTCGAAGTGCTGGAGGGCCCAGAGCGTACAGTAGCTAGAGTTTCCTTCTCTATAGTACTATACTGACACTGGGCTCCACAGAACCTTTTAGAGAAACGGATGTGCTCAGGTCTTGGGTGAGAGAGATAGTGGGATCAGCCATATTGCCACTTATATAGCTCAGCCCCACCATTTGACAGGTGTTCGCAGTTGAATAATCAATGGGACTCCATTGGCTGCACCTGGACAAGACAAGACGCATACACAAAGCACACAACAAAACCCAGAGGCACAATAATCTGAGGATTCAACGCTTGCTTTACTACACTAGCTAGCTAGCTAAGTAGTGTACTAGATAGATAGATAGATAGATAGATAGATAGATAGATAGATAGATAGATAGATAGATAGATAGATAGATAGATAGAAAGATAGATAGATAGATAGATAGATAGATAGATAGATAGATAGATAGATAGATAGATAGATAGATAGATGGTTCACCCAAGGGGCTTGAAGTGCTCGCATTTTGAGGGGGGAATCTATCTATCTAGCAACAAGACATAACGAGACAGGTGCAGACAATCACCCACACAAGGACATGGAGGGATTCCAACAAGACACCTGCACAAGGACAGAGGGAACTAGGACACAAGGGAAAAGGGAACGAGGCTGGGAATGTGACTGGGCAGGAAACTAGAGGGGGGAGCTACAGTAGAGAGGACCAGAGAACTAAAGGAGGGGAACTGAGGAGACTAGAACTAGGGACTGGGAACTAGAGAGGGGAGTTTAGAACACAAGGAGGGGACTAGAACTAGGGACTGGGAACTAGAGAGGGGAGTTTAGAACACAAGGAGGGGCTAGAACTAGGGACTGGGAACTAGAGAGGGGAGTTTAGAACACAAGGAGGGGCTAGAACTAGGGACTGGGAACTAGAGAGGGGAGTTAAGAACACAAGGAGGGGGCTAGAACTAGGGACTGGGAACTAGAGGGGAGTTAAGAACACAAGGAGGGGACTTTAACTAGGGACTGGGAACTAGAGAGAGGAGTTTAGAACACAAGGAGGGGGCTAGAACTAGGGACTGGGAGCTAGAGAGGGGAGTTTAGAACACAAGGAGGGGACTATAACTAGGGACTGGGAACTAGAGAGAGGAGTTTAGAACACAAGGAGGGGGCTAGAACTAGGGACTGGGAACTAGAGAGAGGAGTTTAGAACAGAAGGAGGGGACTAGAACTAGGGACTGGGAACTAGAGAGAGGAGTTTAGAACACAAGGAGGAGGCTAGACGAGAAGACTAAGGGGCCAGAGGAACCATGGGGACTAAAGGGACTAGAGGTCCAGGACAAGGAGTGACGTGGGACTGTGAGGAACAAGTGGCTAGAGAAGAGGCCGGGAAGACAAACTAAACACAGGGAAGACAGGAACACGAAGACAAGACGATACACAAGGAGGGAGAACAAAACCTGAGCTGTGTTAGGAATTGCTCCCTATTCACTATATAGTGCACTATATAGGGCGTCAGCCATTTTGTTTGTAGTGTCCGAATTCTCCACGGAATTTTCGTTCCCTATATAGTCCACTATTTATTACCCACAATTCACCTTGATTTGCAGGGAATAGTGCATGTACCCTACATTTTCTCCGTTCCATAGGTAGTTCACTACATTGTGAACCCTATATAGGGAATAGGGAGTGAGGGAACGAGGGAGCGATTCCGAACACAGCTCTGGTGACAATATGAGCAACATGTGACAAGTCTCTGAGGGGAGTGCAGGGGCATTCACTGGGAGGGTGGGTCCAGTGGGCACCTGAGCACCTTCAGCCAATCAGCGTTCAGCAAACTTTTGCCAAATCCGACAAAAACGTCTTTTCCACCGAGAAACTCCGCTAGTGCATACTCTTGTTCTTGTTTAAGTGTTGTGATTAAGTCTATTTCTGCAATAACTACACTTATAGCTGCGTTTATTCTTCTAACGTTAACGTTACCACTCGTTGCTTCTGGAGCCGCCATGTTTGTTTAGCGAGCGGCAGGGACACGAACCAATCAGTGGCTGCTTTCCACTGTGGTACAGAACAGCAGTTTAAACGCAGTCCCTGATTGGCCCGGTATTGTCTGGATTTTGGGATAATCGCTCTGGAGGAGGCGAAGGCCAGACCGTTCTGCGTTAGTGAAACAGAATGTGCCCTCGTCCGTTTCCTCAGAGTCAGAGAGTTGTGTGCATGTGTAGCAAGGGGCTATTGAGGCTGCCAGTAGTGAAAGGGGACAGGCTAAAGGGGCATTAAGTGCTGCAGAGCAATAACTGTTTTTTGCACAAAACTAATTAAAACTACCTGATTTCAGATTGTTTCATTGAGCCATAGCGTCCTAATAGCATCCAACTTCAACGACTCACCGCTACGTCTTATTATTCCAGCATTTCTGCCTGTGTTGTCAAATAACGGCCCGTTTGTAAACAAGTCTCTTACTGCCATCTAGCGGTAGGAAATTGCTTATTGCCGCTTTAACGTTAACGCTATGAAGGAGTTGATTTGATCAGATGTAGGAAGAGGAAGGGTTCACTATGAAACAAGTTCCTTTGTGGTAATGGAGTAGAATAAATATGATATTTTCCCAGAAGAAGGGAAGGCCCGGTCCCAATGTCCAACCTTACCGACTCACAGACTTTAAGTCGCGTTCCCGCTAAGTGTGAGGACTTAGGGCTCTAGTCCCATTGTCAAATCATCAAGTGCATGAGGGCTCTCTGGCAGACAGGTTCAGCCCTTTATGCCCTCTTATCGTAAGTCTGCTCTTCTGTAGACTTTGCCTGAGGGAATTACCCACAGTTCATATCGCTGTGACGTGAAACGGGGTTACCTGAAAAACGGCCATGTTTTCAACTGGACTTGCATATCTACACAAGTAGCCTTTTAATTATTTTGGTTTCAATATTTTTACGTATAGGCTATCAACCCTATGGGTTTGTGTAATTTGATTTGGTTGTAGGCTATGGTTATGAATTATATAGATTTAAGAAATGTTTGACAGAAATGTTTTGAGGGTAGGCCTACCAGAGGGTGTGATAATGTAAAGAGGAGCATTTGACTCAGCCCAAAAGTAATTTACATGTAGGCCTACAAGAAAAACAATGTGAAATTGAAATGTAAAATAAATCCCATGAATTGGACTCACAACACACAAAAATAGACGCTGTAAAACAAAATCAAGGGGGTACAAATTCAACAAGCTAGAAAATACTACCAAACTCTCAATGTAGCCTGCATCTCTCAGATAAGTCTGTCTCTCTTCCACACAGACACAGCAAATTCTTTAGGAAGACGCAACAGTCAGTCAACAAAGGGACATTCTGTAACACTGAAAAATAAGAACTGAGGCAAATCTAGTTGTGTCTGACCTATTTCAGCAAAGTATGTTCTGTAGATAAGTGGTAAGAGATAAGGGGTGTCGGTCTGGACTCGACATGTTGAGCTTGACATGGCACCCTGATTGGTGGTTCTGGGAGACAGGGGAGACTTTGTGGGAGAAGGTGCCAGTGAGGATTATTGTATCAACAAAATGTTGTTTATACAAACTGAACATATTGGACATGCAGTTTATGTGAGTGGATGAGGATATGCCATTGTGGTTGACTAGGAATGTTTAATAGTCCTTATATTATATTATATTATATTGAGGGTAAATCAAAGGGTGTAGTGGTGGTGACCTAAGGAAGTGGGTATACTCAAACTAAAGAAGTGGGTGTACTAGTAGAAATGTTACAGTTTTTACATCAGTGATATTTAAAGAAGTGGGTCTACTGTGGGTCCAGGGTTAAAGAAGGGGGTCTACTGTGGGTACAGGGTTAAAGAAGTGGGTCTACTGTGGGTCCATGGATAAAGAAGTGGGTCTACTGTGGGTCCAGGGTTAAAGAAGTGGGTCTACTCCGTATACTCTCCACTACACCACTGGGTAAAGCCACACTTTGGTGGATGATGTGTGACAGGATTTTCTCTAGGACTTGTACTGTTAACATGACTCATATTTAACATGCCTACCTCATTAATTACTCTGATGCATTCATCTTGTGACCAGGTTGAGTTTGTAATGTTTCTTTTTCTCTCCAGGCATGTGTGGGCAGCTGCGTGGGAAAGTCAAGATGTAACTGTGACGGGGTAAAAGGCAACAAGGTTAGTGGTGCATCCTCAATGTGTCGTATATGGCTAATAAACAGATCATGAAGCCATGTTCTCCCAGACCCTTCTGCATTCTCTACACTGGCTACCTGAAGCAGCTTGCATCCAGTTTAAAACTCTGGTACTAGCCTACAGGGCAATGAAAGAAACAGCTCCTTCCCACCTCCAGGCCATGGTCAAGCCCTACACCACCGCCCGACAACTACGCTCTGCTGCCTCAAGGTGATTGGTTGTCCCATCACTCCGAGGCCTCTGTGGTCAATCGAGTCAGGCGAGCAGAGTCACAGCCCTCACCTCTTCAAGAACTTCCCCGACCCTTCCTCTTAAGCACCTATTGTATTTGTATTTAGCTGCTCTTGCACTTTGCCTACAGCACTAGATTATGCTCTTACTTTTAGAAAGGAGAAGCACTTGTGAGCTCTGGAGAGTCGTGGTACACTGACTACCTATGTTAAATCCAATTATTGTAATGGATGGATAAAAGTATCTGCTAAATGACTGTAATGCAATGCAATTTAATGTAATTATAATCATTATTATAATTTGGTGTGGGGTCGACGCCAGAGCATTAAAAAACAAACAAGCTTGGAGCTGAGGTGCTTCCTCCCATGGATGAGTGAGGGTGTTTCCTCCCATGGAGGAGTGAGGGAACTTCCTCCCATGGATGAGTGAGGGAACTTCCTCCCATGGATGAGTGAGGGAACTTCCTCCCATGGATGAGTGAGGGTGTTTCCTCCCATGGAGGCGTGAGGGAGCTTCCTCCCATGGAGGCGTGAGGCTGCTTCCTCCCATGGAGGCGTGGCCACTCCTGGTTCAAAGCGTGCGCGCATGCTGATATCCAATCAGCAACACAGGGCATTCTTCTTTGGCCTTATGGGAGTGTGGGCGTATCCAAACCCACACGCCACAAGGGGGAAGCAGACTAAATTGACCCTGGCAGATGGAATTTTCCCTCACTGTGAGCTTGTCAAAGTCACATACTGGAGCTTTAAACACATGGTGTCATTATCACCTGTACCCTATCACATGACTAGTTCTCCTTTTTGCTTACCCCATGCTACCTAATGATACTTCAAAGTCCACCACAGAGACTATAGATTCTCTCCTCTCTCTTTAGCTTTGCCTCCTCTCTGCCGCCCTCTACTGGCAGCCTGTGTCAACACACTAGAAAATGCAGCTTGCTATCTGTTACCTCGTCTCACACCCTCCCGGTTATCTGCTGTGAGTGATATTAGTCTCAGTGCAACAACAAAAAAAGAGCAAACACGACTAAAGTGTCTTCAAATGGGACAGTAAAAATGCTTCTCCAAGGCTTTCATTTTACTGCATCAAACTGAGTGTTGGGAGGGATGAAGCCAGGGGTGTCAGCAGGAATTTTGGGCCCCATGAAAATGGATATTTAAATAGATATTCTACTGGGCTCCATGAAAATAGAATAAAAAACATGATCAACTGGGCTCCATGAAAATAGATATCCGCTAGCACACCCCCCTCAACAACCTGTGGGGGGCGCACTGTCGTTATTTTGCCTAGGCCGGCCAATTGCCTTCCACAGGGCCTGAAAGAGATAATCAACTGGGCCCCACGAAAAAAGATATAAAGTGATAATCAACTGGGCCCCACGAAAAAAGATATAAAGTGATAATCAACTGGGCCCCACGAAAAAAGATATAAAGTGATAATCAACTGGGCCCCATATACTGATCAGTGGTGGCTGGTGACTATAGATGTTGAAGAGGACAGAAGGGAAAAGTGTGGTGGTAATCCCCCCGGAAACGTTCACAAAATGCTTTTCATGCCATTTCCTGAAAATATATTTTATTATACAAACTGCCAGACACATTTACCATAACATGCTGCAACTTGTAAAATAAAAATGACATGTTTAATGTGCTCTGTCTTGTAACTCTATTTCATCACTCCCTCACCTGCAGCCTACAGTACGTTACCTGCACTGTCCTTTTTCTAGATGTACACCCCCTGCCCTGTCATAGACCAGCACTGTCCTTTCTCTAGACTGCCCTTTCACAGACCAGCACTGTCCTTGCTCTAGACTGCCCTGTCACAGACCAGCACTGTCCTTTCTCTAGACTGCCCTGTCATAGACCAGCACTGTCCTTTCTCTAGACTGCCCTGTCACAGACCAGCACTGTCCTTTCTCTAGACTGCCCTGTCACAGACCAGCACTGTCCTTTCTCTAGACTGCCCTGTCACAGACCAGCACTGTCCTTTCTCTAGACTGCCCTGTCACAGACCAGCACTGTCCTTTCTATAGACTGCCCTGTCACAGACCAGCACTGTCCTTTCTCTAGACTGCCCTGTCACAGACCAGCACTGTCCTTTCTCTAGACTGCCCTGTCACAGACCAGCACTGTCCTCTAGACTCTGATAAGTAAAAAAAGAGAATGTACTGTAATTATAACCCCCCCTCTCCCATTGTCTACACCCATGTTTGAATCATTTATTTATACCATGTTCAAGATGCTTTCTTTTTACAACAAGCCTCTTTTTTTTAATCAATGAATGTAAGACCACTTCCCATGCCTAACATCTGACTTCATCTCTAGAACTACAGTTCACAAACATCCACACCTTTCCTTGCAGCTGGTAGAGCATTCACCACTGTGTGATGGTGAGTTACTGTAGCTGTGAACTGTTCTCCTCTGCACAGTTACACACCCCTGGGATGTTTCTAAATGGTAAATGGACTGTTCTTACATAGCGCTTTTCCACCTTAACGGCCCTCAAAGCGCTTTACAATGGCCTCTCATTCACCCATTCACACACACACCAATGGCAGTAGCTGCCATGCAAGGTGCTAACCTGCTCATTGGGAGCAATTTGGGGTTCGGTGTCTTGCTCAAGGACACTTCGTCATGTGGACAGTCAGAGCTGGGATTCGAACCACTGACCCTTCGATCATTGAACGACCCTCTCTACCAACTGAGCTACAGCCGCCCCATTCTATCCTGGGATGTGTAGACCTGGCTGCTGGGTGTGTGGTGGTGTCAGGGCCAGGCCACCCAGGTGCAGAGTGACCCCAGGTGCATGCAGATAGCTAATCTGATCCCAGAGGCATATCGTCGTTATCTGAGGGGTCACGCATCTGCAACCCTGCGTTTGAATGGGAGAGCTAGAGAAAGATTGCACAGAAAGAATCCTGAATGTGTGTTGGTTTGTGTTTGATGGCTGTTTTAGACACAATAATTTATTTTCACAGACTTACATTGTTGTATATAGATCACCAATGCCAAGAAAGATGTTGTTCATGTTTGCAGCTCTTTTTTGGATGACTGTCTTTCTGCTCATGTGAATCTGTGTGCCTTTAATTCCTTCTCTCAATGTTCTCACTGTCATTCTTGCCTCTCCAGGGTGAGCCGGGTTTTCCAGGCTATGATGGGCTGCCTGGAGCTGTTGGTTATCCAGGAAACGAAGGCCATCCTGGGCCACTAGGTCCCAAGGTGAGGCCCCCACTATATATTATATTCCATTTCTGCCAAGTCTGTTAATTGTATTCAGTTGGTTGCAATCTGCAATCTTGCCACTAGATGCCGCCAAGGATGACACACTTGTACACCTTTAATTTGTAATAACAATAGTAATATAATATTAATAATAATAATAACAACAACAATAATAATATTAGATAATAGTGTTGGGAGTAACTGATTACAAAGGATTACTGTAGTCAGATTACCTTTCCCAGAAACCTGTAATGTAAGGGATTACATTTGAATTACAGTTACTGACCTAATAAAAAATGTGATTACTTTGAGTTACTTATGCGTGTGCCTGCTCCCTTTCATTTGTTTTCATACGCACATGTGGTCTCTGTGGCTGAACTGACTGTTTATGTCATCAGGGTTGAGATGTGCCAAGAGTGCTGGTAAAGGATCAGATTTTCTTGTGTCTATTATGATGTAAAATGCAAAAATGATCCTAGATCCGCAGTTGATCTCGATAAGGAATGATCTGGTTTTAGAAAGTAACTCAAAATTAAGTAATTAGTAATCGGATTACTGTTCAGAGAGATTAGTAATCTAATTACAATTTAGGTAAAGTAATCGGTATCTTAACTTGATTACTTTTACTACAGGACATGGCCAAGATTTTGGGAAATACGCTTGTTTTCCATCTTCCCTGGGGTTAGACAAGCAGTATGAAGCATTTTCAACTCTGTGCGTGCAATATGGAGTGGTGAGACCTGGACCGATTAGCCTATCTTAGCGGCATTCACTGATACCAGGTTAGGCCGATTAGCCTACTTTCCAAATGACACGAAATAACCCCCAAATACAACACACAAAATGTATGTGTTAAATAACATTTTACAACGGAAAGTTTGGATACTTGATTCTGATTCACTCTGATTTACTCTGTAACCCACGGCTGCGACCGCATAACAATTAGTATTAATGCGCCGTCAATCTCATTGACGAGGCCATTGATAAAATCAAGCGGTAGGCTATGCTTTGCGTAGCAACCACTCGAAGCAACCTCGCCTTTTTCGTATCCTATTACAAAAACGCACTCATCAGTCCGACTCCAACACTTCCACACCCCTACCAGCAAAAACGAGTGCTCTGGAGAACTGTTTTAATAACTACACCATAGCTGGAAATATTCAAATAAACGTGAACCACCCGAATTATGCCTTATGGCTTATGTGAACAAGGCCAACCCAAATAGGCGAGATAGCCTATGTTGCCTGGCAAATATTTAATTCAGAACTATAGCCTTATGATTATGTAAATACTAAAATTATAAGAATGATCGGTAAATAAATGATTGAATGTTACTAGTATAATGTGTGTTTTTTATATATATGTAGTAACCGTTGTAGAAAAGCAATTGACCACTAGAGGCAGTGGGTTACACGGGAGTTTACCACAGCGACGGGGGTTTTAACAACGCCCCATAGCTGTGGTAAAATCCTGTGTAACCCACTGCCTCTCGTGGTCAATTGCTTAATTATTACACGGCTCTCTGAAATACTCAATTCTGATTGGACAATCGCACATTCTACCAGTGAATTGGCTTGGAGCAACAATCACCACTGCCAAGGGCAACACATTATATGTCTATGGGCGACAGTTGGAGGTTGTCTGAAAGTTGCTAAACATTCTAAACATAACGGTTGCCTTTTGTAGGCTCATGTGAAGAGAAAATGTGGAATGATGATGACTTTCGTGTACATTTTGATCTGTGTATTAATGTCGTTGGTAAGTAGCCGTGTAATAAGTGGGATAATGTACGACCTCAGCTTCGCCTCTGGGCTCTGAACGCTCTGTCAGGCTCTTATTTTTCGATCATCACCGGCTGGCCATACGTTATTCCTTACATATTGATAACTAACCTCAGTGTTTTTTTAATTTGCAGGGAAATATTGGCTTTTCTGGGCTATCAGGTCCCAAAGGCTCACGGGTAGGTATGAGTATGTTCATGCATACAGTATGTAGTGTATATACAGTCAGCCACACTGCAATACTTCGTCCTACCACGTGGTGAGAGCAACAGCGACAGTGGCAGCAGCGATAAAATAATATTACATCCCGCAACTACAAGGGGCAGTAGAGCACTGCTACAGGGCCAGTAAACTGCTACAGGGGCAGTAGGCTACTAGGCTTCTCTGACAGTCTGGTTGCCATCGCTTATAATGTAGGCTACGACCAGTCTAAACTGCAAACTGCTTTTTTGGATTACCTACCGCAGAGACAGTAGTCTACATAAAATTGGTTATTTGAGTAGATATAATTTTACCAACTGATCGGACTTCATTCATTCTTTAGATTCAAACCCGGAATCCCTAATTTTCAACCCCTATTTTCAACGCTGCAGTCAGAGTAACAACATTAAATATACAATCAATAAACAGTACTAAACCAATGAGGACTATTTCATTTCAACCCCTATTTACCAATGCATGGTACATTTATTTGATTCAAGGCACACACAAACACAGCTGCCCAAGTGGCACAGTCGTTAGTGCAGCAGACTTGTAACATAAGGCTCGGGGGTTCAACTCCCTGTCCCTTCCCTGCTATTAACGACAGCCTATTCACAAGCATTCACCATTAAGCCTATGGACCAATTTATGATATTCATGAATGGATAATAGCTGTCGTTATTATAGTCCACTCATTGCATGTGTTTGAATGACAAACATTAGTGTGTGGGTATTACCTCGGGCAGCAGTAGGAATATTGCTGGTTAATCGGATAGGATAGCTTTTATTATTTCCCAGGGTGGGGAAATGTGGATTGTCATAGCGGCAAGGCACATAAAAGAGGTAGAGATAAATTAGGCTACAATAAGATTGATAGATGGATACAATAAGTTATGAGACATCACTGTATACTGAAATACTGCGCTATACTAGGCCTAGGCTACTCGTTCACGTTGCAGCACTCCTGAAGGTAGTGCAAATACTCAAAATAGACTACACAAGGCATCACAATGTTCTAAGATAGTAAAATACTAATACTAAAATAGGCTAAATACTAATGCTAAATACAACACTAACCGTAGAAGTGACAGCGAAAGAGATAGGAAGTGATTAGCTAACTCTGCATCTTGTTGAGGGTCGAAATCTCATGAGAATAAGTCCCAGTAGCAAATTCAATAATAATGTGTTGCCTTCGCTTTGCTTATAGACTATGTCAATATACACGATATGCAATGCGATGTACAAGATACACAATATAATTCACAGAATATACTAGTTTAAACTATAGCCAGTTATAGCCTAGACTACTGCCAGATGAATTGAATTTGCTTGCTCAATGTCGCCTCCTGGTGGTTATTGTGCAACACTGTATAAGGTGGTATGGAGTGGTCAGTACGCTCCTCTAAAACTTTTCTGCCATTGTCGTTGTTGCTCTCACGAAGTGGTCGGATGAAGTACTGCAGTTTGGCTGACTGTAGTACTAAAATGTATCATCATTTGTTTCTCCAGAGTTGAAAGATAACCCTAAAGTCAGCCTTTGTGAATAAATATAAAATATTTATTATATATATAAAATAAATAAACCACACTCAAGAATAGACGCTAAAAATGACAATGTTTTTTAACAGGGGCTTCCTGGAAAACCAGGATTCTCTGGACCTCCGGGACAGCCTGTAAGTAACTTTGGACATGTGTCCAATTTCCCAGAACTGATTGAGTCAATGGAAACGTTCCATTTAGTCAAGGACTGGCTGTGAAAAATACATATTCACATTCATTTTAAAGCCTTTGGGCTTGAATGTGCTTGAGCAAAATTGGTTAGATCAGAGCAAAATGTCCTAACACTGAAGATGATGCTTTGGAAGTATGATATTGATCTCCTAGACATGAATGCTCCCCACCTGATGAAATCAGAGGGGAGACTATTAGAAGTCCATCCATGCCTCCCTAACGGCCATTTGTCAGTTGACATTTTTACTTTGTACACACAAAACTTTACCCTGTCTCAATAAAGGTATCGTTTATTCTACTCAGCAGCCATTCTGCTTCCCATGATTCCATGCTTTTAGGGCGCCATCCTCATTACGGCGGAGCCTCGCGAGGGCGCATGACCTAGTTTAGTCATTTGTATTTACCTTGTTCTCCGGTCTCCCAAGTCGTGCATTCTACCTGAGGGGACATGTTCGGGGAAGGCCAGGCCGAATATACTGTTCTATTATTCTGTTCATTGTGATTCTGATTGGGATACGTGGAAACTACACACCTAACAAACGGTTTTTCCAAGATTTAGAAAAATCTGGATACATACAGATGTGTCCTGTGTTAAAAAGTTGAAGCCCGGGAAGATCACTGCAATAATTGTTAAGACATTGCAAATTGTATCAGTGCGTGACCCGAGGGAACGACATGTTGGGAGAAGGCCTGGACCAATACACAGTATAATGGGTTGAGGACCAGCTGTAGTATTACGTGACCTGGGAACATGCACACTCTCATTGACAGGACAAAATGAAAGAGTGAAAATGAATTTAATTAATTAATTGATTAGAATGAGCTATTACATTTAAAATTATCCAGTACATTTTATTAAATTGTCATTTTTACACTGTATTTTACTTGATTTCTTATCTTCATCTTTTATTGTTTTATCTTCCATCTTGTTTTCCTGTTTTTTGTTCATTTTATGTCTATTTTATGCATGCACACTCTATTGTACAGCACTTTGAGCTGCATTTATTTCTATGAAAGGTGCTGTATATATAAAGTTTATTATTATTATTATTACTATTATTATCATTATTACTATTATTATTATTATTATCATTATCATTATTATAATAAATATGTACAATGTAAATGTTAATAAGACAATACATTAAACTGCATTAAACATAGACACTTGCTTTCACTCGCGAAGGAATGCAATCGCGTCGGAAGTCGGAAGATAATAATGGAAATCACATTCATTTTATTTTATATAAACGCATTTACCTTTTTCTCCTGCCTGTGTTCTATACGTCCTGTTCCGTTACTGTTGATTCTACTATTGTGTGCAGGCCAAATCTGTTTTGAAATACTGCCCCTCTCAAGCAGGAGCAGAGCATATAATCCAGTTTTGTGCCATGCCGATCTAACTGACGTGATAACGGTTACGGATCCATGTTTTAAAAACACAGCAGAAGCAGTGTTACTAAAGGGTGATGATAAATTATGTTTAAGTTCGACGTGCGTGATATTGTTGAAGGCTCGTACAGGGCATCTGTAATAGCCTAAAGGTTAGTAATTGGTCAACAGTTCATATAACTCGTAAATGTCATCTCCAGCAAATAATGAACATGTAATCTACCTGAAAGACTGCACCACATTGGCTGAAGTCACCGTCATATTTTAACTATGACTAAACCAAGTGACTCAGGACACAGGAGAAAAAGGTGAGCTTACTTATAACAACATAGGGGATATGATGATGATAAATTCCAACTGTATCAAATTACTAGACTAGGAAAGTACAGTAGGCCTACGGATATGGACCCGAATGAACAACTAGGGAGACCGGAGAAATAAGTAACGACAAATCACTAAACTAGGAATGTAGCCTACAGATATGGACCCAAATGACTTGGGACCCCGGAGAAAAAGGTAAATGCAAGTGCAAACATAAAAGTGCTTAAAGTCGCACTGAAATGAAAAAAGCATTCGCTTCCATTTTGGTTCACATAATTGGTCATAGTGTTCACCTATTCAATGATGTATGCCAAAAAAATTACAAAATTCTACTTTTGTTGTAATCTTATATCAAAGTATATCATTTCTTACTTCCTGGAAAACGGTAGGTCACGTGCAATGACGACAACAGGTACCTTAGATTTTAGGCCAATAATCTCACGACATCCACCCGTCAATCAACACTATCATTCTATCGAATCTGTCTAAAGTTCTTAAAACCCGTCCACTTGTCAATGTTCCAATCAATTTCCTCTAAACATATGTCCCACCCTCATAGCTTGTTTGCGTCGGAAATACGTAAAACTACGGAAGTTAGATGATCTCAAACGTCCGTTTCAGTGCGACTTTAAAAACATCTTAAGTGCTTAACAACTGCTTACTTATAACAACATAGGTGATAGCCTACATTTTAATTTCCATCATTATCTTCCAACGCGCGACTTGAATTACATTCCTTCGTGGGTGGAAACGAGTGCACCCTGGAGGTCTGGCATCCAGATCTCAGTGCACCCTGGAGGTCATGTGCATCTGGATATCAGTGCACCCTGGAGGTCATGTGCATCTGGATATCAGTGGACCCTGGAGGGGTCGCAAGGCTCCGCCGTAGTGAGGTTTGCTCACTGACACGGCTTCCCTCATCCACAGAGTGTAGTTTTGTGGGAGCTTTGTTGCTCTTTTTGTGTCTGTTCTACATGTTATGATTCCCACAAGCTAGTATTGAGGTTGTGTATTGTGTGTATTATACACAACCTCAATTATTAGTAATAGTCATGATAGAGACAAGTCAAATGCTGTCTGCAAAGCAGACAATGCTCCTCCTAATGAATAAGCATGCTATGTGTTAAGTACTGTATCATCCACATAGAAATGTGCCTTACATTCAGTTTAAAAAAAGACAGATTTAAATATACAAGATGAAAAGTAAAGGTCCTCAAATTGAGCCCTACGGTACACCTTCGGTGACCTCTACTGGAGTAGATTGAATTGAGTCAAAAGCGACAATACATTGTGTTCTGCAGTATTTGAAAGATAGCCGCAAACCACTGGCACATGTTCTGATCAAAGCCAACCGAGGCTGGTCTATCTATTAAAATTGAGCGGTAAACAGTATCGAAGGCTTTAGATAGTTCAATGAATAGGGCAGTACGGTGTTGCCCATTGTCAAGAGCATACAGGGATGCAGCTGATAAAGTACTGTGACCAGGTCTAAAACTAGATTGAAAAGCATTTAAAATGCAATTTCTACTCAGGAATAAATTAAGATGACAGTTAACCAAAGCCTGAAATGGCTGGGAAAATACTCAGGATTTGGTGTTGATTTGTTGTTGAAACTTACCTGCAGTTACTTACCTCTGGTCAGGGTATTCCAGGAAACGAAGGACCTATGGGGCCACCAGGCATCCCAGGATGCAATGGAACGAAGGTACACCTCTTTCCGTTTGTTCTTTTCATCTCATCCCTCCACCCACACAACCCGTTCTCAACATCCAAACACAGTATCTGGCAGTGACCCTATATCCTTCTGTTTCAGGGAGACATTGGATATCCAGGATTACCTGGGGTACCTGGAGCTGTCGGACTGCCTGTAAGTGCTACTCGCTTTTTATTGTTCTGAAAGCAAGACCACTTACAAAAGTAGACATAGTTTTTGAATGTCTAAATATAGGATAAGAATATCTGATGGAGTGCACTGACTACCTACGTTAAATGCACATTTTGAAAGTCACTTTGGATAAAAGCGTAATGTGTGACTGTAATGTAATGTATACTATAGTATTTTGATTAGATTTAGATTACTAGACTATTTAGAGCTCCAAAATCATTATAAAACTGTATTCCTGTTTTCCTACAGGGTTTTTCTGGTCTACCAGGGCTTAAGGTCTGTGTATTTGTCCACATGTATGTATGTATGTATGTATGTATGTATGTATGTATGTATGTATGTATGTATGTATGTATGTATGTATGTACAGTAGGACCCCACTTATCCGAACCCAACGGGACCGAAGGTCGTTCGTATCTATGAAATGTCCGGATGACTGAAACATATGTTAAAATGCACAAAATTCAATAAGTGGTATACTTGTTTCATATAGACTCTTAAAAGACCAATAAATACCCTTAATTACTTGTGAAAATGCATCAAAATTGCAATCAAATAGCCAACTAAACTCATATAGCCTAGCCTATAATAGACCTACAGTAGCCTATAATAAAATAACCGAATTTCCACTTGAGTGCGTGCTTTGATCAAATACAGTACTTTATTCTCAAATGAGGCGTACGCTGCATCGATAGGCTACTGTATTCGCAGAACAAAATGGTATAGCCTAAAAACAACTCAACATTAGAACAATTAGAGCAAATGATAATCAAGAAATAAATAAATGAAATGACAGACAAGTTGTCGTGTCTCAGGCTTTTGTAGCCTAAAAGAAAGTCTCTAAAACAACCGATGTAGGCTAACGTGGCCTAGGCTGTAGGCTATTATTTAACAAATACAGTAGGTCTAGTAGGCTAATCTACATGCCCACAACATGTCTGTGTTCCTGAAGTCCATTAACTGGGAATGAAAAATGACTCGATGCTCCTCTGCTTCAGGTTGCTGACTCGCTTTCTGGCTACCAAGGAATGCAGCTCTCGCGCAGCAGATTCGTTTGCGTTTTGCGCTCGACATTAGAAGAAATGAAACGTGACAGTAGGCTACAGCCTACAGGCAACATGTAGGTCTACATACAGTTCTGTTTTTATTCACAGTAGGATACAGTACTGTAATGAAAATCCCACCAGTAACCAGATAACAGGCTAAAAAAAAGCCTGTCCGGTAGACCGGGAGGTTCGGATCTCTGAAGTTCGGATGAGTGGGGTCCTACTGTATGTATGTATGTATGTATGTATGTACAGTATGTAGAGACGGGTGACGAATTAAAGGAAAAACCAACACAACGTGTCCTAGTAAGGTGTTGGGCCACCACAACCCGCTAGAACAGCTTCAATGCAGACTTGGCATAGATCTCTGGAACTCTACTACAGGTGTTCAGTTGGGTTGAGATCTGGTGCCTGCGAAGGCCATAGCATACTGTATGATTCACATCATTTTTACACTCCTCAAACTATCCAGTGACCCCTGGAAGAGACCACTCCCATCAGGATAGTGTTAAGGCTTGGTTGATACTGAACCCAAACTCAGAGGCAGCGAAAAAGTGTGAATGCCAGCAGGGCTTTAATGAATAAATTAAACAAGCAACCAGTCATATAATCCGTAATCCAATCCGTTATCAATAAATTCAGAAAAGAGAGACTCAACAAACACAGTCCAGCCCCAGCCCCGGTGGTAGAAGGTAGGGACACTGGGGAGCCTGGAGGCCTGGAAGCATCTGTATTTGTTATGTTTCTCCACACACAGGGTTTTCCTTTAATTGTCACCCATCTGTACAGTACTGTATACAGATGTATGTGTACTGTATGTATGTAGGTAGGTGGGTAGGTAGGTATGTACAGTATGTACTGTATGTATGTAGGTATGTGGTATGTTAGTGCTTACATGCATACAGTATATATGTACAGGTATGTATGATTTCATGAGTACCATTTGTATTACAGTCGTAGAGTATTTGCATAGCAGTTTGTGTGTGTGTGTGTGTGTGTGTGTGTGTGTGTGTGTGTGTGTGTGATAATTGTGTGTTTGCATTGTCCTTACAGGGAGACTCATTCTACTTCCCAGTACCTCCTGATTTGAAAGGACAGAGTGGTCCTCCTGGGAGAGATGGCGTGCAGGTTAGACGACCTTTCACCCCGCCTTCATCACCATGCCATAACTGACACATTGTAATTACAGCTTATGTTATGGTTAGTTTATTTAACATTAGATAGGAGACGAAGATCATGGTAAAAACTTAGCAATTTGTATGACACCTACAAATACAGTTATAAAATGTATGTACAAAATATATTAAAATTAGAGGTAGTCATCATTGAGACTGCAATTAATCAATTATTCAGAAGATAAGGAGAAAGGTTCTGAGCTATCTTACCATGTTCGATAGATGGTAAAATGGTGCAAAGACAGCAGGTGCGCGAGTCAGACAGATTTCTGTTGGGGGCGGGTGTAGGAGGGTGGGGGCGGGTTTTTCACACTTTAGTGTAACGTCAAGAAAGGGAAAAACGTCACGAACGGGGGCATTTTCAACCCGAGTGAAATTGGACTGAAAATGTTAAGCTTCCAGTTTCTCCAAAACTACAAAATGCATATATTTAATGTTTCTATTGTTTCTTCAATGTCCTCTTGTTCAAACAGCACATACAAACTCAAAAAAGTGAAAATGGATATGTTATACCTTTAAAGTGCTGTAGAATGGCTTGGTTGAAATGTTTTTTTTTTTCTAGGGTCAACAAGGTTTACCAGGACTGCCAGGCCTACCTGGACTCGAGGGACCACGTGGAACTCCTGTCAGTCTACACTTTACACTGTTTCACTATGTCCCTTGTTTTCACAAACATATGTTAACTTTGAATGGATTTCATGGAACTCGTGAAATGCTCATGGCCTTACAATACACGTTTGCACTATGATGATTAAGAGCCTGTTTAATTCCTGTTGTCTGAAACAACCTTTACAGGGATCACCAGGTTTGCCAGGGTTGCAAGGAGAGAAGGTGAGTTTCATACCAGTGGGTGGTGTTCATGGTTTCCGGTCGGTGCGGTGCTGTCCATGGTGCTGGATCAGGGGGACAGTGGGCCTCATTCACCAATGAGGTTAAGAATTCTTAAGAAACATTTCCTCTAAAACTCCACTTACACCAGAAGATTCTGGCATTCACCAATGTTCTCACATGTGGGATCTAAGAACAGAATCTACGAACATAGAAGAGCAGTCTTAAGTAGGCTACGGACTATTCGTGCGAAAGACACGTTCATTTAAAACGGTTTGTGATTGTGTTTACTTCAATGTTACAGGGGTATAACATTATTGGATTGCAATACTATACTATTTGTATCATTTATCTTATAATAATGGTTCTCATTATTTTACAAACCAAGAGTGCTGTCTGTCCAATAATATCCCCGATGCGCCGGGTCCAACTGTGCCCTTCTCCGGGTACAGCGTTAACTGAACGAGTAAGCTAATATCATCCCATGCATACTGACACTGCTAAATATGACAGGTATAAAGAAGACATAAACTAAACTGTGTCCCGTCTTTAGATTTTCATTTGGGCATGCCGCGTTGACAGCTGTGTAGGTTATTTAATAGCCTACACTTTTGTAGACTGTAGGCTATTGTGTACTGTATTATATCACTTTGCCATTTTGCACTGTTCTTCCTCGCTATGTTTATCCAAGGCAAATTCCTACTTGGCTAAATTAAAATCAGATTTTGATTGCCCACGCTACATTCGACCTGCAGTCCTCTGACTTGCCAACGCACCTGACACAACCTCACCTAAACTATTATGCTGTCGAAAAGTTAAAGTCTTCATTCAGAGAAGTGACATCTGCGCAAGACCTTGTAGTTACATGTCCTTAGCGAGGAGTTTACCTACAGGTATGCTAATTCGGGTGAGTGGCCACACGCTTTCAACTTGTGAAACCATGGGATTCACCATTAAGAGAAGGCAGGTGAGAACTCATCCAGCAGTTTACAAACACGTTGTGAATCAGACGGGAGCTTTCTTTAGAAACGTTGAACGTTGAAGAAATGTAAGAACGGAACTTAGAAAGATATTGGTGAATGAGGCCCAGTGTCACCAGGCCTCAACTTAAGGGTGTGTCTCTCTTTTTGACATCTCGCCACAGGGCCAGGAAGGTCTGAGTCCTGTTATTCCAGGACCAAGAGGCCAAAAGGTAGATATAGTCACTCCATTTCACTTGCAGATACTTGTCAGTGTAGTGTGGTTAATTCCAGATGAGAAGGTATCTAATGAAGACTATATGTGTTTTTCCCAGGGTGATCAAGGACCCCCTGGGATACCTGGACAGAAAGGCATCAAGCTGTATGCAGAAGGCCCTAAGCAGCTCAAGGTTCAAACCACACACGTGCACTCACTCACTCACTGTCTGTGTTCTTTCATGAACGTTAACACTGTGTAATGTTGTCTGAAACCTTTACTTGTGTCCTGATTTGAAACTGTGGTTCCAGGGGGAGCCGGGCGATCTGGGAGACAAGGGGAGTCTTGGCCAGCCTGTGAGGACCAGCACTCTGACAGTCCATTTACGCTTTACTACTTTAGACCAAACATGGATCACTGGTTCAAATCCCAGTGGTTTATTGTATTTTAGTTTTGACCACTGTATTATTTTGCACTTTTATTTCTGTTCAGGGGCTTCCTGGTCGCGATGGAGTCAAAGGAGAAAAAGGCGACCAAGGAGAACCTGGGGCACCGGTAATACAATGTTTACCTTTAATAATCACATTTACACCCTGGTCTCCAGAGTAAGTAGCCTTGAGAACTAATGGTTCTCGAGCCTAGTGGATGAGAACAAGAGTAGAGTCCCTACAGTGGAGCATATAGAAAACAGACTGTTCCCAATAGTTTATTAAATTAACGTTTTGATCATTGTGATCTTCATCAGAATGACTTTCTAAACTATTGGGAACAGTCCACTTTTATATGCTCCAGTGTGCGACTCTACTCTTTTTCTCATTTGCTGCTCTGGTTTGTCCTGCACCTGGTCTGCATAGTGGATGTGCAAACTCTTTTTTCTTTTCAATTATCTCGAGCCTAGTGGCCCATAGGGCAGGAGCCTATCTCCCGATTCCTTAGCGTGAGGCAGCTTGATGTACAAGTCCACCGCCTGGACATGACGCTAGTACCACATGTTGCAGGGACTTACCCCCAACCCTTGATGCTTGGTGCCAAGCTTTTTTTATAGTTTTTGGTATGACTCGGCTGGGGATCGAACCCCCAACCTCCCAATCTCAGGGTGGACACTCTCCAGACCTTTAATATCACATTCACCCCCCACTCTCCAGAGCGTACCTTTATTATCACATTCACCCCCCCCCCCCACACACACTCTCCAGAGCTTACCTTTAACCATCACATCACCCCCCACTCTCCAGAGCGTACCTTTAATATCACATTCACCCCCCCCCCCCCACACACACTCTCCAGAGCTTACCTTTAACCATCATATTCACCCCCCCCCACTCTCCAGAGCTTACCTTTAACCATCACATTCACCCCCCCTCCACTCTCCAGAGCTTACCTTTAACCATCACATTCACCCCCCCCCACACACTCTCCAGAGCTTACCTTTAACCATCACATTCACCCCCCCCCCCCACTCTCCAGAGCTTACCTTTAATCATCACATTCACCCCCCCCCCACTCTCCAGAGCTTACCTTTAATCATCACATTCACCCCCCCCCACACACTCTCCAGAGCTTACCTTTAACCATCACATTCACCCCCCCCCACTCTCCAGAGCTTACCTTTAATCATCACATTCACCCCCCCCCCACTCTCCAGAGCTTACCTTTAACCATCACCCCCCCCCCACTCTCCAGAGCTAAACTTTAACCATCACCCCCCCCCTCTCCAGAGCTGTACATGTGAGGGGACATGTTTCTAAGCAAGTTGAAAATCAAATGTAAAAACTGGAAAACCTCTGATGCATAAAGCTTCTTCCTCAGTGTATGGGACTTAAGCTTACCATTTTTAAAATTGTAAGAATAAATCCCATTTATGCATATGTTTTAATTTTCCAGTTTAGAAACACATTTTATATAAAATAAGACAATGAAAAAGGTTTGTCTGGTTAACCATTCTAGTTCCATACCAGTTATCAGAAATACGATATGGCTGTCAAACAGATGTTGGAACTACTGATTATGTAATAGTGGGTATAGTCAAACTCAAATGTGTGTCTAATAATGGATTTGTGTTTTTCAGGGTAAACTTGGGAAGGATGGACTTCTTGGGGAATACGGACCTCTGGTATGACAATCAAAGTGTCAGCTGTCATGCAGTACAACAGTCTAACCATTCAGATCCAGCAGATTGATCACATTTTCTTAAAGCTACATTCATAGATTTTATTTTACCACTAAATGGCAGTAAGGGACTCGCCCAAACTTGTTTACAAATGAATGGCTAAAACAAATGGCCAGAGCCATATAAGGCACGGGGGGTGGAGCAAAGGCATGGGCTGGCTATTGACAACACAGGCAGAAATGCTGGAATAACAACAGACAGGCCACCGGTAGGGATGTCATTGAAGTAGGACTCTATTTTTATTATTATTAATCACAACCTGGTATCAGGGGGTTTTAATTTGTTTTGACTGTGGGAATAAAATCAATGAATGCAGCTTTAAATGTATAACCTGTCATCTTCCTCTCAGGGTGAGACAGGAGACATGGGCTTCCTGGGCCCCCCTGGGATTGAGGGTTCAAAGGTTTGTCTTACCCACTTCAACGAATCAAGCAGATCAAATGTTCATCAGCCTGTGTGCTAGCGCGTTAGCATCTCTGTAAGTCAATTGATAATATAGGTACTACACATTAATCTATGTTACATAATAGCCTTGTTATGATTGTTTCTTTGGCTGTGTGTTTGTACAGTATGTGTTCAGGGAGCCATGTTCAATAATAGCCTTATTAAGGTTGTTTCTGTTACTGTGTTTGTATGTGTTCAGGGGGACAAAGGTAGCGATGGCTTTATTGGTGCTCCCGGAGATGTGAGTAATGAGCCACAGTTCTTTATAGTTATGGTAGACATACACTCAGTCCATCATAGTTATGGTAGACATGTACACTCAGCTCTTCATAGTTATGGTAGACATACACACAGTTCTTCATAGTTATGGTAGACATACACTCAGTTATTCAAGTTATGGTAGACATGTACACTCAGTTCCCACGTTATTAGGTACACCTGCTCGTTGACGCAAATAGTTGCGATTGAGTTGCATGGTGTAAAACCCTCTGCAACGCTCTTGAAACATGTCTGAAACTCAGCTTCAACACTTGCAAAGTTCTCAACTTTGTAAAACTAGTTTCACGCAATAGCCAATCGAAACACTGATATTACATGCCAGATGATGATGTCACTGTGGATGAATAATTTCCAATCGATTTCAACTCCACAAACTGTAGCTAGCTAAATCGAAAAGAGAATAGTCGCTTGGACACTTGAGAAGGTGATTATCCTCCAGTGTTTCCCCTACCATTGCCTTGGAGGGGCGGCCCGCCTCTCCAACGCGACCCCCCACCCCTCCTGAAAGACCCAAAAAGACCAAAAAATTGCGGACTTTAAATCGCTAAGATCTTTAGCATAAGTCAATGGAGTTTAACATAGTGAAAATTAGCATTGCGGCTAGCGGACATTTTCTGACTGGGTTAGTAAATGGTGGGTAGTAACTAGGGCATACATTGTACGCTAACATTAGCTATGTGTTGTGGACTAATAGGTTAGTTCCCATTTTTCCCCTTTTAGGCTATGCAAGTACCAATGACTCCAGCTTGACAACCCCTGAAGCACCAACACCAAAACAAAGGAGACAAAGAGCAGACGATAGTAAAGAGAATGATACCACCAATATGGAAATTTATAGTAGCATACTAGCAGCAGCCAACATTAGGCCTAGTAGAGCTGACTGATACCTTTGGTAAATATGTAGCTGAAACTCTGAAGGGTATGGGGTTTCGGAACTATGCAAGCTGAAATTCAGCAGGTTCTGTTGAACCATCTTTTTAATGACTTCAATGAGAGAGTGCTCCCTCAGGAACTGCATCTGACTATAGTGGACCCAGCGTGGCACATATAGAGCATGAATCGCAGCACCAGATCACTGGGAGCTTTCGAATGTAATGAGGGAAATGTAAAGTTGACTGAGAACAGCAGCAATCTCAACCAGGACCACACCTGTCTCCCTTCTATATAGGCTTCATCGCTTTTCTATGTTATTTATTGAACACTTTTTTTAAATTCTAATGTATTAATTAAATATTAAATCAATGAGCATTAAAGGGTTCCACATATGCTAAACTCAATCGAAAATGTATTTTTCACCCTCATTTCGGTTTTTGAGAGTCTTACTGATATGCCCAGTCCCAATTCCTAACACTCGCTGCTCTCTCTGTATTGCCCGTGAGCGCTTTCCCCCCCTCCCCCCTCCTATCAATTGCTTCATTTTCCGGAAGTGGGGGCCCTGACATCACGTTTTTTGAGAATTTGCATACTTCGCCCCTGATTAGCATATTTAGATTGTTGCGTAGGCTACCTTATCATTTACCTAGCCTCGCGTCTCCAGTCTCTCCTACGAGGATGGACATTAAATTTGGTAAACGGTGCCATGTCCTTGGCTGTTCTCTAACAAACAAGCCTCTCCACTCCCTCCCACGCGATGAAAGAAAGGATAAGTGGTTGAATTTTATTTATAATTGTAATATTCCCGAAACCCTTCCTAAATCAGTCTTAGTGTGCGCTGCACACTTTACTCGCGAATCGTTCATAAATCTCGGCCAGTTCGAACAAGGACTTGCAAAGTTCCTGCTTCTAAGGAACGGTGCTATACCAACTGTTCGTGAAGACGCTGAAACTGTAAGTACAAAAATACCAAACTCCAGGAGTTGTGCTTTGTGTGTGTGGATGGTGGCTGTTGCCGGCGCGCTAACGTTAGTATTATTCTAACAGGCACTTAGATTGTTTACAGTTGGCTCGCCTATTTGCTATTTTGGTAATAACGTTAGGCCTATGTGACTGCTATTTTAGCCTCCTGGTTTAACTAAAAAGGCTCGGGTACATTAGCCAACAAGTTGCTGGTAAGCTATAGACCTTTTTCTCTGCAACGTGATCATCCTGTTTCGAAATTGCACACGCATCGCATCGCAAGGGGTTAGCTACCAGCCTGCACCAGCCCAATAATTTACACAGGCACTACACACTATTAAATTCTGATAAGTTTGTTTACATTACTGTATAACATTTGGCTCGCATCTCTCCCTAACGATTACATAAATCCAACAAGAACGCAGCTATTAGCTAGCCTGTTGCATGGGGAGCTAGCTACAAGAATCAGCCAAACGTTTTCTAATCGAAATATACTCTCCCAAGAATAATGTGGCTTACCATTGAGAAACATCCTGTTGCAAACGATTTGATATTGGAGGATTATCCGGCTGGTGGTTGTCGTTTTCTGGATCGCTAGGCGGGTCAAAATCGTAAGGAACCAAATTAGCTGCCATCTTTTCAAAACAGCAAAGTGGGCGGTAACATTACCTGGCGGGAACTAATTTAAATAAATAATTAGCATACTCTGAATCAAGTCAATTCAGCCTGGGGGGGGGGGGGGATACTAAAATAGCCCTGATAAATAAATACATGTTTATTCAGACCAAAGGACATTATAGAACACATTTTCGGGACCAAAGGTAGAAATAGAAGGTAGGTTAAATTAGCATATGTGGAACCCTTTAATGCTCGGATAACTCTCTTTCTATTCTCCGGGATCGCCATTACAACTACTAGCCTTTACTCCTACTACTACTTCTACTACTACTACTACTACTACTACTACTATAAAACTACTACTACTAGCCTAATATTATAAACTACTACAATACTACTACTACTACTATTATTATTATTATTATTAATAATAATAATAATAACTACTACTACTACTAGGCTACTGTATCTAGCAAGAAAACAATTTGACAGAAGAAAATGACCAATCTGGCCAGCTAATTTTCGTGAAATAAACTTAGGTAAATCAGTTGCATGAGACTGATTATTTTTTTAATTGCTTTGTGTAACTGTCAAGTTGCATGGAAATTATGTTGCATGCAATTTGCAACCTGCAACTAGTTGCGTGAAAGTTTCACCATGTAAAGCCAGCTCGAATGCGCAAGACATGTGATCTAGGAGTGACCGTGATGTGATTGCTGGTGCCTGGCATGGTGGTTCTAGCATCTCAGAAACAGCTTAACCACTGGCATTTTCACGGTGCGAAATAAAACCAAAAAAACATCCAGTGAGTGGTGGTTCTGTCCGTGAAAACACCTTGCCAATGCACAAATGCTTAAGTAACATCTGTTTACAATGGTGGTGTGCAGAAGGGCACCTTGTGGAATCCATTGCATGAATAATTCAGGCTGTTCTGGAAGCCAAAGGGGGTCCTACCTGATATAGGTGTACCTAATAAAGTACATACCGATCTTGTTTATTCTAATCCACAGAAGGGCTTACTGGGTGTTAACCATTCAGCACTAATGTTTATCAATTTACAGATGATCAATAGGAATAGTTATCCCAAAGGACAACGTGGCATACCTGGACCCACCTGGCCCCAAGGCCTCCCTGGAACACAAGGTACAACTACAGATAATCATAGAAGCACCCAAAGGGCTACCACAGAGAGCACCAAAGGGCTACCACAGAGAGCTCCAAAGGGCTGAGCCATTGATGCTCCGTGTATGTTTTTGTACCTAGTTTGTTAAGACCACCAGCTCGGTGGCCTTATGGTGAGAGTGTCCGCCCTGAGTTTGGGAGGGTTAGGGGTTTGATCCCAGGCAGAGTCATACCAAAGACTATTAAAAAAATGGTACCCAATGCCTCCCTGCTTCACTCAGCATCAAGGGTTGGATCGGGGGTAAGTCCCTGCAACATACTGTACTAGCGTCATGTCCAGGGGGTGTACTTGTACATCAAGCTGCCTCACGCTAAGGAATCAGGAGATAGGCTCCTGCCCTATGGGCCACTAGGCTCGAGAAAACCATTGGTTCTCAAGGCTACTTACTTTGTTAAGAAAACATTTTTATTGACTCTAGTTCATTTACCCCCTTGGGTCAGTTAGTTTTGACATATCAAACTCTGGTCTGCACCAAACAACTGCATCCTCCATGTGCTGGTGAGTAAGTAGTCCACCATGACCTGGTCCAATTACAGGAAATGAACACTGATTGGTTGCTGGTAGGACCGTTATAATGATGCCATTCTGACAAAATTGATATGAACTCGCCTGACTGATGTTTCTCCAGCAAGTGGACTGTAAGCAGCTAATGTTACAGGTCTATTGTATGCATCTCATGCACAACTCTCTAAAGGCATTCTTGTGTTTATGGTGAAAACGAATTACTGTAGCAAGCAAATTATTAATTGAATTAATTTTGAATTAAATTGAATTATTATAAGCAATTTCAGAAAAGTCAGTGTTGAGTTGACACCACAGCATGCACATGTGCTAAGATTCAATCAGCAGCGTGAACCTTTCTTCAGCCTTATTCTGGAGTGTGGCTGTACCCTAACTACTCCATGCAGGCTCCTGGCGTCAGACATGAATCACATTTACATATTGTTACTTTACTGTAAGTTCCCTCAGCTGTCAATGGCACTTCTCCTTGTTATATTTCAGGTGTTCTTGGCTTTCCTGGACTACAGGGGGAATCAGGTAACCATTTGCTTGTAAATGTTCTCTGTTGAAGTCATACTTATTGATGATTATTAAGGATGAACACAGGAAAACATACATACACACAGGCTGTCTGCCTGTGTGTATGTATCAGTGCCAGTGCCAGTCTCCATCTGTCTGTCTGTCCGTCCGTCTGTCTCTCTCTCTCTCTACCACACATACAGCAACGCACTGATTAAGGCTTTATTTTTATTTTTTCTCAGGGCTGTCTTTTCCTGGAGGTCCTGGGAATCCTGGCCCCCCTGGTTTTCCGGGTGTGAAAGGGGCGAGAGGTGAACCTGCTCCCTACATCATTGGCCCTCCCGGACCCGCCGGCCCCCAAGGAGACCCTGGTCCTGCAGGCGACCGTGGTGACCCAGGGATCCCAGGTAACAACTAAACCAACCTATTTACTTTTTTATTTAAACTTATTTAACCTTTAACCTGTGTTTTGCAAGGGAGCCCTGGGTACAAAACACAATACAAAGAAAGCAAGGAATTGATCTAGGTTACTTGAGAGAGGGACAGCCTACATTACTATACAGTGCACTGTAATAAGAAGCAGTGTACTGTAACATACTGCACGAGTGGTTTCAAAAGAATGACAGTTTGGTCATGTGCTTTTTGACTTAACCGCATCTTATTATGCCAATAGTCTTCCCATTTTCCTCATATTTGTCAGCGATTGCCCTCTCTGTTTGGCCTTGAGGCAGTGAACTATCCCCTCGGGTTAGGGTTAGAAACAGAACGGCTGTGCCATGTTGTTCCCCAGCCAGGAGGAATGTACCAGCCCCCACAGCCCAATCCCGGCAGTCAGTGATGACAGCGTTGGCCAGAGCAGCCCGTGCCTGAAAAGGATTCCATGCTTTTAGGGCGCAATCCTCATTAGAGCGGAGGCTCACGAGGGCGCATGACTTCCAGGGCGCAGTGATATCCGGATGTGACTTCCGGGTGCGCTCGTTTTCACTCGCAAAGAATGCAATTCAAGTTGCGCGTCCGAAGAAATTAATAATAATAATAATAATAATAATAATTATTATTATTATTATTATTATTATTAAAATGTAGTATCCCCTATGCTATTACTTGTATGATCAGTTGTTAGAAGTAAGCACTTGTCTAAATTGAATCGTTCACTATACATTGTCTTACAATCAACAATCTGAAAGTGAGAAGGCCACACACGTCGAATTTTTGGACATTATTATTTTGACACAGCAAAATGTCACAGCAAACGTAAACAAATTAATTTGGGACTTGCAAAAGAGCACAGGATAAGGTGAAAAAGGAGGAAAATTATCCTGCATTGATGACATGTTTTCCTGTTACATCTTTGTCAGGGACCCATCAGGACGCAATAGCATTTAGAATACTAAAGATATGTGGTCAAATGCATCCCAGACCACCTCAGCAAGTAGTTTGAGGAAATGTTTCACAGTGCGTTTTGGTGGCCATATACATTTGTATTAAGCGCTGTCCACCTGTGATCTGATCGTCCAAAACACGTTTTAAAACCAAGTCTAAACAGGGTCTTAGACGTTTTTAGAATGTGAGCCTTGAGTGTCTCATATTTAATCCCATGGAGGAGGGTTTTTAAGGAGGCTCACCACTCTGGTCGCAGTTGAACTCCAGAGGGCAGATAGCAGTAATTTCTTGAAGCACGTACTTGCCCTTCCGTCTGGGTGAACCGTAGCCTGGTGTTGCCATCCTGATCACACAAGCTCACATTCTGCTCTCCACGGATCAGTCTGTACTTCTCCCCATCCACATCGATTTCCAGAAAATAAGGAGCCAATCAGGGATTGCATTTTAACTGCTGTTCTGCCCCCCCCAGTGAGGAAGCAGCCCCTGACTGGTTCCTGTAGTAGATATGTGAAAATCCGGTGGCCGGCAGATAGACCAGACTCTTGATAGCTCTGTCTCAGAGGAGCCAAACCGTTTGCCAACGGGATGCAATCGCCCGGAACCAGAGACGAGCAGCAGCACTGCCAAGAGCTGGTAAAGGCTCTATGGCGGACTGCTCCACACCACCCCCAGCCAAGGTGGGGCTCAAGGCAGCCAGCTGGTTGTTCTGTCCCCAGAGCTTCGCAATGGTGTCATCTCGCTCCTTGAGTTCCACATGCAAGGCTGCATGCAAGATCCTCCTGTAACTTGCCTTGCCCTAGGCAGGTCTGTGTGTAGTCAGGGCTATGTCTTCGTACAGTGTGGTTGAGGTACAGATGTGGGAACATAAGAATGTAACTTGACCCGCGGTATTCTAACAGGCGCTTTACGGCATTCCGCACCACCGCTCGCCTGCCCATAGGGGCGCAGTAATACTACTCATTGACCCATTGCTGTAGCTCATCTCGCACATTAGATGAGCCTACCGTTCTCAAACTCCTTGTTCTCTGTCTGGTTGTAATTTAATTATTACGAACAAAGCCTATCTATTTATAGTTTCTATCTCTGTAACTGTCACCGGGTCTATATCTGTTAACTGTCGGGACAAGTAGAAGTTTAATACATTAGGCTGAGTGTTCTCATATGGAACATGGCATCAGGACGAGTAAGATGGTTAACGGAGATGACCAGAGATGTGTTTGAAATGGTTCACTCACTCCCTATTCCCTATTACCATGAATGTATTGAGTGCGACTCATAGTGAACTACATGGGGAATGATTTAACAGTTTTGGGACACATGGAATGTAACTGCGTAAGATATTCATGACTCAAACAAGCAGACGCGCCGATCACTGATGGCAGCAGGTTGAAATATCAGGTAGTATTCAGGTTCCATGTTTAGTTGAATGATAAATCCCATATAAATGGTTGGAATTCTAATGATGTGCAAGTGTGATTTTGTCAACTTTAGCGCTGTCTGCTAATAGCAGGCTGTGAAGCTGCACGATAAGACCGTGATAGCAAGTTAGCTCACGACAGCAGCTTCCATAATATTAACGGTAGCTGTCGGTGGCTAAAAAACAGATAGCTAACTTTACAATGTTGATTCCTGTAGCTATTTTGATTTTGATGCTAGTAGTTCAACTTCTGTTTCTCGGGCAGGAACGGAGACAAACTCGCATTAGCAGCAAAGCAGCTAGAGGAATGATCTTAACATTAGCTATGTGATGGTTTGGTTAGGGACCCAGGCGCAACAGGAAAGGAGGAGGCAAGGAACGGTAAAGCCCGGAGGGGCGATTTAATAAGATAACACAAAGGGGGAGCCACAAAAAGGATGCCACAAAAATATAATAGGATGGAAATAATAGGAGCCACCAAACTGCCACTAAATAATAATAAATGTCCTTGGCTCAAGGGAGCCGGAGGGATCGGGAGGTGGAGCAGGGTGAGGGCTCTGCTAGCTGGTACACTCAGCAGAGGGGGTCCGGGATACTGGAGAGACGAGGAGGAGAGGCAGGGTGAGTGATAGTAATCACGAGCAGGAAACGAGAAAAAAGCACTACAAAATACAGGTAAGTAATATCGTAGGCTAGGCTATACTTTACCACATATGTTATGGTAAGATCTGGCGATGAGTGGAGTGTAGACCAGGTTCTTGTAGGGGTTGAAGGTGATTGCAGAACGAGGGACAGGTGTGGTGATGATGAATTGGAAACCGGTGAGTAGAGCCGCGCCCGCGTCATCGTCGGAGACGAGCGCGCCGTTCTTGTCGTTGCGCACGGGCCGATGTGCTGGGCATGTCGGGATCCGACTCTTCGTCACCGGAGTGGGAGGAGACTGCCGAGTCTGCGGAGCTGGCCGGAGACGGGGAACGCCCGGTAGTGGGGGGAAACTCCGGAGAGTCAGAGCGTTGCATGCCTGGGCCGATGCGACGTGCGGTAGAGCGCGTAGGACGCCCCGAGCGCGCAGCGGGCCCAGAGGGGAGAGAGGGAGGCGGTTGTGGAGGCGAGGGCATGCGAGCCGTAACAAGCTAACTGCTTTAGCTACTGCTAGCTACCGTCTTCTTCACTTCTCCTTCGGTAAAACATGACACCGTTGTGTTGTGGTATTGTGGAGGGCTTAGGCAGAAGCAGGAAGAGAAACCACTTTTGCCCCATATAAGTAAAATAATGGTCTCATAAGCATTTTTCGATTGTAAAATTGTGTTCACTTGTTTTAGTTTGCAAACATATGCAATTTTCTTAGCATATCTACTGGCTACATGATAATAGCTGCAGGGGTGCGCGAGTGACATTTGGGCAGAATGAACAGGTGAAATGAAAGCTCTCGAAGAGATCTTTCTAATGCTATTGGTCAGCTTTGTATGTAGTTTTAATGTGAAAGATACATCTTGAATGCAGTCAAGACAAATTATTTTGCCTCTTAACTTTTGTCAAACCCCCTGGTTCCAGTCAATTGGATTATAGGCTATAGGCTACTTTCGTTTACAATGACGTTACCTTATGAACACAAATAGCTTAACCTATAGGCCTACATAAAAACAATAGCCTAAAACCATGTTTATTTACAATGTATTTTCTTTCATTGATAGCATGCCAATAGTTAGGGTGAGGAAAACGACGCGCGGTCTCTTTAGCCCTGAGACCATCAGGCAGGCAGCTCAGGAGGTCGTTGAAGGCTATATATATTATTATGATATTATGTCTAATAATACATTCGTTGAAAGTACACAGGCGGATCTACTATACGGAATCGGACCGAGGAGTGTTCTCATATGGAACTAGGCTGCACACGCCCGCCCGCGACAAGAGCTGAATTGTAGTCAGCTTTCCCCGCTGCGTGCAGGACGCGTGCGTCTCCCGCTGATCCGAGCGAGAACGCAGGCGGAATGTCGCTCCCCGTCTGAAACGGCCTTGACTCCTGGAATCCCAAGGTCTTTCATATTGAAATTCTCTTGATGGTCTGGGGAGTTGAGACGTGTTAAGGGAGTGCATCAGTCGTGAGCCTTGACAGTAGGCTACCAGCCTGCGCTGCGCGCAGCACAAAGTTGGATGAATGGATGGACTTATTGGAATCCTGGAAAATGTTGATTGCGCTCTAAAATCATGAAAGCATAAATGTAAAAATGCAGTTCCAGAAGTAGTCTAGATGAGATGGTGGTTTAAATGAATGGCAACACGTAGCCTAGAGGAAAACATAAATTGAGACTGGTGATAATGCTGATAATCTACAGTAGGGCCTACCTCTGGCTGAGTTCATGGTTACAACCGTTCATCTCTTACACATGGGCCTATACAATACTTGCACAATCTACTTTGGACGTTAAATCCATCTATCAATCAAACTAGCGAATTCAATGGCCGGTCATGGCAAAGCACCCGCTAACGCAGGCTACCCCCCTCCCCACGATCCAGGGCTAGGAAACCGGTTCATCCACTTTATTTGAATATAAAAGAATTGGGGGGGGGTGTTACAATAGTCTAGTCCAGGTTCGCTGGTGAGTGACGAGCTAGTCAGATGGCACAGGCATGTGTGGACATTGTAGGCCGATTCTGTAAAACCTAAAGAATAAAAGTAGGCTACGTTCAACATTCATTGGAGTGGTCCAGTTGGATAGGCTAGTCTAATCTAAATAAAATGAGGACCTGTATTTTCAGTGTTTGCTGGTAGCGAATGCCACAGACAGACAGGAAATCTTTTCGTTTCATTGTTTCATTGTTTGTGCTCTGTATGCACAAGATAGTTAATGTTCGGATATAATTGGCAGTAGGGCGGGAAAAAACCCTATCAAAGGCCAAGATTAGAAGGGATTTGAAGATGTAATTGGTCATTTTAAATGGGCCTACTTTATCTTTGATGCCTATTTGAACGGACTGCATCAATCAATGCAATGACTCTCCATGTTTTTCAGTTTTACCCTTTTCATCAATAAAACATCATTTTTACATTCATGTCTCAACCATTATTAACGAATTATCTAGTTGATATATGAATAAAACAATAAGCCGTTTTAATGGCTATGGGCTACTAGTTGTAGCTACAGGTATACACGAGTTGATGCGCTCTGCTCTTACGCACGGTTGAGGCGGCAGCTCAAATACACTTCGCACATATCCTCTGCTATAGCCTCTCAAAGACAGCTAGGTGCACTTCATGCATTGGTAGACAGTTATGTTCTTGCTGCAGCTTGTCTTCACCATGCAGGTGAAGACAAACAGCCGGTGGCTGTTTGGACGCCAGAGCGCGCAGCTCTTCAGCCAACTGGAGGATGTCGCGTCTGGGGAGGCTCTGCGTCTCTCCACCAGTCCCCAGCGAGTCCAAGCTCCCCCAATGAATAATACTTATTTATAATAGCCTACGTAGCGCGAAACTAATAGGCTGTAGCCAGCGCGAAACTGCGCATTCCCTATAGCCGTTCATGGAACGACTGGCGGCCGGTATAAATAAATAAAAACATACACGATATTTTCTTATTTGAATGGTCTTGAATATATATATAACAAAATATGGTGTATATTGTGCATGTTAAGGCACTCACTGTCAAACCTGCCGCTATCTATGCACAAGATAGTTAATGTCCGGATATGATTGGCAATGAGTGATCTTTACTCATGGCGACTATGTCAATTTTGTATGGATCCACAAGTCGATCAAGCTTATTTTTTCTTTGTATCGTGCTGAAGCCATATAGCCTACTGCGCTCAGACTTGGCTACATTAGCTGGTGCCCCGTCTTCAAATTTACTTCCGGGGTTTACGAGTAGCCTACCAGTTGAATGCGTTCCAGAAACAAAACGCAAAACCCCCACGTTCACCATATCTTTACTAACAAATATATTTACAATACTGTTATTTTGCGCATTTGACCTAACAGCCACCACGTCTTGACCCGACGTCAGTTACCGAGATAGATAGGCTACTGTAGGCCTAGATATAGGTGTTCGTAATAATTAAATTACATCCAGATGGAGAAAACATGTGTTTGAGAACAAGGTAATAATAACAATTAGACGTTATTTGTATAGCACCTTTCATACAGATAAATTCAGCTCAAAGGGCTTTACAACAGAGCATTTAAATTAAAGAATGTGAAACTTAATGATGCTTCATTCGTAGACTATAGGAGAAAAACAGAGCCCAGCCTGCTAAATCTACTCAAAGACACCACCTGGCGGTGGTGCATCACTAAAACGAAATAACACCGGTCTGAAATCCCACGAGATTTCCAACGGGATTTCCCTGCCAAATACCGCGACGTGAAATGCTGCAGCATGTGACATTTCTAACTTCCCACATCTGTAGCACCTAGCCATAGAATGACTGCAAACGTTCACTTCACGGAAGAGAAAATCTAATTGTGCTCTATCCACAGTTCCAGTGAAGGGTCACCGTGGACCACCTGGACCTAAAGGGCTCAGAGGAACCTACGGAGTTAAAGGCGGGCTTGGTGAACAAGGTGTGCTCTCAGACATTAAAATGATGTTTGACGCCTTCATACTGTGGTATGTTTTTGTGGCTTGAATTATGAGGCCCACTGGCCAGCGTGTTCATGTGTCCCACAGGTGAGAAGGGAGATGTCTGTCGAATCTGTCCCCTTGAGCAGGCCGTGCCACAACCCCCTGGACCCCGGGGAGACCCTGGAGATACTGGGAGGCCAGGTGAGACAGGTGAAGCTGGGCATGCCCACAGATGTGCATTCATTGATAAGTTCTTTCCGTTGCTACTATAACTTTGAGCCCAGTATCTCTATGAGTGTACAGTGTGGTAAGCTGTGTGGCTGCTACAGTATGCTTTACTAATAAGCTTGTTGCATAAATGTTTATTATTTTATGATCTTCTTAGTTTGTCCATGTTTTTATCTTTACTCCCATGCTATTGCTTCTTTTTTCTTTCTTTCTTTGTTTTTTTTTTTTTTTTAAACTTTGCTTGTTTTATTTTGTTAACATAAAAGCACTTTGTAGCTATGTTTTGAAAAGGGCTAAACATATAAAGTTTACTTACTTATGCTGTTTGTCTCCAGGTCAGAAAGGTGCCCCTGGGGACAAAGGACTCAGGGGCATGAAAGGTCTTAGAGGTCCACCTGGTCCCTTGGTGAGTTCACCCAGACACACAATCTTCAATTGATCTTCTTATTCAAATCACATTGGAATGGTGAGCCCCTTGATTCTGTGTACATAGGGTTCCTATGGTGTGCCGGGTGTGACTGGTCCTCCTGGCTCCAAAGGAGATAGAGGCTTCACAGACAAGATAGGGGACCCAGGCATTGTGGGCAGCCCTGGGCCTCCCGGGGTCCCTGGCCCAGATGGAGCTGATGGACCCCCTGGATATCCAGGCAGAAAAGGCATACTGGGACTGAAGGGTAACCTTGTAAGCACAATCTTGTACATCTTCTCCAATATATGACATATGACCTGCTACTTTACATTATTTACACTAGTTCTGATATCCGTTGGAGCACACAATCAGTAATTGGCTACTTAGTCCTGCCCCCCCCCACACACACACACACAGAACCCGAGATACGGGTATCGAACCGGGCGCCAGACAGAATGAATTGGGAAATGTATTTTGCTCCTGAGCCCAAGTCTCAACTGTTTGGTGGTGAAAGGGCAGTTCTAGTTCATGGAGCTCCACCCCACAAGGCTTGTGAAACCTAGCTTGCTACAATTGACTGAAGAAAAAAAACCATACACGTGTCCAACCAGGTACGGTGCACCACTGTATAAGTGGGCTTTGCCTGCACAGCTGCTCCTTTGAAATTTTCAGCTTGCGAATAAGACTGAGAAGAGAAGAACGAAGATGACTACACAGCAACTCACTGTGAAGCTGGCGGCGTCCTTCAGGATCCTGGGACAGCAATGCCCAGTCTACTGGAAAGATTCTGCGGTTGCGTCGCTCCCTATAGCGGCATCGTCTATCCACTCTGCTCTGCTGCATGGGGGCGCAGTACGCCAGGGTGGGCCTGATGCTGTCTACTGACTGCCAGACCCGCGTTCAACATGAGCCTCTGGAGAGGCTTCACCGGGCACAGTTCTTCGACTGCCTGCCGCCGCCGCCGGGGAACCAAGATCCTTGATGATGTTGGCGGTCCGCTTAAGCAGCCTGTGCCGATGCTGTCCATCCTCCGTCTGTTGATGAGGCAGGAGAATGAGTTTTCTGAGGCCGACGACGACTCCCCCTCAGAAATCCAGGATGCTAGTGGCTCGTCATCCAGTGATCCCGGGGCCGGGTCTTTTGAAGCTACTGGAAGAAGCTGCACATCATCTCGTCGTTCCCCTCCCAGAGGTTGTGGCTGCGACGGGGCTGCCTCTAGGTTGTCGCTAACCGGCCTGCGTGAAGAGAACAAGAACGTCCTCTTCGACCCTCTGGTAAGTGAATCTGGTTGTTTGGTGTGGCTGTGCCATGTCTAAATAGAACGTAACATGCCCTAACAACCGGCTACGTGGGTCCGGCTTGAGCCACGGAAGTCTTCCCTGCGGAAACAGCAGACGTGACGACCGCAGGTCTCGCTGGTAATGTACTAACTTGTCCGATAAGTGAGTACAACAGGATCAGGCCGGCCAAAAGGGGTCCGGTACCCATCGGGAAACTGTGATGAGCTCGGCTCGAGCTGCGATGTCTTTTCCTGCTAAAATAGCAGATGTGACGACCGCAGAGCTCAGCGAGACTGTAGGGTACTGCCTCACCCGTTAGTGAGTACAACGGGACCGTCCATATCTGGGTGCCGGTCTCATCGGAAAACTGTGAAACCGGCTTGAGCAGCGGAGTCTTCCCTGCGGAAACAGCAGACGTGACGACCGCAGGTCTCGCTGGTAATGTTCTCCTTGCCCAGCCGGACAGAGTGTCCCGACCGGTGCAGCTGCCCACCTTCAGGCTCGAGGACAGATGCGACGCACATAGCGACAGTGTGCTGAGATGCGTGACTATCTTTCGTTTCCATTAAGGCAACAATAAAAATACTGTTATTATTTTGTATTGTACAGTCTGCATCTTGTGCTGTAGCTCCTTTGCACAATGAGAGAGGAGGGTAATGTTTGTGAGTATGACAGTACCAGGCCACTCAGAGCTTCAGTCCTGTTGGGAAAACTTTCATGTGTCCGAGCCGCGGTATCTTCCCCTACTGTCAAACTAGTAAATGTGACAACCGCTGGCCCCACCGGTAATGCAGAAACTACTAGCTCACGCTCAGTTTCTCTGCGTGTCGTTGTCGACACTCTGTCTGGTTCTCATGGAAATGAGATGATAAGTTTCTCTGAAACTGTAGAGAATAAAAGCAGCACTTTCTTTCTCTCTCACAACACGAATGCGCAGGCTAGCTCGTGCGCTGCTTTGAGCATAGTTGCTGTGAACTCTCTGGGCCTCATTGCTTTCTGCCTTCTCTAGCAGCATCGAGCGCTGAGCACACAAAGGCTGGATATGCTAATGTGGTGATGAGATTCCCTAAATTATGAGGCTCCGCCACTTTGTCTGAATTGGCAAATCGATGGCAGGTTGTCAGTAATGCGGAAGCTGTAGATTCACCTAATTTTATGAATGAAGTGCTTCTCGGCAGGAATGTCATTCACCTTCATACTGAATCAGGACATGGAACTTCCTATGGGGATTTTTCATGTCCTTTCGTAGACGGCCTTGGACCAGGACAAGCAGAGTTTCTCTGCTGTCCGGTGGCAGTCAGGGCCAAGTTGAATTACGGCAGATTCCTCGATCTGATGCCACGATCTCCGGCACAGCCTTTTTCAAACCGCTTAACATTCTGGCAGGAGAAGTGCCTCCTGGACAGCTGGTTACAGCACGTTCTGACATTCAGTTTTGCTGCCTGCCTCCACCCTTCACGGGCATTGTGGAGATGGTGATACCGCATCCCGATCAAGCTGCAGCTCTGTCAGCAGAGATTGCAGAGCTTTTAGCAAAGGGAGTGGTAACTGTGGTCCCACTGGAGCAGAGGAACGAGGGGTATTATTCACGCTACTTCCTCGTGCCCAAGAAGACGGGAGGTGTGAGACCAATTTTGGACCTCTGCCTTTTCAACAAGGCGGTGGCAAAATTGAAGTGTCATGCTTACGGAGCGGTTACCGGCGATTTTTTTGCACTAGCATAGACCTGAAAGACACTTACTTCCACATGCCGATAACTCCTCGGCATAGGATTTTTCCGTTTTGGCTTCTAGGGAGTGGCATACAAATATACCAGACTCCTGTTTGGATATGTGCTCGCCCACAGGATTTTCTCCACTATGTGTGGAGACGACGCTAAGACCACTGCGCCGGCAGGGAATCAGGATCCTCATGTACCTGGACAACCTGCTAGTTCTGGCTCCATTGCCTATTCTGGCTTGATGCACACCACCACAGTGGTGAGACATCTCACTGAACTGAGGTTACGGTCAATTGGGACAAGAGTGCTCTGTGGCCATTGTTTATTTGGGTATCAATCTGGACATGGGCACTATGAGAGCACGTCTGTCTGACCCAAGGAGGGAAACCCTGGAGAGGAGTCTCAGCATTTTCCGTCCATTTCTGAAGGTCTCAGCTCTATCGATCAAGCGCCTTCCGGGCCTTATGGTGGCAGCCCATGTGATGGTGTCCCTGAGCCTGCTGCACGAAGCACACCCAGGGGTGGTTCGCATGGCTCAATCTGGATCCTGTGAGACACAGTCGATGCTTTGTGCAGATACCAAGGTCGTTGGGAGCCGACCTAGACTATAAGAGGGACCGGCGCATTATAGCGCACGGTATTCCAATAGGCAGAGTGTCTGCTCACGTTGCTGTTCGCGCATGCCCCCTGGCTTAAGTACTGTTGTATACCTTCCCGCCGGTGGGGTTGATCTTACCATTATTAGCCAGGGTATGGTTGGACGGCTGATCAGTGATACTGATAGCACCGGACCGTCACTGGGCGAGATGGTATGCGGAAGTGATGGCCATGACATCTGTGGAACCGTGGTTCATACCTCATTGGCCGAACTTGCTGTCCCAGAGTGTGTGCGCGGCTTCCACTGTCGCGGTTTATTCAGGGCAAATGGGCCGCTTTTGCACACTGGTGTAAAGAAAGAGTTCTCGCTCCCGAGTCCTGCTCGGTTGAGACGATTTTGGACTTTTGTTCAACACCTGATGGGTCATAGTGACGGTTCATCATGCAAAAGTGTATGCATGCGATATTACCGTGTGTCATGACAGGTTCGCCAAAATTATGTTTTTTGGGCTTCCCCTGATTAAACGTTTCCTGACCAGTGTGCGCCGTCTTCGCCCAGTGCATAAAGCTGCGGTGCCGCCTTGGGATTTGCTGTTGGTTCTGAACGCATGTTAAGCGTCATTTGAACCAATGGAGCAATCAAGTGGCTCTCTGTGAAGACCGCACTGCTCCTTCCGCTGACTTTGGGCAGGCAGGTCAGTAATTTGAGAGTGCTGACAGTTTCTCTCATCACGGGTGATGGGAGCAGAGCTGTTTTGTGCATGGATCCATCTTTCATTCCGAAAGTGGTCCGGGGCGCATTCAGTGTACAGGATTTGGAGCTGAGAGCCTTCTATCCTCCGCCTCATGCAAGCATTGAAGAGGCCCGCTTACATTTATTGTTTCCTGTGCGTGCGCTGACTTGTTATGTGCATGGCTGCGGCCTGTACTACCCCCCAGTTGTTGGTTTGTCACGGCCCGGGGAATGTGGGATCACTGCTGTCTAAACAGCATCTCTCCCAGTGGATTTGTGGGGCATGGCCACGTCGGTTGCCCTGTTCAATGGTTTGTCTGTGAAGGACATTTGTGCGGCGGCGACTTGGTTGTTTTCATGTCTTTTATTTCATTATTTTTTATCCATGTCCTCTGTCTCCATGGCGTCATCAGTGCTAGGCACAGCCGCCAGCGTGGGTCAGCTTTAGGTGTCCCAGGGTGGGACCGTCTGGTGAGTGACGGTCCGCTCCTGTCTGTGGATGAGGCTAGGACGGGCTATGTTACGATGTAACCGCTTCCGGTCCGGCTCTCCCCTCACGTACCTCTCCTTGCCCTCGGTTGTGATAACCCGAGTGTGGCCAGTACTTGGGTGGACTGACTTTTGGTATGATCTCACCTTGGAGCGCTGGCTTGTCTCCTGGCTGGTCAGTCCATTGTTACTAAGGGAAGCAAGTGTGTATGGTGCGGTCGTGTAGCTCCGCTTATGCCAATAGGAGCTAACCCTGTGGGGTTCTGGAAAAAGAACGAGGGTTACACATTGTAACCCTTGTTCTATGAGTGGAACGGAGCCCCACAGGAAACCGACTTGCTGACACCGCAGTCTGCTCGCTGAAAATTTCAGTTAGTGCAGGCAAAGCCAGCTTATACAGTGGTGCACCGTACCTGGTTGGGCACAGGTGAGTGTATGGGTTTTTTTCTTCAGTCAATTGTAGTTAGCTAGGTTTCACAAGCCAATAGGTGCTAGCTCTTTGATCATCACCATCGTTATCCTCTGTGCTTAGAACAACACTAATGACTACAAAGAGGAATCCAATGATGTCCACCTCTTGACTAGTCGATCTTACTGACCGCTATATCGACCAGAATGCATTTTCATGCAAATGTGCTGATTGCTAATGTTGTTAGCATACTGTAAGTGAATGGAGTCGAACATAGAGAAAATTAGCATCACGGCTAAGTCTGAATGATAGCTTGGTTTGCAGCTACTATTGTACAGGGTGGACAATAGAACACTCATTTTAAGTGACGGAGAAGAACATGGCGGACAAGTCCCGTTGGACTGATAGCTTTGACAAGTCATGGAATGATAGCTTGGTTTGGCTAATATTACCAAGCAAGCTAGCTAGCTACTATTTTACAGAGTGGGCAATAGAACACATTAATTTTGGACACAGCAGAGCAAAGGCAAAATAATTCTAGAGTAGCTGGAACGCTGGCGCAAGGTAATAGTTCAGTGTTTGTATCAGGGCAGCCACAGTGATTTTGGGCACAGCTGACCAACAGTGATTTTGGGCACAGCTGACCAACAGCAAAACAATTCTATAATAGCTGGAAGGTGTAATGGAAATTACTGATCTAGTAAAAAAGGATTTACCAAGATTCGCTCAAAAGGTTAAGTCTGGTTTATTGTGAAAACATACGAGCGCAAGGACTTCCCGAACAACCCAACAGAGTGGTTTATTCAGCGAAGTGCCCGCTCTGTCTTTTGCTGTGCCTTATATGCAGTCAAACCACAGGTAAGGTGCTTCCAGGATGTGATTGGCTACTCCATTGTACGTCATATGAAATGGCAGGCGTGGCCAAGAGTACAGACATGTGACATGAGAAAAGGGCGGCAATTGGGGACAAAGGATGACAAAGGATGGTTATTCTGTTGTAGACAGATGGCCTCCTGGAAGCCATTTTGTATGTTAGCACAGCTATGTGAATATTTGGGGGAGGTGATGAATTACAAAAGGAGAGAGAGGACAAAGGTTTAAGCTGTTTGGATGTAAATTCCTCAACAATCCCCCATTTGTGCCTGAACAGGTACACAAAAATAAAATACAAAATCCAAACACAAAGTGTAAACATTCAGCTATGCTATACATGTGGAAAGGAAGTAATCTCTCCACTAGGTGGAGAAAAAAATATATATATATATTTTATTGTGAAATATTTAACCAAAAAATAGATTATTTTCTTTCCACGTGCAAAATCACGCACCAAAACCCCTTGTTTCAGAAATATGACAGGAAACAAGGTAAAAAAGATGACATGATTATATACTATTTATAGTCTAAAAGTGGACAACCATAGAAGTTTGAACAAGGCAAAAAGATGAATGGTTATTAGTGTAAGAAGGGCAAAAAAACTCTTGGTCAATTTAGAGGAAAAACCCAAACTTATTTATCAACTCATGTTTCAACCATTGTAACTCTTGTAAACAAATATGATATTTTTCAAGATAATTTCAAAGTTCATTCACTCTTGTTGTGAATAATCGCATGTCCGTAATCGCTTGAGTCTTTCGGACCTCCCATCCAGGGCGCAATCCCGGGCTAGACCCCGTTCCGTCCGAGGCCTCAAGCCAGGTTCCCCTGGAATGAGAGCTCAGCCTTCTGCTTCCCGGTGTCTTCTTTTCAAAGCCCACCGATCACAGAAGCACTACACGCCTACTAACGCATTCGCTTTTAGCTTGTAGTGGCCTGACTGTACATTGAGCCGAGCGCGGCGGCCATCTCGTGGTCTAACTGCCCTATGCGACCCGACTGGCCGATGACCCAGTCGATAGCGATCCCGGACACTGTAGTGATTGTTAGTCACCCAGCTCAGAACCGACGGTCTGATCCTAATTCCACTTGTGCTATGGATATTAGAACTTTGACCGTTTTCACCAGCCTTGCCTATTCACAGAGGTCGTCTCTTACGCCCCTCTGCTTAGGTGTGGACTGTCGTCCACGTACCACACAGTGCCAACCCCTTAACGGCAACACAGTGCTGACTAGACGGTACCAGAGCAGTATGTTAATTTATACTTCCTCAGACACGGGGGCCTTCAGTCGTCTCCCCAGCACTATATGATCATTTAACGTGCCCTTTTGGGACCTTGCGGTCCCGCCCCCGTCTGTTGAGGACTAGGTCCAGGGGTGCCCACTCCCCCTCCCTAGTCCTCTGGATCATAGCTTCCATGTTTGCGTCTCTGAATGTTTAATGTAGGTTCCAGTGTGTGCGGTTAGAGGTGCAGTCATTGCTGTTGAGATTGTCCACGTTGTCAGACCACAACCACGAGAAGGAGGTGACCGGCAAGGTCAGTCTCCGATTGCTCATCAGAGGAGAGGAGAGTGTGGCGGTGACTGTCAAGGTCACTCTCCGATTGCTCATCAGAGGAGAGGACAGTGTGGCAGTGACCGCTTTGCCCTTGAGATCTCTGGTTCGGCTGCATGGACCGTCCTCTCAGCTACTTTTGACAGCTATTCCACACAGGCCAGAATGCCCTGGTGCTGATTGTTCCATCTTTGACGGGTAGGTTCACCCCGCAACATCTAATTCTCTTCCATGTTTTCTGGCCTGTTCTCAGGCTGCTCATGGTAGTCTCTTGTCTCCCCATTGGGCAGGTCTACATAGAGCGGTCAGCCAGCGAGCTCTCGGAAGGTGAGGAGGGAGTCCCTGTCCTGGTCCAGCAGGGTGAAGGTGCGGTGGGACACGGTGTCCGTGTGGACCCCACACAGCCAGGGCGCCAGCAGCACGTACAGGCTCTTGAACTGAGCCCGGTCCACACGGTACTGCTCCACGTAGGGCCGGCCCGGGTCGTGCTGCTGGAGGGCCACCTCGGCGCTCCCGCTCCCCCAGTACAGGCTGATGAAGTGCTCCGTCTGTGGATCCACAGATGAGAGAGACAACAGAGACAAAACAGAAGAGCAAAAGGAGAGTCCTCTGGTCTGGTTTCCCTGTTCCCCTCTTTGAGTCCTCTGGTCTGGTCTCCCTGTTCCCCTCTTTGAGTCCTCTGGTCTGGTCTCCCTGTTCCCCTCTTTGGTCAGGAACGGTTATCAGCAGTCTGTTGGAGATACTCAGAAACATGGTTAAGTGCAAGCTCCTGCTTTGGGGAAAAATTGTGTTATTCAGTCAGGAAAACTTAAACAGGGTGTCTGTTCAAGTGTCATTAGAGCCAGTCGGCTCGTCAGTCTATGTAGTTTGTCAGTGGGGAATCTAGCTTTTGTCCATTTACTGAATCGGACAGTAGCAGGGATCTAGGCTCTGCAGTAGCCTACAGTGACATCAGGGGCAGTGTAAGAATTACTTTAACACGCCCAGTCCCCAGTCGTGATCAAGGCAATTGGATTTTGCTCTCGCGATTTTATGAAATAAAAATAAAATAAACACATTCTCGTCTCAACAAAATAACACCCCCTAAGGGTAGAAACAAATTCCCTGAAGTCAGGATAAAAACAGAGATGGGGGAAAAAAATGCATCACTCAAATAACATGACACTAAAATGAACTGGCTTAATTTACAATTAACAAAACATCAATTATCAATTAATCAAAAAATCAATCAAAGCTTCATTTGTATAGCTAATTATTAAATATTGTATATCTAAAACTTCCCTCTTCTGCATTTGAGGACAGAGTATTGGGCACGCTTCGGACAAAAAATGGTCTCTTCCCTATGTCATACTTATCTGTCGCTCACAGTGAGTCGGTGACATGGCGTTGGCCCTGCATCCCACGAACCACCGTCTCCTGGTTCGGCATTCACCCATCACTCCCGGAACGACAGTTGTCTGTAAAAACACTCAGAAAAACACTCAGGCCCGATGAATGTGCCTCAAACTATAAACATGAGATATTTAACATAACCATTTAAAAATATATAATTGGGTTAGGAGATGCTGCATTCAGATCAAGACACTGGCAAACATTATCTATCCCCCCACTATCATGTACAAACCTTACGTCCTCAGCTACATCTGTCTTGTCCTGTTTATTTACCTTAAAAAAATAAGTCTATATTAGCTAGTTAAAATCTACCTTGTGGGTTGTTCAAGGGAACCCCTGCAGGTGGCGCCGAATCCCAGGTTGCAGGATTCTCCCTCTCATTTTGCCTGCGGTAACTGTAACAATTTCTAATCCAGTGGCCAGTTTTACCACAATGAAAACACACGTCAGTTTTGTCTCTGTTTTCGTTTCTCTCGCTCTTTTTTATCCTGTAGTCCGTTCTGTTTCTACCTTTACGATTCTTGTTCATGTGACGGCCCTGTGGTCGTTGTTGGTTGGGAGCAGACGGAAAAACAGAGTTGGGAGGCGGGGCAGCAGCTACAACAGCGGGTGAACCAGTCATAGTTTGGGAAGGATGTGTGAGCTCTGAGTGCCGAGTCGGCGTGATAGAGTTCAAAACGGAATGACTAGGAGGGGGGAGGGACTCTGAATTTTCACCTCTCTGATTAACTTCCTCAGCTACGCTTCTTTCTGACTTGAAAAAACACTCGTGTGCGACTATTTCCCACTTCCTGAATGCATTCCAATCTATCGCATTTCCAGGCTCCCTTCCTAACCTAGTCATCTCAAACGCCTGTAACTGAGCCCTAACAGTCGCTAACTCACTAATCTTGAGTGTACCGGACAGGGGGAAATCAGAATGTCTCGCCCAGATCAAAAACTGCACACAAGCATCATCCTGGCTGGCGAGAGCAGTGTTTGTATCAGGGCTGGGATTTATTCTGAGAAATATTTCTATTGGCTGCCTGGACTTGGGTGAAGTAGATATGTGTGCTGGAACTGGCGGCTCTGGAGCGGTTTATATGTTAAGTCAAAACGTAAATTAGTTAAAAATCCAGCGCTGTCACTGTCTGTCTGGGACCCATCCGGATGCCACATATGAATGCTCTAAGGCCTACAGTGTCTGAGGAAAATGCAAACAGGACCAGGTCCCCCCGATACACTCTATAACCCCTTCAAATCAAGCATTGCGCCGGCACGACAAAATGACAACAATTATATTTAGACTTCTAGCTTTGTGAGATTTTACCATACACACAGCAAAAACATTGATGGAATCCTTATAATTGTGACCTTCCAGGAGCGCATTCATTTTGAGCACATTCAAATAATATGTGACTTTTACAAGTAGCTTAATTACACAAAAAGTAAGCTTGCATAACCTTGCATATTGCTGTAAGACCTCCGGTAACGTACAGCCCACTTTCTATTGACATTCTAATAGGTACAAATGCACCTGGATTGATCAGGCACTTTCTCTGTGGACATCTATTCACATTCTAAATAGGTGACAGGCGCGAGATGGCCATGGGTGAATCGTTGATTTGTAAACAAAAGCCCTATTCGCTATCTATCGATTTAGATTATAAACAAAAGCCCTATTCGCTATCTACTGTTTTAGATTATATTGCGTTATAGAACTATTCTATTCTGTAACTTAACATGCCCAGGGAGTGTGCGAGAATAGGTGGAAGCCTGTAGAGGTATTTTCGGTTTCACGTTCCAAGTTTTGGGCGTACGCTCATATGGTTATTGGTCAATTTCTCAGAGGAGAGAGGCGCTTGTATGGCTACAGAGTGACGGTAGCTCTACCAAAATAAGCCTGCACATAGCAGTAAAAAATATAAAGGCAATACACAAGTCATTCACAACTGTTTTTGAGCACTACAATACAGCATTTCTACTAATTGCACTGTGCAACATATTTGAGGGGTTATTTTGCAATATCGGATTTATTAATTGTTCACAATGGTGTCAATTTGTTTCTCGGGTTTCACCTTAAAGACATTCTCCGACATTCTCCTGTCAAGTTTGTTTTTTATAAATGCCAAAGTTTGCACAGGAGGGCATATTCTTTTGTGTATGTTATTATTAGTGTGGTTGCCCCGAAGGGCAACACACTCTAGTACTTGGTCGACTTTATTTGTTGGTTTGTTTGTTTGGTTTGGATCTAGAGCTACCCCAAAAGTTTGCCACGCTACTCCTCCCACAGTTCTAACGGCACACACGAGTCATATGCCAAATCGACCGGCTTCATCGGGAATCTTGTGCTTTCTCATTGCTAAGCAATATCTTTGATAGTTTAATTTATATTAATTTATTAGTGAATTAAAATTCCCCATTGACTTGAATGGGAATAGGGAAAATCTCCAGTTCAAATATTTTTTTATCTCGGAAACCTTAAGGCCAACAGTTACCAAACTTGGTAGAGATGTTAACAGTCAAGAGTCCTATTCGGGGAAAAAATAATTACACTGATGGGCCTCACAGTGGCGCTATAACAGCCCACTTTACCTTTTGGTCTGTAACTCTTGAACCATACATTAGGTTGTAAAATCAAAATTTCTTCTAATTTTCTTTTTCGCAGGATTCCTTGGATAATGACGCACCTCCCCATATTGGCCACGCCCATTTGCGTCTTCTACATTTTCTGCCATTTTTGCTTATTTGAATAACGCTGCGCCAAAACCAATTTCACTTTGAACCAAAGGGGTGCCATAAATGCGAAAAATGTAGGCTAATCGCATGGTGCTTGCCTTCTGACACTTTCTATAACGTGCATAGTGCTGGTACCAACTCACTGAGACACGCTGAGCGTCACTTAACACCTTCTGTTAATGGGAAACCACACTTGCAATTTCCCCAAATTGCACATTTCTACAGTAGTTGTCTTATTATTCTTTTTGGCTGATGATGTAGGCTATAATGTATCATGGAGAAGTGTCTGCACATTTCTTTTCAGCATGCTGCTTTGACAAAGCGCTGCACGTTTGTGCTTCCATATATACAGTGCATGGTGCCCTTGCAAATAGCCTATAACGAGACATGTTAACTGTTCGTGTACCAAATACATTGACAAATACATTCACTAGATGGACAATAGTGGTTATATTTTTGAATTGTGAGATAAATAAAACATTTTATATCTGTCTTCTGCATGGCTCTGAGTGTGTCTGAGTCACAGGCAGGTGACATGCTGATGATGGCCCATTGTGAAAGATCAAGGGGTGTGGTAGGGGTGTGGTGTGGCTAATGAATATTCTGATTGCCTGCTAATTAGCTAGCTAAATTTGGGAACTGTTGTGACTAAACCCGTTTTTGGCTATTTAGATCTAAGATGTTCTAAATAATTTTGATAGCATTACATAACCAAGACTTTGATGAGCAAGTTCCATGTCGACAACAATTCATCACTATTGTTTAGGGTGTGTTTTTACAACATTTCTGAGGGCAAAAAAAAGTCTCTATAACTTTTGTGTTTGTATGTCTATTTACAAGCTGAATATGGTACTGACCAAACTATTTATGACATATAAATGTAGCTGTGACTGTCCTCAAATAAAAATATAAATCACTTTGGAGTGTGCATTAAGTTGATGAAATTTAGATAAGTATAAGTATCTGAAAAAAATTCAGCACAGACCTGGGGGGGTTAAATTACTAACTAGCAGTGTATTCACCCAAGATTGACATTTTCCCTTACTGTCTGTTGAAGGGACCTCCTGGGCCCAAGGGAGGTCGAGGTCCTGCTGGGTTTGATGGTCCCCGTGGGATAGCAGGGCAGATGGGGATTCAGGGGGCATCTGGTCTGGGCCCACCAGGGGCCACTGGGCAGAAGGGCAACCTTGGAGAGCAAGGCCCAAAAGGGAGACCTGGAGAACAAGGTAGGTCTCTCCTGTTCTTGTATATGTTATGTACAGAACATTGCATTCTGGTGTAGCACCCATCTAGGGACTTCTGCAGGGTGGGCTTCAGGATCCAGCATTCACAGCCATATTGGAGAAAAGACTCTACCGTCACAGCTGAACTTGAATTGTGTAGGAATGTGTCCCAGTCGTTATGACTGTTGTTATACTTCTCCTCCTGCAGGAGAGAAAGGCTCAGAAGGTGAGACGATATCAACACCCGGTGACCCTGGACAGAAGGGAGAACCGGGTCTAGCAGGAAACCCTGGGCCTCTAGGTGAGTTCTGTTCCTCAGTACTGGATGAGAGTAGGCCATGTTGCATGGTTATGGTAAAACACAGCACTGTTATCATTATTAATGTTCAGCACGTAGATCAGGAGGTAGAGCAGCCAGCTGGAAATCGCAAGGTCCCCGGTTCGATCCCAGCTTCCGGAGTGTGCCCAAGTGTCCTTGAGCAAGACACTGAACCCCTAAATTGCTCACCTGCAGCACAGTAGCTAGTACTGTCACCTCACAGCAAGAAGGTCTTCAGGCCTTTCTGTGTGGAATTTGCATGTTCTCCCCATGTTCGCAAGGGTTTCCCCCATAAAGAACCCATTATGAAAACCATGCAGGAGAACAGATCGCTAACGCTGTCCGTCCCTGGCGAAGATGGACAGGAGCACTTGGTTGGCCCGCGGGCGCGTCCCATGCACGCTGCCTACTGTCTGCTCCCGGCTGCCCTTAGGGGGAAGGACGTCGGTATGGGTTAAGAGCAGAGAGAACTTTCATTGGTGGATGCTCCAGCCATTTTGTGTGTGTGTGTGTTTCACCGCATACACCGTGTGGTGTACGTGTGTCTCCACGCGTGACAAATAAAGTTGTTTGTTTGTTTTCTATTGTTGCAGGTAATCCTGGTATCCCTGGATATCCCGGCTTTCCTGGTTGGTATGGTGTCAAGGGGGAGAGAGGTCTGTCTGTGCGGGGGCCTCCTGGAAACATTGGACCTAAAGGTGAAACATGACTATTTAGGAAGCCTTGCTCTCATAGGCCACCTAACCTATCCTAACACTTAAGCTTGTGCTCATGTGTGTATGTACCAGTGACAGATTGTCTCTAATCCCCTTCTCAGGTGACAAGGGCCAGCCGGGGCGTCCAGGCTCCCCTGGGCTTGGCAGCATGGGACGACCAGGACCTTCTGGAGCCCCTGGGATCCCGGGGCCAAAGGTCAGACTGTGTGCATGCGTGCGTGTTTGTGTGCGCACATGCATGCATGTGGGTTCATCATACTGTTTGTGTCCTCACGTTATTGTGGTTCCCCCCGTGTGTTCAGGGTGATTTCCGACCAGGCTTCCCAGGGCTGCCAGGCAGACAAGGTCCTCCGGGGGAGGAGGGGGCTCTGGGGCTAACCGGAGATCCTGGACTGCCTGGTCTGGGTGGATCACCAAGTATACCTGGGAGAGATGGACCTAAGGGTGACAAAGGTTAGTTTATACACACACACACATACATACACGCACACACAGACACACTTCTGCCTCGTCCATCGTAGTTGAAGATGACATAGCTTCCAATTTTTCTGCATTTAACTTGTCAGTGGCTATCACTGCTGGCGCCGATGCCACTCTATGTGACTATGAAGCCCGATCCTGGAGCCACACAGCCTGCTGCAGTGGGAACATGTGAGGTTTGGATCAGGAGGCTGGGATGGTGCTGGATCTACAGGGGTTTGTCTTTGCTGCCGCCAGTCCCTCTGTTGTTGATTGCAACTCTCCTCCAGGTGCATGGGTCATCATGGCACAGGGAACGCCAAAGTGGTCAATTTGCTGCAGCTGCCTCCAGATTATTGGGGTTGATGTTACACCTCTTTAGTGTCCCTTTCAGATTTTGACCTCTGGGCTTCCTGCTGGCTGCCAGGGGCTGACCATAGAGCACCTGAGGGGTCAATCGGCATCCTGGCATCCTGATGGTATGGCCAACCCACCAGAGTTGCCTCTGCGCCTAGGTTGCCTCGATGCTTATGGACTCGGTACGCTGTAAAATGTCCGTATGAGGAACACGGTCCTGCCAGGTGATGCCAAGGATGCGTTGGAGGCATCTGATGATGAATGCATCAAGGCGACGGGTGCTATGGCGGTAGGCTGTCCAGGCTTCTGATCTGTAAAGCAGTGTTGAGACCAGTGTTGGGTAGTAACGCAAAGTAAAGTAAGGGATTACGTTTTAATTTTCAGTAATCACATTACAGTTACCGACCTAACAAAAATCTTGTCACTCGCGTTACTTAAATAGATATAAAGTTGTGATTCAGAACGCTTGTGCCGGCTTCCTTTCATTTGGTTGATATGCACATTGTTGAAGAAGTTTTGATCTTAAGTCAAAAATAAAGGATTTGCCCAGGTTCGCACAAAAAGGTTCAGTCAGATTTATTAAGAAAACAATACGATTGCAAATGGACCTCAAGATAAAACACAGAGTGGTTCATCAGAATAGAAGTGAGCCAAAGCTCGTCTGGTCCAGCCTTATATGTGCTCAATACAAGGATGTGACGCTAGCAGACATTTGGTTGGCTGATTCATCTATACACGTCATAGTAAGGTGACGGATATCAAACAGTGGTCAAGGGATGCAAAGAAAAGCGCGGTACACTTTGAATATAGACAAAGGAACAAAAGGCCTGAGCCAAGACGGGAAGGTTGAAGTGTGAGGCCTTCCTGTCCTGGTGAGGATACAACAACAGGGGTCTCTGTCTTAAAAGAGAAGTGAGGAAGACAGAGGTTCAGGAGGTGTTTGGAATTACAAAAGAGAGAGGGAACAAAGGTTTAAAGTGTTTACAATAGCAAAAGGCAGGGGACTGGATCAATAGGTTTTTAAGAACAGAAAGCTATCTGAATAGCTTTGAGACTTGTTGTAAAATCCCCCATTTGTGGCTGAACAGGCACATAAAAAATATATACATGAAATATAAAATAAGCATAACCAAAAAATCAATTCCAAACACAAATTGTAAAACTCAAACTCTATGCTATACATGTGGAAAGGAAGTAATCTCTCCACTAGGTGGAGCAAAAATAAAAAAGGAATTTTATTGTGAAATATTTAACAAAAAAATAGATTATTTTCTTTCCACGTGCAAAATCACACACCAAAACTCCCTTGTTTCAGAAATATGACAGGAAACAAGGTAAAAAAGATGACATGATTACTAGTCTAAAAGGGACAACCATTCACCAAAAACCTTGATATAAAGTTTGACCGAAACAAGGTAAAAAGATGACATGGTTACCAGTTTAAAGGTTGACGTTCTGAAAAGGGGAAAAAAACCTCTTGGTCAAATTTTGAGGAAAAAACCCAAAGAAGTAAAACTTCAAATCCATTTATCAGCTCATGTTTCAAAACATTATAAATCTTGTAAGTAGATACTATGCATTTCGTCGAGATCATTTTCAAAGGGGTCATCTACTTCTCCGCTCGGCACTGAAGTCTAGACCATTAGTGCTTTAGCTGGAATATCCACTAAACACTTTGTAGCACATTTGATAATCACTGAAATGATAATGAACCCAAAAATAATACACACAAGAACAATAATAATAGTCCTAAAAATATTACCAAAACCTGAAAATGCATTATCAACCTGTCCCCAAATATCCCAGGTATGTAATTTGTTTAAGGTCTCAAGTCCTCTTTTGTTTGCTTCATGAAATTCAGCTAGTGTGACATTTGGATCAGAAATGTACGAACAGCATTCACTCCCTACGATGGCACATGTACCTCCTTGAGAGGCTAGGATTGTATCTAATGCGAACCTATTCTGGAGAACGACTTTCTTCATTTCATTTACTTCTTGGACAAGGGCAGAAATAACTCTATCAGATGCATTTATGTGATCTTGTAGGACATACGATAAAACCTGTATTTCAGCATTATTCTGAAGAAAACCATAACTAGGAATCAGCATTCCTAGTGCCGCATTGAAAACTGCGAGATCCCTACGATGTCTAATAGTAGTTTGTTTATGGAGTACTTTCATCTCTTCCTGAGTAACTTTCCTAATCATAGGAATTAAATGAGCTAAATAACAACGTCCCATACTATCCTCAGGTAGTTTAGAGTAGGCAGTGTTTCCACAGACTAGGAAAATGCCTTCCTTGCCTCGATACAGATACTCATAGACTGGGTCTATACAAGAACTGGTTCCTAAATCAGTAATGGCTGAGTCGAAGTTCTTCCTAAAAACATCAATACAACCTGTTACCTTCTGGAGAGGTACGACTTTGAATTGATCAGTGTTTGTATGAACTCTAAGATTAGTTTGGTTGAATAGTTTTCTCTGAGACTGGACAAAAAAATCAATAATCTGACATTTTAACCTGGAAAAAACAATTTTATTTCTCCATTCTACAGTTGTGGATAAACCAGTACACGCTAACTGTGGAGTTAAATGAACTGTATATACCTGTGTGAAGACAGCTTGAATATTATGAATTAACTGGGGTCCAGGTACTCTGGAAAAATGTATAACTCTAGCTAGTTCTAGTCGAGCAAATTCTCTTGGTTTCTGGTTTTGATTGACCTGCATAGTTAACTGTGTTAAAATGCTATTTTCTATACCGTCGTAGGAATTAATTAATCTATCTACTCCTGCATGGAATTGACAAGATGAGACTTGTTCCCTAGTGGAGAATGTATGGGTTGCTAACCCTTGCCAGTCATATTGTAACCACTCAGCTTGTGTTAAGGGAATTGGATATAGGGTAGGTGATGATGTACTAGCCGGGACCTGTTGACAAATTCAACAATCATCATAATTAATTTTTGATGCAAATTCCCTTACCATACTTATAGCAGTGTTAGGATGGGTCTTCCGATCTGAGTTAGATGACCTGGTTAAATACTTGCTACAATTAATTACCATGGTAGAGGGATAATCTGGAACAGGTTTGCAAATATCAGCACCATAGTTCTTGCTTCGAGCTACATTAATCACATCTCTGCTTAAAACACACCAATATGGCATTGCCCAACTCTTTTCATCAGCATTGGTCAGAGTCACCAGGGTAGAGCCAAGGAACTTCTCATCGTCTTGGATTTTGACATCTGTAGAGCGTAACAGAGTCCAGTCATTCTTGTTCACAATGTATATCCAACAGTCATTTAGGCGACACTTCTCTTTTGGGCAATAGAATGTCATTGGGGAATGCAAGGCGTCTTCTCTTCTAGATCGCAACTTCAATGTCGCGTTGTTTGAATCAGTTATGTTCAATGTTAGTTGCAGTGTGTGCAGGTGTGTGTGCGTGTGTGGTGCATCTTGTGAGGTCATGGCTGACCTCAGAGGAGAGGACAGTGTGGCGGCCCATGGCTTTGGCCTCTGAGCTCTCTGGTTCAGCTGCATCCTTGGTCTCCTGATGTTGGCGATCCCCTGGTGGACTGTCCTCTGCTGCTTGGACCCGTCGGCAATGGCTCGCATGGACCCACAAAGTCCTCTCAGCTACTTTGACAGCCGTCTGCGTGGTGAGTAGAACCTGGTACGGCCCGAGCCACCTCGGCGAGTTCCAGCTCCTTCGTCTGTGGTCGCGGATCAGGACCCAATCCCCAGGCTGGATGTGATGCAGGAACCCCTCCTTCGCCTCAGGAATGGCGGTCCTCTGTTGAAGACATCTTTTAGAATGTTATTCAGTGCAAAACAATATTGTACCATATCATCTTCACATGACATGAGACTAATCTTATTTTGGGGAAACGGTGTGTTAGTCATTTTCATAGGTCGACCAGTAAGGACTTCATATGGAGCCAGCCCTGTGGTCTGGTGCGGTCTACCTCTCATGTACATGAGTGCCAGAGGTAGAACTTTCATCCATGACAGACCTGTCTCTGCCATCAGCTTGGTGAGCTTCACTTTCAGAGTTTGATTAGCTCTCTCCACTATTCCAGCACTTGCTGCATGATAGCTACAATGCGTTCTAAGGTCAATCTGTAGGCTATTACAGATTTCCTGAATGACACTATTTACAAAATGGCTCCCTCGATCTGAAGAGAGTTCGGTTGGCAGGCCCCATCTCGGAATGATCTCTCTCAGGAGACTCTTTGCCACTGACAACGCTGAGGCATGCCTGCAAGGAAATACCTCAGTCCATTTGGAGAAAACATCAGTTAATACTAGGCAATATTTGTACCCCTGGCATGGTGAGAGTTCAATAAAATCCATCATAACATGTTCCCATGGCCCACTTGGCCGAGGATGTGCTGACAGTTCCATTTTTATCCCTTTGCCAACATTGTTTTGCATACATATGATGCATTTGGCAAAAACCGTGAACCCTGGTGCATACCAATACCTGTTAACATCCTCCACCACCCCTGTTTTTGAAACATGATCTGGCCCGTGGGCTAGTTTGAAAGCATAATGAAAACATGAACGAGATGTGGAATGTGCACGTATTCCTCCATTTCTTTTTCTCCGCAGGTGGATAGATGCTTGTAGGTCAGAAATGTCTGCCATGGACAGTGGAGGAGTCTTGTCAGGGTCTGTGGATGGTACAGAGAGCATAGAAAGCACAGGGGAGGAAGCAGAGACAGCCGCAGCTTTTGCAGCGAGGTCAGCAGTCGAGTTACCGACAGAGACAGGATCAGAGCTTTTAACATGAGCTTGGCATTTACACACTGCTAGGCTAGATGGTAAAAGCATAGCTTCTAGAAGGTTGTTGATCAACACATGGTGTGCAATAGGTTTACCAGTTGACGTGAGGAACCCACGGTTTCGCCAAAGGGAGCCAAAGTCATGCACAACTCCAAAAGCATAACTACTGTCGGTGTAAATGGTTGCAGACTTGCCACTTGCTATTATACAAGCTCTGGTCAGAGCGAACAATTCAGCTGCTTGCGCTGAAAGGTGTTGTGGGAGTTTTGCTGATTCTAAAACTCCATCTAATGTTGTGACTGCATATGCAACAAGTGGTTGACCTGTTGTCGACCGCTGGGCTGATCCGTCCACAAAAAGCTCAAAATCAGGGTTAGAGAGAGGAACATCAGTGAGGTCTGAGCGTGACTTATTGACCTCCACTACTATAGCCACACAGTCATGCTGCTCCCCGTCTTCTGGAGTAGGAAGCAGAGTTGCAGGGTTAAGTACAGTGCATCTTTGAAGTGTAAGATTAGACATAGTCAACAGTACATTCTGGTAATGCAACAATCTTGCTGGGTGCAGGTGCGATGTCTTTGCCTGTAAAAGAAGAGCAGACACAGCATGCGGTACATGGACAACCAGTGGCCGCAGTGCTACTAGGTCTACAGAACTCAATACAGCCTCAGTAGTAGCTGCCACTGATCTCAAGCAGGACACGAGTCCTCTAACAACAGAGTCAAGTCTTTTGGAGTAATAGGCTACCGGTCTGTACCAATCTAAGTGATTAAAAATGTCGCTAAGTATATAAAATAAGGCTTCAAAATCGGTTAAAAATCAGCAGCATTCTCTGGTCTGAGACTGTGGGGGCGTGTCTGCTGAAGGCACCGAAGCCACACCCAATTGCGTGGGGAGGGGGTGTGGAGCTTATACCTCCATGGTGTAGAGGGAAGAACCTGTCAAATAGTACCGTTCTCTGGTCTGCATATTGTCACACTGGCACGCCGTCTCTTTTGTGGTAGGAAGGCAAAGCTTTGTGAAAACAGAGAGGAGTTGAAATTACACTTGTCTAATGAGTCAAACGCACAGATGCTTCCTCCTAACCTACCTCCTGACAAACAACACAGGTAAAACTGTAGCTACTCTATACCAACGCGCCAGTGTTACTGCCCTTGGATGCAAAATACAAAAACAGGCAACGAGGAATGTATGAGTCTGTCCCTATTTTCTCCCTGCCACCTCCGGACCCATTCCTATCCCTCCCAGGCGATCCTGTCGTCCCTTGGGATCAATGGAAAAAGTTGTTTAAAATGTACCTTTTAGTCACTGGCTTGAACAGCGCTGATAGCGCGAAGAAGTGTACACTACCGGAGTTGATAATCGGGACAGACTCATCCACTATTGTTGGCAATGTTATGTGTGAGAATAACGAGCACTCGGCTTCAACTTTCCCGCAACATATCCAACAGAACTGGAATGTTCAGCCAGTAGCCGCCGAGCACCGCTTCACTGGGAGAGGGTGCGTCTTTCTCCAGCTGCAGCTGGTCTACCTAACCATCCCCCTCGCTCCCGCCTCCCGGTCTCCCGCTGGAGAAATATACTGTAACCATTACCGGTGAACCCATATGCACATCAGGTGCCACAAATATGGCAGGCAGTTTCTGTATAGTTAACGCTTATAGTCATAATATATCATCCGTAACGTTATTTGGTGGGTGGTCGCCTGGTCGGTGCTGCTAGCTATGTTAGCTAGACTAAGGTTATATACACACTCCCATCTGCAACAAACTACATAGCTAATGTTAGCTATAATTCCTCCTAAGATTACATATAATTCATCATAGCTGACATTACCACATAAATGTCAAGACACATATTTTGTAGATTAACGTAGCAGTGTATTTTCCTATTGCTTACGTTACCTAGCTAATGTTATAACGTTAATTAGCTATAAGCACACAAGGCAGCGGTGTCGGCACCAAAGGTTGATGCGACAGGAGGAGAATGGAGGCCGGGGAGGGAGATGGTTGGCTCCGCCGAATTCACCAGGACCAGTCGTGAGTCTGTGAAACCCAAAAGCCTCATATTATAATTGCAGAAGCTTTCGGGAGTGAAATGTTTGCTGCAGAGGCGGGCGCTAGCGGTGACAGACTCCTCTGTAACACCATGGCTCTTCAAAAATGCTAACCATTTGCTTCTCATTTCAGCTTTACTCGGGAGTTGAAAGAAGGAGACCTTATCATCCCATTCCTGCTGGCATCCAGGAAGGATGCATTTTCGTTTAGTTTTATGCATAGGCATTGCTAACTAAGAAAAACTAGCTAATTCTAGACTGCTGGTTAAAACTAGCTAATTCTAGACTCAAGATTGAGCAGGAGAACCGAAGATTCAAATCCGTTCTAGCTTTATATAGTGTGAGGGCGGGGATATGCTAAGAACACCGCTCTACGTCAACAAGTACCGTTTTAAGCCCGCCCAGAAAATCCAGAAATCAAAACTGGTCAAAAACACAAAACTGGTCTAACTTCACAATTCAGTACTACACATGGTTCATCCCATTTTTACATGTTATCAGCAATGCATCACTAACACATAGAATGTGTTTTCAAGCAAATCTCTGATTTTGGTTAACTGGGACTTTAAGTGACCAAGGTATATGACCTGCTCACATACCAACTGGATCTTGTTTCTAGAAACCTTGTGGCCATTTTCTGCAAGGAAAAACAACAGCGCTCTTGTATCCTCAATACATGACTCCTCGTCTCTACTGGCAAGAAGTAGGTCATCCATGTATTGAATGAGAGTGCTGCCTTTTGGCGGGATGAACCCTTCTAGGTTCCGTGCCAACTCGACATTAAAGATGGTTGGAGAGTCCACATATCCTTGAGGCATTACACACCAGGTATAACTCCGTCCTCGAAAGGTGAACGGGAACCACTCTCTGGAGTCAGGGTGAACAGGGATAGAGAAAAACGCATTACTCAAATCAATAACACTAAAATGTGTAGCTGTGGCAGGTATGGATGACAGAATGGAAACAGGGTTTGGAACAATGGCTGTTCTAGCATGGACAGCTTCATTAACAATTCTCAAATCTTGAACAAATCTCCATTCACCTGAAGCCTTCCTCACAGGCAGAATAGGGGTGTTGCAAGGCGAGCTGTCAATCTCAACAATAGCACCTCTTTCTAATAAAGAGGCGTGAACCTTAGCAATCCCCTCCTCTGCCTCTGTACTCAGAGGATACTGGGCACGTCTCGGACGGAATGATCCCTTTGGGTTGACGACTACTGGGTTGACATTCTTAATCCTGCCTATATCAAACTTATCTCTGGCCCACAATGAGTCGGGCACCCCCTGCAACACAGATGGATTTTCTATGCTGTCAGAAGGTATTTGGACAAGCGTGGGGTTGAGGCGTTGACCCTGCATTCCACGGACCACAGGTGTCACCCATCTATAAGGGAAGCAGCTTACCCCTGTTGTTGGAGAGTGTCTTACTTGGTGTGGATCTCCAACCCAGTCAGTAGCTTCCATTGCCGTCTGCAGCCACGTGCCTGTCTCCTCCTTGTTAACAAACTCAGAGACACCAAGTGAAATGTGTGGGACACCTTGTGTTTTATCATACAGCTGTTTCTGTGTCTCTGTCAGACACACAGAGAGAGCTGCATGATCAGGATCTACATACAGCATAGCACATTCAAGAACCTCATTACTTTGTGGTTGTAACCAGACTTTCTCAAAATCATGGTCTTGTTGTAGTGGGGATACATTTGCAGTGCAGTGTAATGTAGTATGTGGTGTGAGAGGGGTGTCATATGAATAACAGGAGTTAATTTTTGAGAACAGCTTAGAACGTTGGAGTGACGTCTGATCATTATTTTCAATGTTCCAGGAATATGTCCAACTTGTCATAGTCATGTCTATACAACTTGTCATTGTCATTCTATAAACATGAGGTCGCGCAGTGGTGTTACCTGTTTAGGCCGGATAATGGTAACCCCATTTGAGTCACAGCACATCTGAAACCCTAGTTTGCACAGCAGATCTCTCCCCATTAGGTTAACAGGACAACAATGAGAATAGATAAATTGGTGTTGGAATTCAGCATCATCCAACACAAAAGGAAGTGACGTAGTCATTCTCTCAGATTTTTCAATACCTGCTGCACCAATGGTTTTTGCAACTTCATTTGTCAGTTTAGGAACAACATTAATCTTTGAGGAGCTTAGGACTGATGAGTGTGCGCCGGTGTCAGCTAAAAACATGAGTTGCTCTCCATTAACTTCTAAAGTTACGACTGGAAGCTCGGACGGTGTTGTATGCAGATTAAGGTATTGACAAATATGAACAACTTTCTCTTCATCCTGCACAGCTGTACTATCTGACGGTCCCTCAGCAAAACTCTCTGTCTGTTCCTGGCCTAGTCATGATTGTTGCTGTGGGTTGTTCAGGGAAATTCCAGCAGGAGGCGCCGAACCCCAGGTTGCAGGATTCTCTTTCTCATTTCGCCTGCGATAACTGTGACAGTTTCTAATCCAGTGACCAGTTTTACCACAATGAAAACACGCATCAGTTTTGTCTCCGTTTTCGTTTCCCTCCCTCTTTTTCATCCTGTAGTCCATTCTGTTTCTATTCCTACGATTCTTGTTCATGTGACGACCCTGTGGTCGTTGTTGTTTTTTCTCCGGTCCTACAGACTGGTTTTCTATCTGTTTCAGTTGAGCGGCTTGTAACTTGGCTGTACCTAACTTAATTTCTTTCGCCTCCCTTTGTTCAATGTGATCGCGAAGCCGCTCCGCATAGCGGAAATGGTCAACAACTTCCTCGAGAGAAGTTGACTCCCAGGTGTGGCACGACATCCTAACTTGGTCAGACAAAGAGGAGAGAGAGCTATTCATTAGCTGTTGTTTTAGAATTTTCTCATAATCGGCATTCGCTTTGTCCATGCCACTGTGTGCGGCGAAGACTGATTCTAGTCGTTCCCAAAATTGCTCGAACTGTTCATCGGGTTTTTGTTTACAATATGTGATACGGTCCCAATCCATTTTCTTTGGGAATCGAGTTTTGATTCTGTTCAACAGCGCAGCGTTTTGGTCAGCAAAATCGACATGAGAAAAAGACAACGTAATGTCAAACGGATCTTTCACATCGACCCATTTTAAACCAAGCACTTGTCGTATGATCATGGCGATTTCCTCCGCGTGAGTCTCATACATTCGAACTAAACTAAGATTTTCAAACTCGTCAATGTCTTTGGTTGGATCGGGCAAGGTTTTAGCTACATCACGCAGTTCATCAGAACGCCACGGTCTATAAACCCTGATCTCGGGGGTCCAGGCAGCGTTGCCAGCTGCATCATCTAGTTGAGACGGTCGGGGATTAGGATTTGGGCAGCGTACCATTGGGGCTAGAAGTTGCGGTCCCTCTAGACTATCACTAGCCAGTTGTTCCAAATTGAACTTAGCCTCAGATATGGCTCTAGCCAATTCTTCCTTCCTTATCTGTTCTTGTTTAGTGTAATATCTCGTAGAAGATGCGATAGCATGGACGGGAGAAGAGGGTGGACCTGGAAGTACAGGTCGGTCGGGAGAAAGGGGCGCGCTTAATTCGTATTGCGGAGGCGCCTGCATGGCCGGGGAAAAAGGATCGGGTGGCGCAGAGGCAATACTGGGAGGGGATACGGCAGAGAGAGAAGGGACGTGGCTAATAATGGCGGGAGCATGAAAAGGGGGGAGAACAACAGCCTGGTTAGGTGGTGTGATCACGGAGCAACGAGTCGAGGGAAAAATCTAGGTCAGAGTGATTCGATGGGGGAAGCGGCGGAGACGCCGTCGGCTGTATAGTTTCTTTGTCTCTTTTCTCTGACCTCAAAAACCCTTCACTACTCACTAGCAGTTACGATTTACGGCCCTCAAAAACAGTGTCGGAAAAAAAAAAAACAGTACTTTTACCTGGATAAAAATAGGCGCGCTTAACAACACATACAAGACAGAGCCGAAACTCCAACAGTAAACAACAAAGACTAACAACCCCGTGCAGGGACACAGAACACAAAGGACGAACAAAGGCCCACGTTAAAACAAGCAAAAAAACATATGCCTGCCCGGCTGAACACCAGCCTCTTGGTTGGAAGCTAAAACTCGTTTAAGCTATACCAACCACCCGGGATAAAGGGGAAAACGTTTCTCCAAGAAACGTGGATCGGACACTACCAAATGACTCCCAGTAGCTACCTTCGTTGAGAAAACATACAACGGCTTTGCGGTTTTAATTTCACCCGCGACCGGCCAAAGGGGAAGCCCGTTCTGTGCCAACTTTGGCGTATTAACTCAACACCAACTTAACCGTTCTAAACTGCAACCGATAAACAACCTAAACTGTACATCAACTGCAGGGGAACAAGTCACAAGACCAAAATCACACTTCTACTGAAAGGCAAAACCCCTAGTAACGAAACAAGGACGAAGTCAAAGAACAATACAATATCATATATCGCTATTGTTGAGTTACAACTACTTAGATCGTCACCAAAACCACCCCGGGGGTATTTGTTTTCAACAATCCAGACCAACACAATCTGAAACGAAACCAAGGCAAATACCAAGCATAAAAGGATTCGTTTTTCAACGTACCGTGAGCTTAGCCGAGTGAAACCAACGAGGCGGACTTCTCCAAACCAATGCGAATAGGCGCAAAGAGAGAAGATTTTCCAGAGCTCGCTACTGCTCTGCACGTCTGCGTCTTCGTCGTCCACTCCAGACGAACCTTACAGTAGCCGATCCCATTCCCGTCGCCAATTGTTGAAGAAGTTTTGATCTTAAGTCAAAAATAAGGGATTTGCCCAGGTTCGCACAAAAAGGTTCAGTCAGATTTATTAAGAAAACAATACGATTGCAAAAGGACCTCAAGATAAAACACAGAGTGGTTCATCAGAATAGAAGTGAGCCAAAGCTCGTCTGGTACAGCCTTATATGTGCTCAATACAAGGATGTGACGCTAGCAGACATTTGGTTGGCTGACTCATCTATACACGTCATAGTACGGTGACGGATATCAAACAGTGGTCGAGGGATGCAAAGAAAAGCGCGGTACACTTTGAATATAGACAAAGGAACAAAAGGCCTGAGCCAGGACGGGAAGGTTGAAGTGTGAGGCCTTCCTGTCCTGGTGAGGATACAACAGGGGTCTCTGTCTTAAAAGAGAACAGAGGTTCAGGAGGTGTTTGGAATTACAAAAGAGAGAGGGAACAAAGGTTTAAAGTGTTTACAATAGCAAAAGGAAGGGGACTGGATCAATAGGTTTTTAAGAACAGAAAGCTATCTGAATAGTCTTGAGACTAGTTGTAAAATTCTATGACAACATGCGGTCTCGGCAGCCGTGGCTGAACTAATGGGAGCGTGTGGTCAGTGGTGCAAGCAGCTTACTAAAAATCTAAACAATGGCAGACAAGAACGACAGCGGGTGTTTCAATAGGTGGAAATTCTCCTATTATTTTCACTTTGTATCACGGAAAGAGAAGAACATATCAGTGAAATGCACGCTATGCCCTGGGGACAAGGAGCTCTCGGCTGCACACAACTCCACAAGCAATCTCTCCAAACATTTGATACGGAGACATGGCCGGGTGAAACTTGAGAATGTCGTGCATCCACCTCAAATGAAGCTGGAGAGCCTGGCCCAACTGCTCCGAAACAGGTCAAGCCCAATTTAAACCCAGAGGTGCCTACCCGTAAGATAACCCAAAACGAACTTAAGAAACTCGTTGGAGGGTATAGTCATAGTCATCTTTATTTGTTACACGCCCCAATTTGTTTCTGTGATTTTCTTTTCTCCCCAGGCAATAGAGCATTGGATGGGTTGCCAGGTGTGCCTGGTCAAACTGGGGTGTGTATACCAGGTGTCCCAGGTCCACAGGGGGCTGAAGGCCTCAGAGGAGTCATTGGCTTTACAGGTATATATCACCCAGGTCCTTCAAACACATCCTCTCCTAAACCAGAAGGGCATCTGAGTAGAATGGACTATACTTTTACTGAGACACAAGGTATAGTTTTTTGTGTACAAAGAAATATGTATTGGCAAAAGAAAAAATGAACTGTGGCCACCACCCCCAGAGGGGGTAGGACGGTAGGAAGTGAAAGTGGTAGGACAGAAAAACGAACACAAAAGACTGTTTTAAAATATCCTACTCTGATGACATCAGGTTGGAAACAATAGTTTATTAATTCTTAAGGAGTACGCATCACAGAACAGACCAATCAGTGCCTCATTATTGCCATGCTACACATATTAAGCACAGTGTTCTACTCAAGACTTGCAGACTAGCTAGGGACAGAAGATCCAACATCCAGGGCCGGCTCTAGACTTTTGGAGGCCCTGGGCAAAGTTTTCTATCGAGGCCCCCTTTTGACATAAACCTTACCCACCATCAAGCAATAAAGACTGAGGCGCCATCACATCGTTATGTAATGTTAGGCCATCACTTCTATCATCAGCAGCTATGACGCACCTGAGTATCACGTTTGGTTGGGGCCTCAGCCAATCAGATCAATCTATTGCTGGGATTGGGGGTGGGCTCCCGGAAGTCTGGGTTTTATGATCACTGGTGCGTACTGTATTCAATAAGAACATTAACACTTTTTAGAGTTTAAAACAAAAAAAAGTTTTGGAAGGCCGGAGGGACTAGGCATTTACCTACTCCGCCTATAGGAGACACCAGCCCTGCCAACAGCGGTTCCTATGGGCATGTCTGCAAAACAAAGACATCCAGGCTTCTGCAATTAAAGGACTTGGCGTACAAGAGCGGGCCACAGCATCTACCCACAGATTCCTCTCAAATAGTTTTTTGACCAAGGTCTGTCTGGCACAGCTCTTGTATTATCCTCCTCCTTCTGTCCCTTTCTCTCACTCATCACTCTTACCCCCAGGGCCCAGAGGTCAGAAGGGTTTGCGGGGAGATCCGGGCCTGCCAGGAGAGGGGGTACCCGGGCCTGTGGGTCCATTCGGACATCCTGGGTTTGATGGACCTCCGGGTCCAGTGGGGGCAATTGGCCAAAAGGGATTCAGAGGGAAGGATGGAATACCAGGGGCAGCAAGTAAGTTAACAATAACATACAGTATGCATCCATCGCAGATACTACTTGAATTATCTTTTTTATTAGTATTCATACTACTTGAATGATCTATTTTATTAGTATCCATACTACTTGAATGATCTATTTTGTTAGTATTCATACTACTTGAATTATATTTTTTATTAGTATTCATACTACTTGAATGATCTATTTTATTAGTATTCATACTACCTGAATTATATTTTTAATAGTATTCATACTACTTGAATGATCTATTTTATTAGTATTCATACTACTTGAATGATCTATTTTCCAACAGATCGTTGAAAAAATGGTTGTGAAAGGTGTGTATGTGTTCTTCCAGGCCCTAGAGGAGACACCGGGCCCTCAGGAGTCTGTGGGACACCAGGACCAGAGGGAGTCCCTGGACCCGGAGGACGTCCTGGGTCAAAGGGTAGAACACAAACCCCCTTATCTCTCTAGGTCATCGGACGAGCCCTCCATCGGCGCCGCCGGTCTTCCCAATCCTCCACACATTTGGCTAGCTCGTAGACACACACAGACCCTCCATGGTGAGCACCGTGATGCTTCCTCCCCCCAGGGACGATGGGTGTTGGTGGGGTGAGAGGACGTGCCGGCCCCAGGGGCGCAGTGGGGAACCCAGGGCATGCTGGTCCTAAAGGAGTCCGAACTGATGTCAAAATGGATGGATGCCCCGGAGAAAAAGGAACTCCAGGTCAGTATCTGAATGACATAATACTGTATCTTTTCCAACCTCCCTCCAGTGTAAAGAAAATACAATTGAATCAAAATGTATTAATATAGTACAGTTGAGTGTTGTCACAATGGCAGATACGATACCTGCTAAAAGTATCTCGATACCGATACTGAAACGATACCACGGCAAAAACCTAAAACATCAGGAAAAGTAGGCTAATGGAATAATGTCAGGTGTAGCCTACTGATCTCAGTGTTTGCTGCCTGCTGAGGTGGAGCAGGAATGTGAACTGTTTAAACTAAATGAATTACATATATATACATTTTTATTATTTTTTCATTAAATAAAAAAATAAAAAAATCATTGCAAAATCATAAGCTTGGGATGCTACAATTATAAACTGAAAGTGTCTGTTCTGCTCTACTAGTCTGACACTCAGATTGAATTACCATTCAGATTCAGGGGCGGGAGCCAGGCTACAGATCCGTCTCCTTCACTCTGTCTGCAACAGAGCAGGTCGCAGCCTCGCGGCACAGAGCAACGGTGCTCACGTTACGGCATGACATGCTCCAGAGTTTATAGATTGCCTCATTAATGTTATGAGGTTCACCAGCTATTAGCATTGGGTTTAAATCCCAGATATTGCCAAATAGGGGCTTTTGTTTTTGGAAATCCTCCTCCGCCATCGTCTAGAGTAACCGACTGAGCAGCCCTCAGCCCTTTCACTTTCCTTCTCTAGCGTTCTTTGCAAACTATTTTACAACTTTTTTCTGTTCGATTTGTGTTCACCTCTGCACACCTGCAGAAACAAGCAAATGGTCTGAAAGTAGTTTGGTGAACTGGACTGACGGTTGGAACACGCGCTCTGCTTAGGGTATAGCAGAGGGACAGAGAGAAGCAGAGCACTACACACACACACACACACACTGCCCCAGAGGGACAGGATAGCAGAGAGGGAGAGTGACACATGCACACCCTCAACACAACTCGGAAATGCGTCTCATTCTTGAAATACTGCTCATTCTTGAAATACTGCTCCTTCTTGAAATACTGCTCATTCTTAAAGTACCGGTACTAAAATAATGGGGTGTTGTACCGTTTTACCGGCAGTGTATTGCAGTACCTTTCTAGTATCGGTACACCATGCAACACTAGTACAGTTCATACATTGATACAACACAATTCACTCGAAAAAATAGATGAGACGATAAAAAGAAAACCACCAGACAGTATGGCCTGTAAATATAAATGCCATTAGATAATAATACTGAGACACTTCATGTTTGTTCACTTTTTAAATCCTGTATTCCATTCTCTAGGAGCACCAGGCCCAACTGGCCTGGAAGGGGACCGAGGGGTGCCGGGGTGTGATGGACCCAAAGGAAGGGATGGGACTCCTGGCAACTCTGGTCCACAAGGTACTCAGTGAAAACCCCACATGGAGAGGGATCCCCTCCGTTGGCTTAATGTTGGCTTATACCAGTCGCCATTGTTTGAATTTTGTAGTAGCCTACACGCCGATCAATAGCCAACGACACGCAACGAAATGCAGATAGAACTTTATTGACATTAGAAAACGTGTACCACCACAACTTTCTGGAGGCCTACAAATGTATTTCATTGAGTACTGACAGCCAGTGCTATCTCCTCCCAATCAACTAATATTTCATATCATTATTTGGCTCTGTAAATTGTGCTTCACGAGGATCAGTCTCCTCCTACTGTATTTACTGTAGCCTAAAGCGTTTTCCTCTATGCTCATTCATCCATTTTCACATGACACTAGTACTGCTAGTACTAGTACTGGACATGACGCTAGCATGTCACAGGCACTCACTCCCGATCCAACACTTGATGCTGAGCGCCAAGCAGGGAGGCAATGGGCACCATTATTAATGGTTTTTGGTATGACTCGGCTAGGGATCGAACCCCTAACCTCCCAGTCTCAGGGTGGACACTCTAGTCTAGCCTATTGCCAATAGCGTTTGATTATAGCATGACGTCAATCTGCTCCACTGTGAATGTGGCTATGATATTTTAAGCTTTTAAACAACAGCAAGAATATCTATGAACTTGTTTACAAGACCACATAATACTATCTACACTAAACAGTATAACTGTTTTCCGCATGTGTGTGTGTGTGCGTGTGTGTGTTCCAAAAGCCTACTGAGAATGCTGTAACCTAAAGGGTACATATTTAAGGCATAGAATAATTGATAAATAAAGATGTTTGTTTTGTTGTTGTTTGTTTTTATTATTTTTGCATTATACAGTGGCTTCCCTCTTCATATTTTGGACTCGCATTACCGACATAGGCCCGATGAGAAAACTCCCTCCCTGCTTCTATGCGACATAAGTGCATCGGAAAGTTATATAGTAGGCTCGACGTCTAGCCGATGTAAATCTGACACCTGCTATCGGGGTAGCGCAATGTACTCTTCTTACTGTCCTTACATTGACAGTAAGAAGCAGACCTATCAAGTTGGGGGACCTCAGGTCACTCACATAGTTTAAGTCTAATAGAAATAGTAATCTCACGGATTAATGGTGGACCTGATGAAGCCAGCCAGTGAGCTAGTGGTTTATCTTCCTGTTTCTCATGTTTGCCTAGGCCCCCCTGGTGACCCTGGTAGAGACGGACTAAAAGGAGCTCTTGGTTACCATGGCAGTCTTGGTACTCAAGGAGACATGGGTTTGCCAGGTAAAGCGCACCATGAAAACAAGGTTAATTATTTCTTAAGTAAATATCAAAAGTCAAACATGTTGATATTATTGTAGAAGCAGATTAAGCTGTTTCCTCTGTGGACCAGGTGTAAAGGGTCAGAAAGGGACCACTGGTGCTCGTGGAGAATCAGGTTCTCCTGGAACCCCAGGGCCGAGTGGACCCAAAGGAGCCACAGGAGAGCCAAGCCTCCCTGGACCAGGCGCTAAAGGGCGGCTGGGGGAGAAGGTAAACGCCCGTCAATTACATGATATTAAGTTTGTGTCCACCCACAAGCTGTATGTACTGTAGCTTAACAGCGGCAAGCTTACAGCTACGTAGAGAGCACTAGAGCTGGAGTTTAGAGCTGGCTAGGCTACCAATGTTTTAGCTAATGTTAGCTAGTGCTAATGTTTCGCTGTGTCTGCGGTTCTGCTAAAAACCGACCGTCCTCGCCATCAGAACAGCCTTTCACAGCCCGCGCTCTAGCCCAAAACGTTATACTTTTTTCAATTTATTATATAATATCGCTACTGGAGCTTTTTAATCCAAAAATGTGCAATGCTTCCTGCAGTTGGGTCGGATCGAGGTGCTGGGATGATCAACATTCTGTGGAGCAGATACCACTGCAGTGATGATCACGCCTACACAACTGTCCCTTGACAGAATGTTTTGCAGAATTTTCAATTCTTTGGTATTGTAAAATATGAAAGGAAAATAATAGCTTGTCTTAATATCTTCACCTCCCCCACCCCGAAATGTAGTCATCATTTTATCACAATAGCCTCTACATGCGCAGCACAATGTGGCAAGGCCTTAGGACAAGCGATTCAGTACACAGGTGTGTTTTATCAAGTGAAGATGTCATTATGAGACGTACTGTAGGCTACGTTTTCTAGAATAATGACAAACATGACAAAAAACTGCACTGGCACTGTAGGCCTACTTTATTTTTTTGCGCATACAACATGACATAAAAGACAAAAGGCTACTTTCTCATAAAACAGGGGGATGCTCTAAAATATTTATAATAATATCATTAGGTCAATTTGGCTGCAACCTGCCCTGCAGGACCTGCACACCTCCAGAGCCCTGAAGCGCGGGACCACAATCACCTAACCCTCACCATTTTCAATAGCATTAATCACCCTTTCAGATTGGAGCTGTTTCATTCGCCACGCTAGGAGCTTCCCTGGTTTTTCTCTCTGGTCAAATAATGTCTTAAGTCTCAACAAGCTATTTGTAGCTCTCTGCTGATATTTTGTTATATTCAGCCTTAAGTAATAATAGCTCCTGACGTGGATTGTCCGAACCATCCAAACACTTGTCTTTCTCCAAACTTTTAATTTTAGAATCAAGCAGTTTTTTCCGGGTACGTTTCAATTTAGGAGAAGTAAAACATAATTTTTCCTCTTAGAAAGGTTTTGAAAGCTTCCCATCTAGTACTAGCTGAGGTCTGTGTTGTGTTGATCAAAAAAACATATCTATTTGTTTCCCAATTAAGTCTATAAAAGCAAGATCCTGTAGCCACTGTACATGGAAGCGCCACCTCAGGGGACTATTAATCAATTTAGTAAGTAAATAAGAGATATGGGAGCATGGTCTGATAGGATTATACTGTTATATAGGCAATCCTCAGTTTTATAACTAATCTGTATCGATACTAGAAAGTAATCTATCAGCAACTAGGTTTTGTGTGTACCAGAATTTCAAGAATATTTGATATTATTTGGGTTCCGTTCCCGCCAAATTTCAAATAAGCCCCCAAACATGTCCCTCATAAAATTTAATATTGGTTTTCTAGCTCTAGTATGAGATGTATCTGAACTGGTAGACTTGTCTTTTAATGGGTCCAGGACGACATTAAAATCACCTCCTATGATAAAATTACTTGAGAGAGTTGATAGGGTCAGAAACAAATTATCAAAAAATGCAGGGTCATCCATATTGGGACCATATATGTCCACCAAGTTAAGTTTCTCATACAATAAGATGTCCTGAAGTATAATGAATCGACCCTTAGGATCGATTATTGAGTTAACTACTTGAAATTGGACTGTTTTATGAATTAAAATTAAGGCTCCTAGGGCTTGAGAACTATAGGAGGTTGAAAACACTTCTCCCCGCCATCTTTTTTTAATTTAATTTTTGGTATATCACATGGCTTTATAGGAGATTCCTGCAGAAAAAAAATATGTTTGAGTGTTTTTGTTTCAGTCTACTAAGTACCTGCTTCACTTTTGTCAAGTTACCTAAACCCCTGTAATTCCACGATGTGATCTTAACCTTCATAGGACTAGACATACCTCAATCAATCCTAATTTGTTTTGTTTGACCGTTTTTGACCTGTGACTGTATAATATTACAGTCAAGTGCCCCCCCTGATTGGCCAGCCCAACTCTGCTAAAATTCTTAATTTTTTTTTATTTTTTATATATATATCTATCTTTTTTTTTTTTTTTTACAAATTAACACAATACATACTTGTGGTTTGTACCAGTTTGTGTTAGGCCATCATTCTAGGCTACCTTTAAAAAAAAAAAAAATCATAATCCACCAACTCGTCCGTCAACCTCAACTATTTCCGGTTTGATCTGTTACTGCAAAAAAATGAGATCTGACTGTACTGCTCAGTGCTCAAGCTACAACTAGCCAACTTGCTCACAATGGCGAAAATAGCTATAAAAACAATTGACCACTTTGTCTTTAAAAAAAAATAAAACTGGCAATGCTAATGAAGAAGCTACCACTCGAAATGACACCGCAGCAGGTGCAATCGAATGCAGAATGCAGGAACTACACAATTGGAGTGTAGTTCCATTGCAGGTAATTGTTGCTTTGTGTCCTCATGCACCACATCAAGTCGCTTTCCACCTATGCAAATACTTGGTAAATTAAAATGAATTCTGATTAAGGTGTAAATGTGGCTCTGGGCTGGTGGGCTGTTTCCCCACAGCAGGGTGCCTTATCTAGGCACTGCTTGTGTATGTCATGACCCAATTTGTCCTCAGAAACATCCATTGCATAATGAGCAATAATTTCCAGAGGAGCAGGGCACATGTGCCGTGTGGGGTATCAAACTACATCAGAATAAAATGCACACGTCTAAAATGAACACTAATTTCAGACTGATTTAAAACTATGGAACAAGAACACTCAACATTTGCATTATCTACTCTGTAGAGTAACCTTGTGTTCTCTTTGAGCAGTGCAGGCAGCAACATTAGGGCATTCTTTGCTGCAAAGTATATAACCCTAGGGTTCTATAGGACCCAAAAGAACACTTATTTGGAGTGTATATCTCTTTCCCTTTGTCACAGGGCGAGCCAGGATTCCTGGGAGAGAGCGGAGAGAAAGGGGAACGGGGCGATGCCGGAGGATTTGGGCCCCCAGGGGCTGGAGGCTCTACAGGACCCAAGGGAATCGAGGGAGGCCAGGGATGTCGTGGTCTGTTTCTCTTCTTAGCTTTATCCATTCAATCATATCTCAATCCTAGCTTAAATGCTATCAGTAGCTCTTGTGACTTTAACTTCTTTCTAGAACTCCTGCCTTCTGGATTTCCCCAAGGGATTATTAAATCAATCAATCAATCAATCAATCAGTCAATCAATCAACCAACCAATCAATCAATTAAACTTTATTTCAGACTCAACCACAGGTAGGTCCATAGCACATACAATACAAAAAAAGAAAGGAAAAGAAGCTGACAGTTTGTATGTCAGTATAAACATGAGTGTCAATGGCTCCAAACTCTAGATGTGAACCTGACAGAGCTGTGTCTAGAGTTATTGCTGAGATAATGCCATTTTCTGACTCTGAGACTCTTCATATATGTGTACATCAGGCTTCGTAAAACAGCAGGGCAGGTGGGTACATCAACACTCACAAACACATGACTAGCGCTGGAGCTCCTAGGAGCTTTAAGCAGCAGCCTAATGCTGTCATTATAGGCCACTTTGAGCCGTCTTAGGCTACTCTGTCTATATCTGCACCAAAGATGAGCGGTGTATAGAGGAGTACAGAACGTTCTAAATTATATAGTCTTATCCGGTATATAACATGTTAAATCTACGACACAACATAACCTTGTCATCAGACAGATCAGATATAAAATGGCCTAGATATTTTGCCTCAGTGCACTCACTGAGGTAGTGCCACACGGAACAAAATTAGGAAACTTAGAATGTCGGTCTTCTCTGCTCCGCACAATCATAATATTGCTCCTCTTAGCTTTATATTTGATATCATAATCTATCCCATATTGAGCACATACACTTACCAATTGTTGCAGGCCACAACAGCAGAACATGGGTTGAATATGACCAAATCATCTGCATACATAATGGTTGATTAGTATATCACCCACAATACACCCAGTGCAACATGCATCGAGCTTCACAGAAAGATCATCCATATAGATATTAAACAGTTCCGCCCTGGCGAACACCACTGTTTATTACATGGAACGGGTCAGATGTTGACTTCCCCATTAAACTCTCATGGTCTGATTAGCATACCAATTCACCAGGATGCTGACTAGAAATCTATAAACCCCTCTATGACACAATTTCATAGACAATTTATAATGATTGATACGGTCAAATGCCTTTGAGGCATCAATAAAGCACATGAACATAGTACACTTTTTCCTGTTCCAATTGATTGACTAAAATATCCTTTGACGCAAAAAATACACATACCAGTGCCATGTTTACATTTAAAACCAAATTGACTGTCAGAGGTGACAATGTACTTCTCCAGCCGAATCAGCAGAATTATTTCCAATACTTTGGAAATTATACTGATTAAGGCTATTGGCCTATAGTTCTCTGACCTGTTTAGTTTACCAGCTTTGTCTTTTATAACAGGCACAAGCAGGACAGGTAAGATGGAATCAGGTAAAATGTCATGGACAAATAAACCAGTGAAACATAAACTACTGAAGTCATTGTCATGGTTATCATGCTGTGGTGAGAGAGATAAAGAGTCTCTATTCACTTCCTGTCCCGTGTCAACCGCAGGCACCCCTGGGCCCCCTGGGGAGAAGGGCTCCGATGGACTACCTGGCTCTAATGGCTACCATGGCCAAAATGGCCCCCGAGGTACTGTACAACACAGGTCCACACCAACTTCCAAAGCTTCTATGACACTATTCTATCCTCATTACACTGCTCTGAGTGAAACGTATTGTGTTCAGGTGTTTTATTGACTATCACTTTTCATAGGGAGCCAAGGGTTTCCTGGAGACCCAGGGCCTGCTGGTCCTAGAGGAAGCCAAGGCAGAGATGGCATCCCTGGACCTGCTGGCGAGAAGGGAGACATGGGAGGTAAGACGGGCCATATCTTCTTATCCTCCACACTATTTTAAAATATCCAGCTGCTCACAGAAACCTCTGAAGCAGTGTGTTGACAGTTAAGTCCAATCAGAGAAGAGAAGTTGCACACTGTTTAAATAGCTCCCATAGTGACTTTAATAACATTTCAGCTGGCGTGCCTTCGTCAGGTGCTACATAACTGTTACAGTAAGTCTCACATGATGGAGACATGATGGAGATATGTTGTGGTCTATTCGCTAGGAGAACACGGTGCGTAAAGAATAGCAACGGTACTGTAAACGGAAGGACAGCAGGAAAGAACGACACGGCCATAATGTGTACTTATTTCTCCATTGTAGCTTGCTATGGGAACACAATTTTATCAGATGTTAGGTTATTTTCTTTACCCAAATAAAAGTTTGGGTAAATATATGGAATCAATCAATCAAGGTTTTATTTGTATAGCGCATTTCATACCCAGAGGCAACACAATGCGCTTTACAGAGAACAAGGGAGGTGGGCATACGTCCCACCCCTACATATTCCAGAGAGAAGCAAAAAAAACTATCACCCGGGGGCCAGATAAGTGAGCTGTAAAAAATTCTTCCCTGACCCCTCTCAACAAGGAGATCGAGCAAGCTCCTGGAGTATGTTTGTCTACTGGCTAAGAACATTTATAAAGCAATAAATAACATTAAATTACATTTTCAAAGTTGGAATGGAATGGAAGCTTTGAAGGGTAACGCAAAAAAAGAGTAAGCTATGGCAAAGGAAAAAAAAAGTTTTGTGCAGAGCTTATATCGTGCTATTTTTATTTTTGAGGATGCATGCACTATTGAGATGGAGACTGATGGGCCATTAGTGAGAACAGCAGTGTTACGCCCCCACAAGGTGGCTCAGGGAGGAAGGGCGCAACATAAGGCAACAGATAGCAGGTGAGGGTGCAGCAACACAACTCAGAAACCAATAATAAATCAAGAAGGTTTATTAATATAATGTAATCAGCAACACAGGGATCAAGGAGAACTATCAGTGGCACCAAAGAAAATACAAAAATAAATAATAACCCCACCCCCCTTGGCAGGTGCTAAGCACCCCTAAGTACAGTGGGTGGTGCTCACTCTAACCTAGGGTTGTAACAGGTAAACCTACATGATGTTAAGATGTAGACCCCAGGGTATCTTCCTATTCTCACTTGTCCCTGTGTGCAAAAACAAGAGATTTAACAAACATAACACAACTAAAGTAGGCTGACAACTAAGGTAAATGGACAATAAAATACAGAAGTTTCACATGTAACATAACTAAAGGATAAACATCAAACAGAATCAAAACAAACCAGAGCTCTGCCACAGCTCTCCAACTAAACACAAATCAACCCTGCTCTCAAAAGAGAGAGAGAGAACTGAAGAAAAAGGGGACTATATATAGGGCGTGGGACTGGCTGATTGGAGATATGGAACAGGTGGTGAATGATAATTGCTGAACCAGGCGCGTGCATCTGAGAAGTAGGAGAAGTGAAACAGAAGGGGGAGACAAAAACAACACAAAACAGAACCAAACACAGTAGGCCTACATCCATACAACATACATAAACCACGCACGTAACAAGCAGGATAGCCTACTGATGTCTGTGCTTTAGTACTTACCAGTGTTGAGAAGTAACGCGTTACAGTAATAATATTACTTTCCCCAGTAACAAGTGGTGTAACGAGTTACTAATACAATTTCAGTAATAATATTACAGTTACTCGCCCCCCAAAAAGCTGGCTACTGCGTTACTTTTGTCCTAGGCCGGAGAATGGAGTATCATTTTACAGCCCGGAGTGTGATTGATGGACTCAAGTGCGCAGCTCTTTCTGCTTCGTCTCCATGTCCCTCACACACAGGCGCACACACACACACACACACAGACACACACACAGGCGCGCAGCCCCTCCCTCGCTGGAAAAGCTGGACTCTTTTTCTTAGTTAATAAGACAAGCATCCCCGTTTTCATAACTTTGTGTTGGCCATCATTTTATTGCAGGAGGCACTCGTGCTGTTTTTATTACATTCTCATGGATGGCAGAAAGGCCAGATGAACCTCACAATGTCAAAGAAAAAGTCATTAGCCTACTTTCTTTCAATTTGAAAATATATATATTTTTTAATGTTTTACTCCTTTTTATCTTATGTTTCTTTTGTTGCTTATTTAAGATGAAGACCTAAATTTAGACTACAATTTTGGAAGAGAATGCCATGTTATACATTGTTAGAGCCAAATTTATGATTTAGCTTTTTGATGAAAATACAAGAAAATATTGATAGCATTGTTTGAATCTATTTTGAGATATGCATAGCCGAAAGATGAAATGAGTAATGGATTATTGTTTATTGTTTGAGTGAAGATGAAACATGAAGTGAGGAGTTGATTGAATGGTAATTTATCAATTTATGTTGACGAGGGAGCAATTGCTATCACCTGTTATTTAATGGCACAGCTGGTTGAGATGCAGGGTTCTTTGGTGTGGTCGCAATGCGTTTTTTTTTTTACCGCAGTAGACCGCTTAATTTGAGTTATGTGTTCTTTTACTGCCTGATCTCTGATCTGCTGTCTGATTCCGGTAAGAACTTAAGCTTACTTATGTGCTGAAGGAAAACAAATTGATGTGAGATGACAAAAAAAAAAACTGAACAAAAGAGTGAACTTTGTAAGTTGATTACTTTCTATGCGCATCAGCCCAGGCACATTTCAATGAACCAAACAGGAGCAAGTAAGCTATTTGGAAGTTCATCCAATATACATGTTATTTTTATTTGGAATACCTAGGCCTAATTTATGCCCACAATAAAGATGAATATGATACAATTCAATTATGTAGTATCAGTGCATTTAATTTAATGTATTTAAATCTTGTGGATGGATGTAGGTTATTAGGCCTGGAAATATGGGATGTTGTCTGGCACAAACTAGAGGTATGGGCATATATGCAGGCCTACACAGAAAAGACTAAATGAAAATCCTAATAGCCCTACTGATGTGAAGTGAAATATGCTAGTGGTGAAGCAATGGGATATAAAATGGGTACATATTAAGCAGGAGCAAATAGCATATTTCCTATTAATTTGAATTGAACGTAGGTCTACAATTGCTGTAGGCCTAGTTTGAATTTGTTTGTTGTCGTGTTTTCACTTTGAGCTTCAAATAAATAACAGTAGTAAAAGTAAAAGGTTGTGTCTCGTCATTAGTTTGAGCCAGGTGTGCTTTTCACCTAACCTGTTACTTTTAGGGATTCATAGGCTGCAGAAAAAACTGCTAGTTTGAAGCCTTAGCTGCGTTTACCCTGACATTCACACAGGGGTGTGATGGGAAAGTAATATATTACAAAAGTAACTACTTTTGGATGGGAGTAATGAGCAAAGTAATGATATGAATAACAAGTAATAAATAATTCAGGTATATTACATTATTTGAGTGACGAGCCTGGTATGAAAAAAGCTCTGCGCTTCTAGTGTTTGATGTAAGTGTAATGGGTAGGCTGCATTTTGATTGATATTAAATTTGCCGTTGCTAAAAAGTAAACATTTTGGAAACCCGTTTGGCTCACACATGGAACCAAATATGAGCGTGGAACCAACACTGACCATCCCCAGCGGTAACAGAAATATGAAAATGTGTCATTGCCCTCTGTTTTGATAATCTGTTCTCTACAGTCCCTGGTATCGGACCAAGAGGAACAGATGGAGAGAAAGGCCAAACTGGTGAGCTGATCGCATACACAGATGGTCTCATAATACAGTATGTGTGGTTACATTGTACGATTGTCTCATTTCAGTCGTGTCCCAAATTTGCTTCATAATCTGCCGGAATAGTTTTGTACGTATAACATTGATCCCCTAAAGGATGATTTCATTATATCCCTGGAGAGTTGGTAATAACTGAAGTAAGGAGACAGTATTATTGTATTAGTAGTTGGGAAATGATGTCCAGTTCATTGTCTTAACAGGACTGAACGGGGATATGGGCTTGCCTGGTCCCTACGGCCCACCCGGCCCCCCTGGTCCTCTAGGGGACATCGGTCCTCCGGGGCCCGTTGGCCCCCTTGGTCTCTCTGGTAGTCCTGGCCGTGATGGAATCTGCTACGAGGGACCAAAAGGAGAGCGTGGCCCCAATGGTGCACCTGGACACCCAGGTGGATGATTGAAACATGGTCACTCATAAACACACAACTATATTTGTTTGTCACTTGTTTATTGTATAACACACACTGTGTGTGTGTGTGTGTAGGAATGCAGGGTCCACGGGGCCCACCCGGTCCCTCAGGCCCAGGGTTTAAGGGAGATAAGGGCAGCAAAGGCGCCATGGGTCTCCTGGGCACACCTGGGTACAGCGGAGACCCCGGGGAACAGGGAAGACCGGTGAGTCACAACACTAACCTCCTCCCCAGTTTACACCTCTATATATCGTGTCTAAACTGTATAATCTTTTCTTTTTGTCATTTTCTAATGTAAGCACTTTGTTTGCTATCTAAATATGTATTATTATTATTATTATTTTATAAATGACGAGTGTGACAAAAAACGGTAATGTTCGATTAATGATTAACGGAATGATGGCACATCTAATTGGGGTCTCTAAATCCTCTCTCGAGTAGGCCATGACAATTAATTCGGCATCAACATTGATTTGGTAAATTGGCAAATTTCAACAGCTGCTTCAAGCTCAGCATGAGATTAGATTAGAATCAAATGTATTGCCTATTGCATATATTAATTCCATACAGTGCCTGAGCTTCTAATTTTGGAACTCGCAAAATGAGGCGGCATAGCAGGACTGTGACATCAGCACGTGGGCGGGATCCACCAGTGTCTTTTCATGCCGTGTTGCACGCTAACCACCAGGAGGCATCATTGATCAAGCAACCTCTAGTGGCAGGCAGTGGAGCGACTTGACTCGGCTAACTACTGTAGATTAGTGAGGGACTGGTAAAGTTAGGGTGGAAAGAGCCCATTCAGCGAAATCAAATCAAAACGTTTGCAATTATATAACGCAACACCTTAGTGTCTTAGTGGTAGGTGAAGTTTGAACTTGCAATGATCCATGATTGAGCCAATTTTGAAGTGAACTTTCGGATCTATTTAGGCTATGGAATGCACAGGACCAGACGAGCAAAAATGTCTTCAGCTCAAATCAAAACTTGCATATGGTGATGTGAACTTGCGAATGTATGTATATATATTAACAACGAGTGAAATCTTTTAAAAATGCCACCCTTACCATCGCCGTGTAAACTGACAATACTCAATTCTTGTGGAAAAAGGAGACAACACAGCCCCACTTCGTGCCGAATAGGCATGCGCAAATAAAGGAATACTGTATGAGGGACATAGCCTACTTTGCTCACAGCTCAGTTTAGGATAGATATTGAAAGAAAACACACAAAATAACTATAGATAATAACAATAAAAGAGGACAACCAAAATATCAGGCCAAGTAGGCAAATTTGATGACAAAAAAAGATTTGTCTCTAATTTCATGTTGGTTAATTTTACTGCTAGGCCTAGGCCTAACGGCTATAATGTATTATGAAGATGGGAGCCCGTCATTCCTACTGTTACAGGGCGGGAAAACATTTTGCAGAAAATTAGAAGGCAAACCCCCACCATGGTCACCATGGAGCATTTAATCCAGTTGTGTGTCATACCGACTGTAACTGAAGACGTGGCCTTCAACTTCCCATGATTTATGATTGTTTTTAATGTTCCTGAAGGCAACATCAGATGATTATACAACTCCAAAATAAAGCCACCTCCAGGCCTCATCACCCAGCAGTGATAAGATAACATGCAGCCTTCTTAAAGATCAAAGGAAAACACATTAGGACTTGGTATGTTTTCCTGCAAAACTCCTTTCTTTGTAAAACATATAATACATAAACCAAGCAAAACCACAACCATTCTAACCATACCACAAGTAAATATATTGCAAAATTATACTAAACATGGGCATTAAAAGCATTCAATGTAACATTTATAGAAACACAGCTTTTGCTAAATTATGCTAATTTTAGGATCTGAATGCCCTCCTGTTGGCTATGCCTGATAGTGTGAATCTAGAGAACAAAAATACCTTTTATCTGCATATCTGAATATAACCTCATCATGTCTCCCTCCAATTCGGTCTACACTTTCCATCTTGAGTCTTGAAAAAGCAATGAAATCTGCCGTGCCACTAAACACCAGGTTTTCCTCAGGGGAACGATGGCATGTCTGGTTTCCCCGGGGAGAAAGGGCTGATCGGGGAGCTTGGAGCCATGGGACCACATGGTAATTCACCAGATTTAACACCACAACAATCCCCAGTATGTCATCATTGTTACCATGCTACTGACTGTGTTTGTACAGCAGTTTCCGTTGGGTGGAACCATACCCTCAACTTAGAATGTGATATGGTCACAATAGAACCTGTCGAGACCCTTTTTAGGAGAGCTAATTCCTCACAGACCCACTCAGATTCAGATCCCAAATTGTCACGTTTGGAATAGGGTAAAAAAAAAAAAAGCTAATATATTTGTACCTGCAACATTTCTTGGATATTATACATTCAGATAAGAGGATTCACCTGTCTTCAATGCTTCGCTGCTACAACAGGGCGAAGCAACATTGGTGGTGGAAAACATGTTCAGTAGTAACGAAATATGGTAATACAAGACATTACCATAGAAAAATTTTATGATGTTCACCGTAGAGCTGAACTAATTATTTGTGAAACCTGCACTTGTTTCACAAATAATTAGTTCAGCTCTACGGTGAACATCATAACATTTTTCTACGGTAATGTCTTGTATTACCATATTTCGTTACTACCTACTGGCAGTGGTTATGCTGTCATTGACAAAAGTCAGCTAGATCAATGATTTTCATGTGTGTCTGTGATATTTCTGACTAGATCAGAGTTTTCCATGAGTGTGTCTATGATGTTTCTGACTAAATCAGTGTTTTCCATGAGTGTGTCTGTGGCGTTTCTGACTAGATCAGTGTTTTCTATGTGTGTCGGTGGCGTTTCTGACTAGATCAGTGTTTTCCATGAGTGTGTCTGTGGCGTTTCTGACTAAATCAGTGTTTTCCATGAGTGTGTCTGTGGCGTTTCTGACTAGATCAGTGTTTTCTATGTGTGTCGGTGGCGTTTCTGACTAGATCAGTTTTCCATGAGTGTGTCTGTGGTGTTTCTGACTAGATCAGTGTTTCCATGAGTGTCTCTGTGGTGTTTCAGGTCAGAAAGGAGATGGAGGGCGTCCTGGGAGAGACGGGTACCCAGGAGAGAAAGGACAGCGTGGAGCACCAGGTAGCCCCAGGCCTTATCACACTTTTACTATGCCCTCACGGGCAGGCCTGCTGTTGGTTACACCCTATGGTAACCTAATTGTATTGGTCTCTTAATTTCAAACTTCACATACAGTGAACATATGCCCATTGTATTTGTGTATTGTATTGTGGATAATTGTATTTTTGTTGTATTATCCTCATTCATTCAAACCTTTATTTATACTTGTGAAGCAATGAGGTTTCCCTCATTTACAGTGTTGACAAGTTCACACAAATACACAAATAAGAACAAATACGATATACAACAATAATAATAACTAAAAACAGTTACATGTCAAAGTACAAATGTCGAGAGCCATGGATTTAAACTCTGCGACTGAAGGAAGTACCTCAAGCTTTAGAGTCTGTTGTAAAGTATTCCAGGTATAAGGAGCATCATGGAAAAAAGCAGCTCTACCAAGTTCAGAATGCACTCGAGGAACCCTGAAAACAAGCCGAACGTTTGAGGTATCAAGGCTCCAGTCCAACAGAGACAAGATGTACAGATGTGGGAAGTTAGAAATGTCACATGCTGCAGCATTTCACCTTCGCGGTATTTGGCAGGGAAATCCCGTTGGAAATCTCGTGGGATTTCAGACGGGTGTTATTTCGTTTTAGTGATGCACCACTGCCAGGTGGCGTCTTTGAGTAGATTTAGCAGGCTGGGCTCAGTGTTTTTCTCCTATAGTCTACGAATGAAGCATCATTAAGTTTCACATTCTTTAATTTAAATGCTCTGTTGTAAAGCACTTTGAGCTGAATTTATCTGTATGAAAGGTGCTATACAAATAACGTTTAATTGTTATTATTACCTTGTTCTCAAACACATGTTTTCTCCATCTGGATGTAATTTAATTATTACGAACTGCTATATCTAGGCCTACAGTAGCCTATCTATCTTGGTAACTGATGTCGGGTCAAGACGTGGTGGCTGTTAGGTCAAATGCGCAAAATAACAGTATTGTAAATATATTTGTTAGTAAAGATGTGCTGAACGTGGGGGTTTTGCGTTTTGTTTCTGGAACGCATTCAACTGGTAGGCTACTCGTAAACCCTGGAAGTAAATTTGAAGACGGGGCACCAGCTAATGTAGCCAAGTCTGAGCGCAGTAGACTATATGGCTTCAGCACGATACAAAGAAAAAATAAGCTTGATCGACTTGTGGATCCATACAAAATTGACATGGTCGCCATGAGTAAAGATCACTCATTGCCAATCATATCCGGACATTAACTATCTTGTGCATAGATAGCGGCAGGTTTGACAGTGAGTGCATTCACATGCACAATATACACAATATTTTGTTATTTGAATGATCTTGAATATATATATATATTCAAAATCATTCAAATAAGAAAATATTGTGTATGTTTTTATTTATTTATACCGGCCACCAGCCGTTCCATGAACGGCTATAGGGAATGCGCAGTTTCGCGCTGGCTACAGCCTATTATATGCACAGTTTCATGCTACGTAGGCTATTATAAATAAGTATCATTTATTGGGGGAGCTTGGACTCGCTGGGGACTGGTGGAGAGACGCAGAGCCTCCCCAGACGCGACATCCTCCAGTTGGCTGAAGAGCTGCACGCTCTGGCGTCCAAACAGCCACCGGCGGCGCCCCTCGCAGTGTCCACAGAAGAATACCCCCACCAAAATACCTGCATGGTGAAGACAAGCTGCAGCAAGAACAGAACTGTCTACCAATGCATGAAGTGCACCATAGCTGTCTGTGAGAGGCTATAGCAGAGGATATGTGCGAAGTGTGAGCTGCCGCCTCAACCGTGCGTAAGAGCAGAGCGCATCAACTCGTGTATAGCTACAACTAGTAGCCCATAGCCATTAAAACGGCTTATTGTTTTATTCATATATCAACTAGATAATTCGATAATAATGAGTAGCCTAGTAGGCTATAAAAGGAATTCAATAGGGCCTAATAAGCCTTAAGTTGTAGCCTAGGCTACAGTACAATCACAAGACGCATAGGCCTAGCCTATCGTAAAAAGCGTTGCGTTCTCATAGGCCTATATTAACTTAGATAATTATTAATTATGCTCAGGTCATAATGTCCGTTGAAAATAATTCCCTCTAAGCAGAATTTGAATTGTATTAAAATAGGCTAAAATTTAATTTCCACATATTCTGATTCCTTCTAGGCCTATATAAAAAAAAACATTTTTTTAATGTGTAGCATAGGCTATAGGCTTCTGCGATGAACAAAACAGCCACAATGTAGCCTGCTTAGCGAGCGAGAGGGCAGTCTACCATAAAGTGTAGGCTATAGCCTAACCATAATGTAATATATCTAGACTACATGCATTGTGGTATTTCTTTATATAGCCCAGCCTGCAATTGTTTCTCAATAAAGAGTTATGTCATCCTCTGAGTCCGAATGTAGACTAATAGACCGGCAGCTCTAAATGCCTTCCCAATCAATGAGACATGGTTGTAAAAATGATGTTTTATTGATGAAAAGGGTAAAACTGAAAAACATGGAGAGTCATTGCATTGATCGATGCAGTCCGTTCAAATAGGCATCAAAAGATAAAGTTGGCCCATTTAAAATGACCAATTACATCTTCAAATCCCTTCTAATCTTGGCCTTTGATAGGGTTTTTTCCCGCCCTACTGCCAATTATATCCGAACATTAACTATCTTGTGCATACAGAGCACAAACAAAGAAACAATGAAACAAATAGATTTCCTCCCTGTCTGTCTGTGGCATTCGCTACCAGCAAACACTGAAAATACAGGTCCTCAATTTATTTAGATTAGACTAGCCTATCCAACTGGACCACTCCAATGAATGTTGAACGTAGCCTTCTTTAATTCTTTAGGTTTTACAGAATCGGCCTACAATGTCCACACATGCATGCGCCATCTGACTAGCTCGCCACTCGCCAGCGAACCTGGACTAGACTATTGTAACCCCCCCCCCCCCCCCCCAAATTATTTTATATTCAAATAAACTGGATGGACCGGTTTCCTAGCCCTGGATCGTGAGGGAGGAGGGTAGCCTACGTTAGCGGGTGCTTTGCCATGACCGGCCACAGGTGTTGGATTGAATTCGCTAGTTTGATTGATAGATGGATGGATTTAACGTCCAAAGTAGATTGTGCAAGTATTGTATAGGCCCATGTGTAAGAGATGAATGGTTGTAACCATAAACTCAGCCAGAGGTAGGCCCTCGCTACTGTGGATTATCAGCATTATCACCAGTCTCAATTTATGTTTTCCTCTAGGCTACGTGTTGCCATTCATTTAAACCACCATCTCATCTAGACTACTTCTGTTGCTGCATTTTTACATTTATGCTTTCATGATTTTAGAGCGCAATAAACATTTTCCAGGATTCCAGTAAGCCCATCCATTCATCCAACTTTGTGCTGAGCGCAGCGCAGGCTGGTAGCCTACTGTCAAGGCTCACGACTGATGCACTCCCCAGTGCGTAACACGTCTCGCAACTCCCCAGACCATCAAAATAATTTCAATATGAAAGACCTTAAGTGGGGTATTCCAGGAGTTAGCCTAATGTAGCAAGTCGTCGGTCTTCATGACGCACTGTTATGCTTGTTTGCTGTAGATCCAGTCATAGAAGCGGGCATCTCGTCCGGGGATTTGAAACAGCTGGTCAATTCAGCCCAACAAGAATAGCCAAGAGAAGGACAAAAACAAAACCACAAACGTTACTACTGGTCTTGTAACAACTGTGTTAGCCTAGTTCCATATGAGAACACTCCTCGGTCCAATTCCGTGTAGTAGATCAGCTTGTGTCCACGTAGTTGCTAGCTAACTGGTGTGTAGGGGAGAACCGGGTCAAAAGTCGCACTTTTTGGTTTGATTCCATTTACTCCGAAATTAATAGAGATAGAGATTCCGCATTTTATGACAAACAACTTGCACATGTCCTTCACTATTATCAACTGTAATATTCGTGCTAGGATATAAGAGTTTAACATAAATAGGGCGAGAACGGAGCGCAATGCGCCTTTTGTCCCTGCCGAGCGGGACAAAAGTCTCATAGGAGAGGGGCAAAAGTCGCACTGCTGCAAAGTTTGTCCTATCTGATTTCTTTGGCATGTAATTCTCTTTACTTTCAACGAATGTATTATTAGACATAATATCATAATAATATATAGCCTTCAACGACCTCCTGAGCTGCCTGCCTGATGGTCTCGGGGCTAAAGAGACCGCGCGTCGTTTTCCTCACCCTAACTATTGGCATGCTATCAATGAAAGAAAATACATTGTAAATAAACATGGTTTTAGGCTATTGTTTTTATGTAGGGCTATAGGTTAAGCTATTTGTGTTCATAAGGTAACGTCATTGTAAACAAAAGTAGCCTATAGCCTATAATCCAATTGACTGGAACCAGGGGGTTTGGCAAAAGTTAAGAGGCAAAATAATTTGTGACCGCCGCTGGTAATTTGCTCCTCAACTAGGCAAAATCATTTTTCAGTTTTTTACAGATTATGAAAGTGCAGATTGTAAGCTTTCAAATGAGGTCTCATACATTGAAATCTGAACATAGTTGAAGAAGATATGCTTATTTGAATTCTAGTACTGCCAAATCAACTTAGCTGAGAAATCCTCCTCCAAAGTTCTCCAACATTTTCACACCTCTGACTGCCAGGTAATGGGCGTGAACAATAGCCTGGTAACCCCACCCCCAGCCACTCCCCCACTGGACGATCTGTCATTATCTGTCAGAGTGCTTGTCAACTTGGGGTATTAACTGAGAGTGGCTGCCAAGTGGGGTGCTCTCTCACTGATGACCCCACACTCTTTGAGTCAGTATTAATCTTGTTCTTAACTGCATTCACAACACAATATAAGATTAAGTTCAAATGTAACGTTCTTTATTGTCACATACATGATATAAAGTACAAGCATAGGTAGTAAAGTGTACAAAAAGTACACGTGTTAAAGTGTACAGTCAGTTGTCTGTTTTATAGACAAGGTGCATAGTGTTCATTGTGATCAAGTGTACAACAAAGTAATAACAGTCCCCAGCTAAATACTCAAGGTAATAACAACAGTACTCAGCTCAGTATTCAATATTCTAACAATGCAGTCTGTGCAAGTGTGGGCAAGTCTGTGCAAGAGAACAAGCAACGCTTCAGTAAACAAACAGGAAAAGGCTGTGGCCTTTCTCCTGCAGTGCTGTCCGTCCTGATGATCTGCAGTGAATCTACAAGCGGACAGTCTTGTTCTGAGCTGCTGTGGAGTTTGGCGGGGGATATGTGACGTCTCGTCCCTCATCAGAACAGAACTCTCTGATCTTGTCAAAGAGATACGTCTGTCTGGCCATGTCCAGTCCGGGTGGGGCTTGCACAAGAAGACCTTCTCTGGGGGGCAGGACATCAGGCTTGCGCAGTAGCTGAAACTCGACTGCCGGTGCATCACGGTGTTCTCTGGCCACAACCATGCCAGGTCTCTCAGCATCAAAACTGCAATAGAATAGAAGGAATAAAGTACATTAAACTATTGCCCACAGTACTGGCACTCCATATAGATAAAATAGTACCAGAAAGTGTTGATTAAATAGACTAGCTAATGCATGATGGGATGAATGTATTCTCACCTGTTGTGCAAAATCAAAGCTGTAGTGTATAGTGATCTTCTTGCTGGCTGGTATGGAGGGGCCCAGGGAGAGCTGCAAATCCTCACAGGCCTGGAGCTTTGCTCATCCTGTAACCAAAACAAAAGTGTCAGACTACCATACCTCTCATGCTCTCTCATTCTGTTTCTCTCTATAATATAGCTACCTAGCTAGATATAAGCTGCCTCGCTGGCTAGTTTAGGAACAAAGGGCTAGCTCACTAGCTAGCCATGTGCCTGTGCTAGGCAGCTGGCTGGATATTAGCTGCCTCGCTAGCTAGTTTAGGAACAAAGGGCTTGCTCACTAGCTAGCCATGTCCCTGTGCTAGGCAGCTGGCTGGATATTAGCTGCCTCGCTAGCTAGTTTAGGAACAAAGGGCTTGCTCACTAGCTAGCCATGTCCCTGTGCTAGACAGCTGGCTAGATATTAGCTGCCTTGCTGGCTAGTTTAGGAACAAAGGGATAGCTCAGTAGCTAGCCATGTCCCTGTGCTAGGTAGCTGGCTAGTTTAGGAACAAAGGGATAGCTCACTAGCTATAGCCATGTCCCTGTGCTAGGTAGCTGGCTAGTTTAGGAACGAAGGGACAGCTCAGCTATCTAGCATGTTAGCTAACGTTAGCTAGCTAGCCTTTGTTAGTTAGTGCTAGTGCCTTTGTTATGCTAGCTAGACTTAGTCACTTGTTTAGAAAGGAGCTACTGCTAAACAACTAACGATAATGTAATGTAAAGATACATTAAACAGATAGTATAAAGATAGCTTACCCCAAAGCAAAGCCGAATTCTTGGCGGCAGACAACAGTGTTGTGAATTGCTTTGTTGATACAGTCATCCCTGTATCACAGGTCATCAAGAATACAACTCCGTGTACGAACGAGTCCTGCTCTGCTGGAGTTTTAGCTGCTCTTAAAACTCTTTCCATGTCCTGGATGCCATCCCCGTCTTCCTCTTTAGCAAAAGCTGTAGCATCCATGGTTAAACTTGGGACTGAATGTAAACAAAGCCGGCGTGTTGGGGAAGGGTGGGGGGCGGAGAACCCGGAAGCAATAGCCAATGAAACCAAATCATGCTAATCGATCTGCCCGCCCCCAAACCCGACTCGAAATCAGCTAAAAACGAGCTTAGTTTGCAGACTAATTATACGTATTTCGTGAACCTAAAACTGTTGTCTGTTATAGTAAGTGGGTTCTTCACAACTTCAACTTTGGTAATACAAAACAAAACAAAAAACGTTTCTTTTATTTTGCCCCCTAGCGCATTTCGGGGTTTGCCGAGTTGCGGACCAAATCACCAGCCGCTGTCACATTTGTCTTGACTGCATTCAAGATGTATCTTTCACATTAAAACTACATACAAAGCTGACCAATAGCATTAGAAAGATCTCTTCGAGAGATTTCATTTCCCCTGTTCATTCTGCCCATGTCACTCGCGCACCCCTCTGGTTCTAAGCCATCACAATGCGACTTCTGTCCCTCTACGGGATGCGACTTTTGTCCCGCCACGGTCTCCTGTCATTTCTCCCTGGCTTGCAGGCACGACTTGCTCGCACGAAACTTGAAAGCTATGTTATCATGTAGCCAGTAGATATGCTAAGAAAATTGCATATGTTTGCAAACTAAAACAAGTGAACACAATTTTACAATCGAAAAATGCTTATGAGACCATTATTTTACTTATATGGGGAAAAAGTGGTTTCTCTTCCTGCTTCTGCCTAAGCACTCCACAATACCACAATACAACGGTGTCATGTTTTACGGAAGGAGAAGTGAAGAAGACGGTAGCTAGCAGTAGCTAAAGCAGTTAGCTAATGTTAAGATCATTCCTCTAGCTGCTTTGCTGCTAATGCGAGTTTGTCTCCGTTCCTGCCCGAGAAACAGAAGTTGAACTAATAGCATCAAAATCAAAATAGCTACAGGAATCATCGTTGTAAAGTTAGCTATCTGCTTTTTAGCCACCGACAGCTACCGTTAATATTATGGAAGCTGCTGTCGTGAGCTAACTTGCCATCACAGTCTTATCGGGCAGCTTCACAGCCTGCTATTAGCAGACAGCACTAAAGTTGACAAAATCACACTTGCACATCATTAGAATTCCAACAATTTATATGGGATTGGGATTTATCATTAAACTAAACATGGAACCTGAATACTACCTGATATTTCAACCTGCTGCCATCAGTGATCGGCGCGTCTGCTTGTTTGAGTCATGAATATCTTACGCAGTTACATTCCATGTAGTGTCCCAAAACTGTTAAATCATTCCCCATGTAGTTCACTATGAGTCACACTCAATACATCCATGGTAATAGGGAATAGGGAGTGAGTGAACCATTTCAAACACATCTCTGGTCATCTCCGTTAGCCATCTTACTCGTCCTGATGCCATGTTCCATATGAGAACACTCAGTTAGCCTAATGTATTAAACTTCTACTTGTCCCGACAGTTAACAGATATAGACCCGGCGACAGTTACAGAGATAGAAACTATAAATAGATAGGCTTTGTTCATAATAATTAAATTACAACCAGACAGAGAACAAGGAGTTTGAGAACCGAGGCTCATCTAATGTGCGAGATGAGCTACAGCAATGGGTCAATGAGTGGTATTACTGCGCCCCTATGGGCAGGCGAGTGGTGGTGCGGAATGCCCTAAAGCGCCTGTTAGAAGTTACATTCTTATGTTCCCACATCTGTATGGTGGACGTTTACCAATAATGGTCGCGTTTCCCGATAAAGAACCTTCTTAAGGAACCCTTCTTAGGCAACCCTTTGTATGGGAGTTAAGAAGTACTTTGTAGTTAAGTGCCTCTTAACTCGTTCGGGAAACCGGCCAATGGCTTTGAAAATAAACAAATATCAGTGATGGTTACGCCTTACAGAGAGAGGAGACCAGTCAACCTTATCATAAAGAACACAGTGGTGGATGTAGTAACTATCACCCGTGATAGATCTTAGGGCGGAATGGTAGGCAGAGTCTAGGGGTTTCATGGTAGTCATAGAAGCATGTCTATAGATTGTGTCACCATAGTCTAATACTGATAAGAAGACAGCTTGAACAATTCTCTACCTGCTGAACATAGGAAAGCTAGAACGGTTTCTGTACAGGAAGCCAATTTTCTGCCGCAGTTTTGAGGCTAGATTATCTACATGAAACTTGAAAGCGAGTTTATCATCCAGCCACAAACCAATATATTTGTACTCAGTGACTCTCTCAATCCGCGAGCCATTAGCCATTAATAAATGGAGCCTGTCATAATCAGTAATCCTGGCTCTAGAAAACAACATAAACTTAGATTTGCTAGGATTAAGGACTAGTTTCAGATTAGTGAGAGCTTCTTGCAGCACATTAAAAGAAAGCTGCCGGTTCTCAATGGCTTCCTAAACAGTATCCACAATACAATGGACTACTGTATCATCAGCATATAGATGAGCATGACATCCAGTTAGTGTACAGACGGTATCATTAATATAGATGGTGAAAAAGACAGTACCCAACACTGAGCCTTGAGGCACACCTTTAGCTAGAGACAAGAAATCAGATCGAATGCTACCCAATTTCACACACGGAAACCTTGACGACAGATAGTCCTGAAACCAATCACAAGCATTTCAATCCAAACCAATACTAGATAGCCTATTTAAAAGCAGGTAGTGATTGACTGTATCAAATGATTTTGAAAGATCTACAAAGAGGGCAGCACAATGTTTCCTGTTGTCTAAGGTCGAGATGATGTCATTAGTAACAAGAGTAACGGCAGAAATGGTGCTGTGTTTAGCTCTGAATCCAGATTGGTGAGTACTTAAAACTGAGTGACTTGAAAGAAAAGATTTCAACTGGTTATTTACCAAGGTCTCCAGAATTTTGGCTAAGCATGGTAATCTGGAGATAGGACGATAGTTATCCATTTTATCCCTATAACCTACTTTGTGCAACGGGACCACCTGGGCAGATTTCCAAACCTGAGGAACTATACCTGACGCAATTAAACATGTATGACAATGGCTCACTAATGACTGGGGTTGCCAGTTTTATACAAAACGAGTCTAGATTGTCCTCACCAGTAGAACACTTGGAGTCTATGGATTGCAAGATTCCTAACATTTCACTAGGTGTAAAAGGCTGAAAGTTGAAATGAGAGACACGGTCCAAAGGGGTAGTTAAATAAGTGCCCAGCCTCAGTGAAGTGCTTATTAAAAGCAAAACAAGTATCATTTGGATCAGAGATTACATGATCATCTACATTAATAGACAAGGGCAGTGCACTAGAGGGTTTGTTTTTAGTTAGGTTCACAACACGCCAGAACGTTGCAGGGTTTGAATAGGAGTTGGAGACTAAATCCAAAAAGTAATCAGATTTAGCTTTCCTCTCAGCTGTTTATTAAAAAAAAAAAGATATATATATATATAAGTTGTCTAAAAGAAAGCCAGTCTTGGGTATCCCTTGTGCATCTGGCACGGGACCAGGCACAATTCCTCTCATTAAACAAGGTAGACAGATCACTAGATTACCATGGTGCAATTCTATCTTTAATCCTAGTCTTTTTGGAAGGGGCGTGTTTATCTACAAAGTAATTGAATGTTTTTAGAAAAGAGTCAAGGGCAACTTGCACATCATCAGACTCAACTGAGCTTAAACTATTACAGTCAATAATGTCATACAAAAATGCTTGATCATTGAAGGATTTAAGATTTCTCCTCAAAACCATATGTGGCTGTGTTTTCACCAACTTTGTAGTTTTAACGCAAGCCGTAGGAAAATGGTCACCTAGTAGTCTCTGACCAACTGAGAAAGGCCCAGATTACCACTCACTCACTCACTCATTCAACCAACAAATAGCTCACCACATCCCTGCACACAGAGAGAGTGACTGGTAACCTATTAAGACTGTTTCCATTTTTCAACAAGACTTGTAAACACATTTCTTGAATTATCCTGGTAAATTGGTGACAACAGCCTAATACTTTCAGCCGCAGTTTGGCAACTATGGCAAACAGCCCAGTCTCATCAAATCTGCTTCCATCGTAAAATAGATCCGCCCAGATCTTTTCGAACCCTGTTCTGTTCTGGGGGCAGAATCCACCACAGAAAGCGGTCCGTTATTCGCTTTTGGTACGATACTGATCCACTCAGTTACTTAACACGCTCAGTTACTTAACACGCTCAGTTACTTGACACGCTCAGTTACTTAACACGCTCGGTTACTTAACACGACCAGTTATTTAACACGCTCAGTCAACTGTGCCACTGGAGGTTTGGTCCTGATGTCTGCAAGGTCATTTTTCATTTTTTTTTTAAACAGATTATAAAAGTAATGAAAGTCATTTCTAAGCTTTCAAATGGTGTGCCAATGCTTTGAAATGTGCTTCTGTGAATGTTGGTACACCTGCAATTGCTAAACAGGGAAAAAGTGCTTCAAAGATTCAGGGCTGTTCACGTCGTCATCGCATGATGTCGTCATTGCATGATGACGAAATGCATCATGGGTGGTGGACGGCAGGGTCACTGTGCACTTGTTTTAATTTGATGTGGACATGATCACGGGCCATCAACAAGTTGCTTACGGGTCGGGTCTCGACCCCATGAAAAGTCTAACCTTGGGCTATTGTCAGTCTTTGAACTTTATGCTGTGGTTCTGCAGGGCCAAAGGGCAGTGTTGTCCTCATTGATGTGATGTGCATCCCGGGAGAGCCGGGAGATCTGGGGCCAGAAGGGGATCTGGGGCCGGAAGGGGAGCTGGGACTCCCTGGAGCTCCAGGAAGACCAGGACCAGAGGGTACAGAGATGAGTTCTTCTCGCACTATGACTTAATTATGATGAAGTGTAGCTCAATACTAAAATAATATTCTGCATCTTTGTCTTCTGCAGGCTGTAAAGGGCTCATAGGCCTACATGGGCCAATGGGATTTTCCGGTATCCCGGGACTGAAGGGAGACAAAGGGTCACCTGGAGCCCAAGGTCGGCTCACTGAGGGCACCCTCAGACTGCACCTGAAATAAAACAACACACTTGTTGACACACAATCAACAAAGGACTACAACCATTCAACTTCAGTCTCCGGATGTCTTTGCTCAGGTATGCAAGGTGAGAAGGGGCCTTCAGGAGCCAAAGGCCCCAGGGGGCCCCCAGGCCCCTACTACCCTGGCCCCATAGAGGACGGATTCCTGTTCACCAGACACAGCCAGAGGCAACATGTGCCACAGTGTCCAGGGGGAAGCAGCATCATCTACTCTGGATACTCCCTCCTCTTCATCAATGGCAACAACCAAGGGCACGGTCAGGACCTGGGTATGTTATGTTTACAAACATGCACGAAAACATGCGCACACACACTACCATCATCATCATCATCATCACGCTGCTCTTCTTTGTCAAGGTACCCTGGGGAGCTGCCTGCCTCGCTTCTCCACCATGCCCTTCCTCTTTTGCAACGTGGACAATACCTGTCGCTATGCGTCCCGCAATGACTACTCCTACTGGCTGTCCACAGACGAGCCAATGCCCAGTGACATGGCCCTCATCTCTGGAGACTCGCTACAGAGATACGTCAGCAGGTGAACTTTAACCCTGGTAGACAAGCCAGGAGGGCTCCAGATTTAATTTGTTGAAGCGACTCCTTGTGGTACACCGTTTTAGGTCAGTTTCTTTCTTTTTTTCGTAAAGGGATAGTCTAGAATAAGTCTGGAATTTCTTTGAATCCTAACCAATTCGGTTCGATTGAGCTAGCATTAGCATGCCCTGAACGCCCAAACATGGGACTGCATGGAATCAGCTGAAAATGTTCTTCATCAATCAACAACATTAAGGGTAAGTTGAAAATGAGGCCCAAGTTAAAAAATGCCAGACTATCCCTTTAAGTGGTTTGCACAATGGCACAACTACCAGGAGCATATCTAACAGTAGGCCTTTCGAGCCTAACATTGTGTTCAACTGTTAGATACTTAAGCAATATTTCACGACAGGCCGTGGTGTATGGTTATTATACACAGCTAAGGGGCGTTGTTTGGCCTGAAAGTGGATATCTATAGTATATGACTTTTGATATCTCACAAAGATATCAATACGGCATTTTGATTTTCAAAAGCCTTCGCCCGTTACAACCAATTTAAATTGGCGGTCCGGTCACCAAACAGAAAGTGAGGTAATCTCAGACACGTTTCGATTAGAATCAAACTTGGTACATGGACCCGTGGGACCACATGTTGAAGAAGCACAAAATACATTTGCCATTTGACCTCTAGGGGGCGCTGCAATAAGCAACAATAACTGTTGATGTTCCTTTAAATATACACCAAAAGAGATGTTGGAGAACATCTTGCTTCCGTACTTTGACGTATTTTCCGCCTGAAACGGGCTGCAAGGGCGGGACATACGCTTAGATGAATTTCATTGGAACGTTATCGAGCGGGCGGGACATTCAACACTTGAGGCTGCAGAGTAGTTGACGTTTTGATTGACAGGGTGGATGTTGTGAGATTATTGGCCTAAAATCTAAGGTACCTGGTGTCGTAATTGCACGTGACCTACCGTTTTCCAGGAAGTAAGAAAATATATACTTTGATATAAGATTATAACAAAAGTATAATTTTAAAATGTTTTGGGCAAACATCGTTGAATAGGTGAACACTATGACCAATTATGTGAACCAAAATGGGACAGAATGCTTTTTTCATTTCTATGCGACTTATACTTGTGTCTGGTCATACCATGGGAGGTCCCAAGCCTGAGACATTGCAACTTGTCATGTCGACCTAATTAATGCGGCCGTCATTTTGGGTTTTATATCAAAAGGTTTTTAAAAAATTCACAGGCCACAATTCTTTCTCTATTTTCACTAAAGTTGTTACGGATGTTCTTTAGACCAACCCTCACAAAGGTGTCTATATGGAAAACATTCAAAAGCCATACCGTGAGCATAACTGGCACTATTTTGTTAGAGCTCATACTGTAAGTATTGTGAATATTTATATTGAGTTAAATGTTTGTGCATGCATTTTAGAAACAAAGAGAATCGTCAGATGTTTATTGGTATCTATAACACTACAGTAACTAGGGCTGCCCCCTGAAAGTCGACGCGTCGAATCATCAGTCGGAGACCCTAAAGTCGACAGAGATTCTTTAAGTCGAGTCGAGTAGTTTTCTGCTCCACTGTCAAGGACTAGGAGGTGGACTAAGATCAAGGACAGGCCAATCATTCGTTTTAGACCTAGGCTATTACCGTAGCTATTTGTTGGGCTGTAAAAGAAGAGTTAAGACTGATAGCAGAGGGAAGAAGGCAGGGAGCCCCTCTCCCCTCCGCTAAGCGTGTAGCCTAGCCTAGCCTAGCCTACTATGCGCCAGCAATCACGTGCATTTCCCAAATGGAATATCACACTGCTTTCCTAAATCAATCTTCTTGTATATCCAATGGTAAAAATAGGGTCTCCCATAGACAGCTTGAGCTCTAACGTCTGTGAAAATGCTTTAGTGACAGCCAAAACATTTCCTTGTTGACTGCTGCCCAACTATGAGCCGATTCGCCCAAGCATTCAAATGCGCAGTTGAGGAGACTATCGTCAAATTGCCCAACCCTAATGTAGGATATGTGAAACTGTATAAAAACATGGGGGCATCCGAAGTAGATGGACAATGCTAGATGATTCATGTTTAACAAGAAAACAGGTGTCTTTTATTGTGCAGCCTGCAATTTTGAGTTGAAAGTTTCACAGCTCTCCCGACTCCGGCGGTCTCCCCTCAGCCTGGGGGGAACGAATCTCCCGACATGTCACAAAATGGATATGAAGACAAAATGTTTAAGATATTGATAACCTGTCTATTAATTATCTCGATTATTAGTGGTCCAACTTGAAACCTTGCACTTGAAACAAGCTATCAAACACATTCGGAGGCAGCGGAGAGGATTTAGCGGAGCGGAAATATGAGCAAGGCTAATAATTTATTTTGAAACTTTATTCTACTTTTTTGTTCAACGGAAAATAATAAACACCAATCAAGGTAAAATAGCCCAATAAAGGCTATTCAAGCATAACCTAATGGACGAAAGTTCATTCAGAAAAAGATTGAACAAAATGAAGCATCCCTCCATCTTATTCCACAAACCGATAGCCAGGCTATTCTAGCTATTTAAAATGCTGTAATTATGTAACTGTCATTCTCGTTGATTTCAAATAGCCTCGGAAATACTCAGAAATGTGCCTTGGCAACAATTGATTGTTTCTATAGGCTACCAATATAGGCCTAACCAAAATAATCACGGAAACTTGATGTCAAGTGATTTTCTGATAGCCAGGAGAAAGAGAAAAAACACATTGACGATTCGACGCGTCGCTTTGAACACCAAGTCTGAGTCGAATCACAAAATCCTGAGTTGAAGACAGCCCTAACAGTAACGTTTGCTTGGATTTGATGAAACACAAAACAACACAAACGATGTGTCTCAGTCAAAGGGACAGACAGCCAAGTAAGGGATAATGTATGGCCAACCGGCTATTATTGAAAAACCAGAGCCCAACAGTGCGTTTGGAACCCCTAGGCCGGGCCGAGAGTGATTCCATTATCCCCTTTATTACACGGCTACTTACCAACAACATTAATAGCCCAGAGTCCAAATATTGATTATAATACATTTGATGTTGATTTTGCCTCAGCGAAAAAAAAAAAAAGCTTCTCTCTTCCCATTTCTCACCTCCTTCCTCACTGGTCCATTCCACGAAGCTAGCTAGCCGGCTAGCTCACTTTCCATATGCTAGCTTGCTCCTGCCAGGATCGTCGGGTCTTCGGTCGACTAGATGTTGTTTTTCTTCTGACACACTGATACTTGTAAAGAAGGCAGGAGGCAGCAGTCAAATCCTCCCACCTTCGGGTTTTATAACACATAAAACAGGACGTACAGGTTACTCTCAGGGTATAGGCACATGAGGGAACAGGAAGTGACACACAAGGGAGAGAGAACAAACAGGAAGATGCAGTCCCTTTTACAGTATGCCCTCAGCAGCTACAGTACTATTTACTGCATATTATGCCTTCGTTCAGCAAGCACACACATTTTCTTCAGAATGCCCCACATTTGAATCTAATTGACTATCCCTGACCTACAGACCTGCTAAAGTTAGAAACAGCCCTCCATCAGAAGATAGATGCATCCGTATTTCACAATGGTTCTAAATTGCAGACATTAATTACTATTAAATATATAAATACAGCTTAACGTTCCCCTGTATTTCATTAGTCAGTGCCTCTGCTTCCCTGTGCTTCTAAAGTGCTCCAGTGTTGCTGATTTCAGTCATTTTAAAATCCACGGCATCTTTGTACAGAAATGCCAGTAGACCTTATTTTAGCATTCTACCTTGCTCTACGTGTGCTGGCGTCTAGTGTTGTTTCCTACCATGTGTCGCAGTGAAAAAGCATTGAACAGAAGCACCCACAGTATTACAGTACTGTATGTGAACCATCTGTCTGTAGTAGGCTCATGAAATTATGAGAATACTGTGGTTGAACTATAATAAATTGTTGTGGTGCCTGTCTATTTCAGATGTGCCGTGTGTGAGACCAAAGCAAACGTCATCGCCATTCACAGTCAGACCAATCAGATCCCTCCATGTCCACGGGGCTGGCTCTCTCTGTGGTCTGGATACTCATTTGTCATGGTAAGGACTGCATATCTACTAGTAAAGAGAATGTCAACTGTATTGTAGTCCGGGATCTATTCTGTAGACCAGTAGTCACTGTACTAGACTGTGGTGCTTTCGCAGGCTGGCTCTCATATTCTTTCCCTTCACTGGATTGGATGAGGGGGGGTACATGGGCATCAGGAAATTACTGCTTGGCTGTTTGGAAACACACACTGTCTAAGGCATGGGTCTCCAACTCGTAGCGTGCAAGCTACCGGTAGCTCACTGCCTGTTTTTGAGTAGCTCGCCAAAATGTTCAATGATTAAGTATAAAACATTTCAATCCAATCAAATACACAGATGTCCCACCCCCTCTAACACAAGTGATATCAGCTGTCTATCCAATAAGTTATGTGAATTTTGACAGCATGTTGTCACATCAGTTAGGCTCTATAGTAGCCTAGGCTAGTTACTGAGGTAACGTGCATTTGGTGTTATTTGCAAACCAGTTGAATGTTAGCTTATAAAAGAATGGACAGAGGAGGAATGGGAAAGCAAATTTTTATTCACGAAGGACACGTGTTTGGCTCATCTGTGCTTTAAGAAAAAACAACCAGATTGCTCCCATTAAAAAGTGTTTTTTTAAATGATTGCAAGTGCAAGAGAGTGACATTTTGAGTCAAAAGCTCTTCCTCAGACTTCTTGTGAACAAAGCATAAGATCAGCGATGGCAAGATGGTGAAGGAAGCGATGACTACGACGGCCGAAAGGTCATTCAGGGACCATAAAAGCAAGATAGAAATCAGGTCTGCTATTGCTGATGTACAGCTCAGTGCTGAACAGTTGCAAGGAGAGTCTCTGTGCTTTCTGCAGATGCAGTTGGACAGCTGGAGCGGGACATGACTACTGTAGGTGCAAATAGTTTTCAATCCATTGTGATGAGTCGGTGGACGCAAGTGATCCCGCCCAGTTGGCCTTGTTCGTTTCGGATGGTTTTTGCTGACGTTTCCACCAAAGTAGAGGTTTTTGCACTGTTTCCGCTGAAAACCACAACCAGAGGAGTTGATATCAAGAACGTTTTGAAGAACTACTTTGTGGGGGAAAAAAACATGCCCGTAGAAATGCTGGTGTCTATAACAACAGACAGAGCCCCAGCTGTGGCTGCGATCACACTGGGACATGTGGCTAGAAACGTGTGGCCAGCTGAACCGTTGTTTCCCTGCTGTTTGGCACCGCACGCTTGACACACACTCCTCTCTTCCGGCGCCAGGCACCGCTTTTAGACGCTTGTTAAAAGTTCAAATATTCTTAACTTTTCAGCTCAAGACGCATGTCACATGCTCACTGGCAAATCATTGCCTCTAAGACTGTTAATATATCACCGTATTACGTTTTCAGGTGAGAAAGTAACCATGTAGATTCCCATTATGTGATCAGTGTGTTGTGTCATAGAGTTTGGGGAACCTGGCTAACTATTCTAGCTAGCGCCACACACGCACCACGTTGTTCATTGTCACTCTGTCTAGCGACGCGTCTCAGTGTGATCACGGCCTACGACAGCGCGCCACACAGGATGTATTGCAAACTACAAGGCAGACTTTCCTACATTTCTGAACTGTCACTCCATCATTCATCAGCAGGCTATATGCGCAAAGGCTATGGGATTTGGTCATGACATGACATCTTTTGTTAAGATTATCAACTATCAAGATACTACAGTGCTTTTTTCCTTGCTGAAGGAAATCAAGGCTTTCATGGAATCCAGGGAGGAGGACACTACCCTACTGTCTTGACGCTGGGTGGCTGCTTGACCTTGTGTTCCTGACAGACGTGACAGAGAAACTGAATCACCTGAACCTACAGTTACACGGCAAAGACAACATCATATGTGATCTGATCAGTGCTGGGAAGGCTTTTAAAGCAAAGCTGCCATTTTACTTTCAGCAAGTGAAAAATAAAAGACTGTAGCACGTGAAAAATAAGACTATGACCCAGTTGTAAAGGTGTTGGATAGCCATGCATGAGCAGAGGATGTTGTGGATCTACATAAGTATTGTGACCTCCTGTCCGAGCTTGGGCAGGAGTTTGAGGACAGGTTTAGTGATTTTGTCATCATGTCCACGCTCTGATCTATGCTGCACTATATATTTATACAATTGTGCAATGAACAGTTAGGAGGTTTGAGATAGGATAGGATGCAAACATGAGTTACGTAAGGTATTGCTTCTGTAATAGGAAGATAGGTTTAAAATATAAGTTAAGATAGGACAAGCAGTTAGAATATTTTTCTGTAATGAGGCCCCAGCTCTAGATTAACATAAACATGGTTATGGTCATTGTATTCTGCACTTTTTGACAAATAAATCAAATCAAACAACTTAATCTTAGAATATCCAAGGAAAAGAGATACATTAAAGAAACACTTTCAATTCATAATCTATATCCAATGAGCAATTGTAATTGTGTTATAACTGAAAAGAAGTGTTTGGAATGGTTACTGTTGCTAGGTGGTCATAATTCGCTCACGCTGGACAATATAGATAATCTCTGGCTGCAGCCCAGTGGTCAGGGCATCCGGCCAGTGACCGCAAAGCAGACAGATGTGGATCCAGTCTGTCCAGGTCGTAGCAGCCATTGTATGAAAGGCCATTTAGAACGTTCACACTTTTTCCAATGAAAGGCCTGGTGATCCAAAAGGTTATTGGTTTGAATCCCAGCTCGGCTGGAAAAGATTGTATTCACTAGTACATTTGACCACTGCTGTGCTGTTGAGCAAGGCACTTAACCCTTGACTCAAAGAGGGGGTGTTACAGGTTCCCATAAGCCCCTACTAAATTGGCAGGCTTTGCAGGTGTATACAGTGATGCCAAATCACTCTGTGTGTGTGTGTGTGTGTGTGTGTGTGTGTGTGTGTGTAGCAAACGGGAGCAGGAGCTGAGGGCTCTGGACAGCCTCTGGCCTCTGCAGGCTCCTGTTTGCAAGAGTTTCGCCGGATTCCCTTCATCGAGTGCCACGGTCGAGGAACGTGCAACTATTACACCGACTCCTACAGCTACTGGCTGGCCTCCCTGGACCCAGACGACATGTTTAGGTACGGTAAACATCAGATGCTGTATCCTGTCCACCCGTTATCACGCTTCAACTATGTTCTGAATGTTTGCTTATCTCTGCCTCCTACCACAGTAAACCCCGGCCTCAGACGGTGAAAGGCGAGTTCCCAGGAAATATAGTCAGTCGCTGTCAAGTTTGTATGAAGCAGTGGCATGGAGTGTGAGGCCCTGGGAGTGCTGGACTGGACAGTGGATATGCACTACTCCCATCAGCCACTGAGGGGGACATAGAGACTGATCGCTTCAATGACGACCTAGTGTTGCATTCAGGGTGCTGTCTGGAAGAGCCGCGGGTTTCTTCAGCCTCTTGACATAATTCTGTTGTAATTACAGCCCATTGTATATTTGTTTGTTAGTTTTTAAATATACTGATTTGGACTATATTATTATTAGTATTATTATTATTATGGTATATAATGTTATAGTCCTGCATGTTGACACCCTTGAGTGAAAAGCAGACTGCCTGTCATGTTGGCTGATTGCTTGACTATTGTTTGATGCTGTTTGTTAGAAGCAGCATCGATGGTTACAGTATATCAGCAATTAACCTTGGAGGGAAAATATTTTTTTGATTATGCTGCCAGGGCTACTTTTTACTAAGAGATTTCCCAGAATAATGTAGTTGATTGGATGTAGTATTTTACTGTATATCTACAATCTTGTTTTTATCACTTCGACTGGGAGAAATGAAATACTGTTATTAAGAACTGTAAGCAATGTAAAGATCTAGTGTAGTATATATGTAAAGATCTAGTGTAGTATATATGTAAAGATACATGATAATGTTCCTCATTCCAAAGGCGACATAGCTACTTTGGTTTCTGGCATTCAGTTACAAAACCAGTATAGCTCTGATGTTCAGTATAATGACACAATACAACTTTATTTATTCCAGTGGTTTGCCTGTAACCTTTTAAAATGATGTTAACTCTGTTTCTTGGCTTATTAAATCAATATGTATATTGTACATGACAGATACAGTGTTGTATGGCTACTGTTGCACTTGAATCTATGCACTTGATTAACTGGATATAATGATGCTGAAGTCTGTTTGGTGAATTCCTTCTCCATGCTATCATACATGAGCTTTACTTCTGTAGTAAATATATATACTAATGTCAAAATATTTTTCTCTTCTTTGAGTTGCCAAAGGCAGTGTATTTTATTTTATACAGGTTTGCTACTAATGCATATTATTAGCTGGATGGAATAAGGGTGAACAGCAGTAGCTGCTAGGAATCATTGAATGAGAGTCACACACTCTGGGCCAGCTGCTTCTTTGATTGCCACAAGGGAGCAGTAAAGACCTTTAGCATGATGTTGCAATTTATTGTGGACTGGCATTGAAAATAACTATTGAATAATTGATTCTCTGATACTATGTTGAACTAAATGTAATTACATTTTTCTCAATTTTGTTGTCTGTTGGTCCAGGTCGGAAGTACAGTCTGTCAACCAAAATGCAATAATAAGAAACATAATTAAACCAATATGCACATTTACAATAAGCAGGTGTATACTGTAGGTGTCCAATAATATAACAGGCCCTGAACTTGTTTTAAGTGGTTATTTTGATATTTAATTTTAGCAAAAGCTCATTTGGTAAATAATCCTACTACAGTAATCAGTGGCAAGTGGCAGTGGCTGTGTGTGGGTATCAAAATACCCTTTTGTTATACAGTGTTCCATGATGTCATCTCTTTTGTTGATTTTGCTCTCCCTTCCTGCCTTTAACAGCCTCTTATTATGCGCACATTTTCTGGTTGTGTTTGACTTAGATTAGCGGGGAGTGCTGAATCCATACTGGTTAATTTTTTCATTGTGGCCCTCCATTTAAAATCAGTAAGTCTCCAGGAGTCACCTTTGTGTGTTAATAGCAGAACAAAGAGAAGCTGTGAGTGACTCGGTGGATTATGACACGGCATTCCATCATCGCTGGGCTGCGGAGGCGGCCCAGCGCTCCCGACAGGCCACCTGTCACCCAGGGGAGTTCGGTGACGAGCCGAGTGGAGCTTTAAAAAGAGCTCACTGTGGGTCACGGATCTCCAGAACCAGACCCCCTCATCTGCACCTCACCTCGCTCCAGCTCGCCCCGGCACAGTCCAGCTCCGCTCAGCCCGTGTTCCGACCCTGCCCGGCGCCCAGTCAAGTTGCGTTGTGATGAAGTTCTGCCAGATCCACTGTGCCTTGGCCCTGCTGGGCCTGGCGCTGGTCTTGTGCAGCAGCAGTGCCGCCTCCCAGCCCGACCTGGACCTCCGCCACCGCAGACTGCTCCAGAGGGCCCGTGCTGCCGGGGGAGCCGTGCAGGTGAGCAGAACCGGGGCACACAGCCATACCGCCGTAGACTGCTCTGCTAGCTTTATCATACACTACCATGCTTAGTCAGTATAATGCATGTCACTACAAACCCATCCTGTGGTGTCACACACACACACACACTCACATACACACACACTCACAACTGGATTTAGGTAAATTGCAGCCTCAAAAAAATAATAATTCTGAGACACAGGGACACAAACCACACAAGTTTTATCATCAAAGCCAACACACATTCTTGTGTGGACTTACAGTATAGTCGGATGTACAGTGTTACAGTGGACCTGAGTAGCTACAGAGGCAGTACAATACTGGAGATGAATGTGGGAGAACTGCTGTGTATAGTTCAGCGTTTCACACACATCACGTCACCGGACTGTGAACAAAGAGAAGAAACTGAGGGAGCTGGATTGACAGAAATCAGGGTCTCTCCTCTGACCAACATCACACTTGTCTAAATGCCACTTTTTAGCACCTTAAGTGTCATTCAATTCACAGCTAGTGTAATCCATCCATTTCATCGTTTGTCTTTCTGAGCTTGCTACCGGTAGACTCCCATTCCCTCCACAGATGATGAGGCGCGGATATGAACAGTGTGGTGTGAGATTGTGGTGATCATGTGTCTCTTGTCTACCAGCAGGACTGGAGTAAGCGAGCGGTGGAGGACATTCTGTCCCAGCTGTCCCTGCCCGAGCCCGAGGCCGAGGCTCAGCAGGAAAGTGAGGTTTCCAGCACAGGGGCCAAAGAGGACCTCCACGTGGAGCTGGAACGTTCCGTAGAGAACCCCAACCTGCCCCCACGCGAGCGCAAGGCCGGCTGCAAGAACTTCTACTGGAAGGGCTTTACATCCTGCTAAGGCCCCGCCCACCCCGGGACATCATGCTGCCAAGCACTCCGCGACACCAACACCCTTGACCCCTTGACCTACGCCTGACTAGTGCAAAACAATCAAGTTACCTGTTATCATGAAATCAAGAGAATGTACCTGTCTAATTTATGAATTAAAGAGAAAATCACTGAATGTCATTGAAGTTCTTTGTTACTTAGAGAGCTGCTGTTTATTTATTTAATCTGAAACAGATAAATGTGCCACACATTGACGTGTTTTCATTCATTAAGCAGTGACACTCATGAATATTGAACATCCCTCAAAGACTGGAGTTATCTCACTTTTACCCTATTTTCTGTCTTTCTCTCCCTCTCTCAAGTCCTTCTCTCTCTCTCCCTCCTCTCTCTCTCTCTCCAACACACACACACACACACAGCTCTATTCATTACTGTAGAATACCCAGTATCCGGGTAGGAAGGTCCACAGCCAAGCTAAGAGCCTGGTACATTACCATGATTATATCTAATTAGTGTCTCCCAAGGGAGACTTCCGCCCCTGTTTAACACCCAGAGACACTGTGTAATGGCGCGATTAAGAGTAACACTGAGGAGAGGGAAAAACAATCTGTTCTCTGTCCTAATGGAGGAAGCCACTGCGGCATACGGCATTAGGAGAAGGCACCCGCGTGCAAGTGAGATGCTCTTGCGCACAGACACAGGCCCCACGCGTGCACAAGGGCTGATTAAGTGGCTCCAAGCGAGGACTAATGGGCCGCTTGATGGGTTTTTCATTACAAGGTTATTGGCTGTGAAAACACAAACACCTTTAGTGAACTTCCTCTCCTGTGGCTTTCCCGATCGACAATATGGAAAAGACATTTAGTCAGCAGTGATTGTTATTTAATTATGATTCACAGTGCAAATATTTGGATGCATACGGGGGAGCGGGGTGTTTGATTATCCAACGTTATCAAGCATTAAAATGTCTTCCCGCTGTGTTCTGCACACGTCTGTGTGTCAAAGAGAGAGGACAGACACTGTTTATTCTCTCTCTCTCTCTCTCTCTCTCTCTCTCTCTCTCTCTCTCTCTCTCTCTCTCTCTCTCTCTCTCTCTCTCTCTCTCTCTCTCTCACACACGCACAATAAATCTCTGTATCTAGCTACAGAGGCGGCTGTAGCTCAGTTGGTAGAGCGGGTCGTTCAGTGATCCAAGGGTCAGTGGTTCAAATCCCAGCTCCGACTGTCCACATGTTGAAGTGTCCTTGAGCAAGACATCTAACCCCAAATTGCTCCCAATGAGCAGGTTAGCACCTTGCATGGCAGCTACCGCCATTGGTGTGTGAATGGGTGAATGAGAGGCCATTGTAAAGCGCTTTGAGTGCCGCTAAGGTGGAAAAGCGCTATATAAGTGCAGTCCATTTACAACTCTACAACTAGTTTGTGAATGGGAGAAATATCTATAAGATCTATAACGTATTGAGCATGCAAGAGGGAGATTGTCATTTCATGCAGTCAGTAATCAACATAATTCTCAGAAACATCCCCAGCCATCCGGTGAGAGGAGCTGTCATTCGGAGATGTGTATTGTCTCCTGTAACTCCCCGCTATTCATTATGAATATCCTGCTTCATTCACAGACACATACGAGAGATTAGTCCCCTTCCTCTGCTCCAGCTCCTGCAAGATAGCAAGTACGCTGGGAGAGAGAACCCACAAAACCGTCCAGCTGGGGAACCTGATATCACTTTCTCCATTGTGGGATACAGGCTTTTGTGTTTAAAAAATGGGGAAATGCTGACTGTTATTTACTTAAATCCAGTAATGACTAAGGATTGGGTTAACTAATATTGTGGTGAGAGGGTTGTATGGAAGTCCATAGATAAACCTAGATGGTCTTTTCAGAGAGTGACCCTTTTTTGGTTTCATCTAAATCAATTCAATTCAATAATTTATTTCCCATGTCAACCAGTTGATAGGAAGGTGTCTGGGTTCACTCATCACATTTTTTATTTTTTTATTTAGCCTTTATTTAACCAGGAAAGGTCCCATTGAGATTAAAAATCTATTTTTCAAGAGAGACCTGGCCAAGACGGGCAGCAGTGCAATCCAAACACATAGTTACAGACGAAAAATACAACAGAAAACACAGAGATGCAACAGTAATACAATTTACACGTGACTTGGTGATTTGGCTATATGGCAATACGCTAGTTAAAAACATGAACATACTGTTAAATCAACCTCTAAAACGATCATTTTGTAGCATGTTCCAGGCAGAAGGAGCCGAATAACTAAAAGCCATGGATCATCAAACAAACAAATACAAACAAACAAACAAACATAGAAAGTCAAAGTCAGCTTTATTTGTCACATACTACATGGCACCACAGATTCCACGAGTAGTAACTTTTGGACTGCAGAAGGAACAAGAGGCCCCCATCCCCTATTACCATCCGGGGGGAGGAAATTGAGATTGTGGAGTCAGACAAGTTCCTGGGAATGCACTTGAACAACAGACTGGACTGATCGAACAACACTGAGGCCTGAGACTAGCTGAACAAGCTGGAGAGGAAGGCCAGCGGTCGTGGGGCAACCGCTGGACAGCCTGGAGGCTGTGGTGGAGAGAAGGATGAGGGACAAGCTGAAGACAATCCTGGACAACCACTCCCATCCCCCCACGACGAGCTGTGACAGATGGGCAGTTTTTGAGAATGAATCAATGCAGGGCTGAAGACAGGACATGAGAGACAAGAGTGCGAGAGAGAAAGACAGAGTGCTTGTCCGATGCCGTCTCCATCACTGAACACAATGTTATAATTTTTGTTGCGTGTGATCCCAAAATTGGCTATGTAACTTGTAACAGTGTGTCAACAAACACAGCTGGCTCCAACACTGTATTGGAAATTTGGCCAACAAGCGCAGTCTAACTGGAGGCAGAGCTGTTTTGCAGGCGGTGTACAGGCAGGCACAGAGGCAGGCAGCATAGCAGTGGGGGGCTGACCATGGAGACCTGAGGGTAAACAAAAGCCGGCTGATTGGTTGAAAATTTCAAAATTTTGTTCCCTCAGTCGTCCTGGTAACAAATGGCAAGGTGGAGGCTGCAAATCTTCAGGCTCAATATGTTTTACTTATGTAGCAACGTTTAGTTGACAAGACCGCCTTTATTCTGAAGTTGTGTTTCTGATTGCCTATGCAGAACACACCTAGACACTGCTACACACTAGGATGCAGAGGAACAAAAGCCCATTCTTTCAAACATTTATTGAGAGAAGCACACCTAGGTAACCACAGGGTCACAGTATACAGCTGAGGCCCACCAATGTGAGAATGAACAGAATTGTGTAAATGTACACCTTTTAACAACGATGTCAAGCCTTTTACTGTATGTACCACTCTACCAACAGATGCATGTTCAAGATCAATCCTGACAAGGGCTCAAAAGTACAGAAACAAGGCAATAAGACAAGACAACTTCTAGTGATAGGGTTGAAACAAAAAAACAACCATACCACCCCTTTCCTCTCTCTCTACACATGACACAACACACATTAAGTAGGAGGCAGGGGCAGGTGGATGATTTACAGTAATACAGGTGAGAGACTGACAGGACAACGATGACTGACAGGACCCAACAATGACTGACAGGGGAGGGACCACATGCACACCGCAGCACCTAGGGGGAGACAGACAGAAGAAAAACAAAAGCAGACACAGGACACCACAAAACATACAAGTCCGTAAAAAACACATCCAGCTGTACATCCATGCATTCTAGACCGGATCTAAAAAGCAAAGCAAGTGACTCTGGGACTCTTGTCCCAAATTCACATGCATGAATAAAAAAAAAAGTAAAAAATACAATTGCATCACTAACCTTGCCACCCCCCCCCCCCCCCCCCCCCCCACCCCAATTAAAACACTTTTTTTTTTTAATTAAACCAAATGCAATTACAACACACACCAACAGTGGCATCTATGAGCACTCTTACCAACTGCGTTCAGCTACATATTTCACTTAATTAAAGAGAAAAGTTACTTATTACATATGTTGATGGCATTTACTCAAGAAAAACCACTTATGTTGCTTTTTATGTTGATGGCATTTACTCAAGAAAAACCACTTATGTTGCTTTTTTAAACTATCTTGTTGCTTGAGTGATACAATATGGAAAACTATTCCACTGCCAAATGACTAACAGTTATTTTCATTGCATTGATTCTAGGTTGAGGAATTGTTTTTCTTGTTTCATGTTCTGAGAAAAAGTGAAAAAAAATTATTCTTGAATACAGGCAGTAGGGTTGTTTTGAAACATTATTCCTGAATACAATTAGAAGTGTGTGTGTTAGTATGTCTTCCACTTTCAGTCTGGCCAGATCAGCATGCATTTGATGTATACTTTCTCTCATCAAGACGTGCTGCTGTAATCTGCACTGACTGAAAATTGTGACAATAGCCATGTTTCCATCCACACATTTTATGCGAATTAAGTTATATCAAATTAAAAATGCCTTATGGAAACAGTAAAATCCGATTGAAAGTCATGAAAATCGACAAAAAGTTTGTACTGTCGATCTCGTCGGATTTTCTCTTGTTCAATAAAAGGCTTTTGTGATAAATGCTTTATCCGATTTAAAGCTCTAGATGGAAACGCACGTTCACCGGCTTTATTCACATTCATATTTTATAGCGATCCTCACATAATTCGATTGACAAGTGGATGGAAACATGGCGACTGACATGGATTTGATAGTATATGCAAAAATCTAAAAGTACTTGGCAATGGGAAAAAAAACTGCCTCTTTGAAGAGCTAGGTTGTGTCCTTGACAACTATGGACTGACTCAGCATGTGACGGAGCCCACACACAAGGGGAACACTCTGGACTTAATCATCACCAAAGGTCTGAATATTTCTAAGGTTCAGGTGTCTGATGTTGCGCTCTCTGATCATTCCTGTGTTTTCGTTGAGAGTACTATCTCCATGCACACAAATTCTCAATCAGAGGTTATCTCAAAACGGCACATCACTGAAAACACCAGTGAGATATTTACTCAGGCTTTCTCGTCCACACCTGCCCTCTCTATTGCCTCAGTCAACGAGCTTGTAGATAATTTCAATGTTAAAATTAGAAACATTATTGACGCCGTTGCGCCCACTAAGGTGAAAGTGGTCTCTGGTAAGAGAAGATCTCCATGGAGAAACGCAATGCTGGTCAGAATGGAAAAAAGTGTGTCGAAATCTGAACACAGGTGGCGAAAAACAAATCTCCATGTTCATTATGACATCTATAAAGAGAGACTTCGCATTTATAATCTGGAGCTGAGAAATGCAAGGCAGACCTTCTTTTCTGACATCACCAAAAACCATAACAATGTGCGTGCCTTGTTTGCCACTGTCGATAAGCTGACAAACCCCCCTGTGTCAGTATCCTCTGAACTTCTATCCACCAGGGCCTGCAATGAATTTGCCTCATTCTTCACTGACAAAATTCAGAAAATTAGACAAGCAGTTAGTGCCTCCATTCCAGGTACAGGACATGTGTCGTCACAGTTAAAATCAATACCATGACAATTTAATCTGATCAACCATAAAACCCTGGGGGACACTATACAATATCTGAAATCCTCCACCTGTTGCCTTGATGTTCTACCTACAGACTTCTTCAAAACTGTATCCAACTGCATGGCCTCTGGTTTATTACAAATTGTAAACACATCTCTTCTTTCAGGTGTGTTCCCGCAAACCCTGAAAACTGCAGTCATCAAGCCACTCTTAAAAATGAATAATCTTGACACCTCACAAATTAACAATTATAGGCCCATATCAAACCTCACATTTCTAAGCAAAATAATTGAAAAGGTTGTTTTCCAACAACTGAATAATTCCTGGCACTAAGTAATGGCTTTGATGTCTTCCAGTCAGGATTTCGACCTCACCACAGCACTGAGACTGCTCTAATTAAGGTATTTAATGACATCTATTTAAACACAGATAATGGCAAAATCTCAGTCTTAGTACTACTGGATCTCAGCGCTGCGTTCGACACAGTAGACCACAACATACTACTAGGCTGACTGGAAAATTGGCTGGGAATTTCTGGTACAGTGTTAGATTGGTTTGAATACTACTTAAAGGACAGGGACTATTTTGTGTCTACAGGCAATTACAAATCTGAGCTGACAAAAATGACCTGTGGAGTTCCCCAAGGCTCCATCCTGGGGCCTATTCTGTTCAACATTTACATGCTCCCACTAACTCAAATTATAGAAAACAACAAAATATGTTACCATAGCTATGCAGATGACACACAAATGTATATCACCATATCACCAGGAGACTATTATCCCATACAAGCGCTGAGTAAGTGCATTCAACAAATCAATGATTGGATGTGCCAGAACTTTCTCCAATTAAACAAAAATAAAACTGAAGTAATTGTCTTTGGAGCCAAAGAAGAACAATTAAAAGTCAGTGCTCAACTTCAATCAGTAATGCTAAAAACCACAAACGAAGCCAGAAATCTTGGTGTAGTCATGGACTCAGACCTGAATTTCAACAGCCACATTAAGTCAATTACAAAGTCAGCCTACTATCGCCTGAAGAATATATCAAGGATCAAAGGATTTATGTCCCAGGAGGATTTGGAAAAACTTGTCCATGCATTTATCTTCAGTAGAATCGACTACTGTAACGGCATGTATACAGGTCTCTCTATTAAAGGACAATGCTCGTTTTTGACAACCTGGACCTTATTTACGACATATTATAAGACGTTTGACTCACCGAGATCACTTTGGTGTAGTTCGGAGGCCTGTAGAAGAAATGTAAAATCCAGCGCGAGCCAGTATATCCATGTAATGGCGGTGATCGGGGCAACGAGAATGCAGCTTCTAAAAATCTATTTTCTGCCGCAAAACGGTTGTTTTCATCAATCTGTCTGGATGAATCACTAGTTGTGCTTACATAGAGCATAACTGTTGTGGTTTTCACATGCTATGATCTTTAGAAACGTCTTTCGAAACGAAATAGCTTCCTCACTTTCTCCAGCACGAATGCGCACAGCGCGCAATCGTTGCTCCAGCACGCTGTGCGCATGCGTGCTGGAGCAAGTGAGGAAGCTATTTCGTGTCTAACGACGTTTCTAAAGATCATATTACAGAGGCATGGGAAATACCACAACAGGCCTATGCTCTCTATGTAAGCACAACTAGCGAATCCAGACAGATTGATGAAAACAACCGTTTCGCGGCAGAAAATAGATTTTTAGAAGCTGCATTCTCGTTGCCCCGATCACCGCCATTACATGGATATACTGGCTCGCGCTGGATTTTACATTTCTTCTACAGGCCTCCGAACTACACCAAAGTGATCTCGGTGAGTCAAACGTCTTATAATATGTCGTAAATAAGGTCCAGGTTGTCAAAAACGAGCATTGTCCTTTAAATCGATCAGACAACTGCAGCTGATTCAGAACGCTGCTGCACGAGTCCTCACTAAGACTAAGAAAGTGGAGCATACTGTATCACACCAGTTCTAAGGTCTTTACACTGGCTTCCTGTCTGTCAAAGAATTGACTTTAAAAGACTGCTATTGGTTTACAAAGCTGGGCTTTGTATGGGCTAGGGCCGAAATATATTTCTGATCTGCTCATATGCTATGAACCATCCAGACCCCTCAGGTCGTCTGGCACACGTCTGCTTTCTGTCCCCAGAGTTAAAACAAAACATAGAGAAGCAGCGTTCAGTTTTTATGCCCCACATATCTGGAACAAACTTCCAGAAAACTGCAGGTCTGCTGCAACTCTTGGTTCTTTTAAAACAAGCCTGAAGACTTTTCTTTTCGCCACTGCTTTCTAAGAGTAGTTATGTTTATTTGTATACTGCACTGTAACTTTTATTCCTGTATTCTATTTGTCCTGCTTTTTGTTTTAAATGTCTATAATGTCTTGCTTTTTGTGTTAATGCTTTTAATTTGTCCTGCTTTTTGTTTTAAATGTCTATAATGTCTTGCTTTTTGTTTTAATGCCTCAAGGGCGAAATGTGAAATAGCAGCCACGAACTTAGCGGGTTATCCGAGATGCGGTAGCAGCGGCCAAAGCTCCTGCTGGCGGGGAGTGAAGCTTTTCAACTTGCCTGTCACTGGCTCCCTGGAGGAATTTAGCCTGACTGGAATAACGTTATCCCGAACGGAATGACAACTAGCAAACAAAACATCTTCAGCTATAATTAACCTGTTAAAACTAAGCTGCATGGATAAAAAAATAATGTCTGCAATGGATATATTTGACAAAAACAGGTTTTAATATGCAAGCCGGTTTTCATTGCTAACTCAAAGTGGGGAGAGCCGGGAACGCCCGTCTACATTTCACATGAACGTGAACCTGTTCATGGACGCGCGAGTAGGCCAGAAAAGCACAACTGCGCAAGTACAAAAGGCACCGGAAATACGTCAAACGCCGAAGATTTTCCAAGATGGCGCGGTTCAATAGGCCTTCACTTTTGAGTTCGAACCCTGGGGGCTTGCTGCGGACTGCCTGCCAGCCGTGGTTGCTAACGTCAAGGAGGCTGTTCACCGGACCACCGGCCTGACCCGGGAACAGAGGGCAAGTCACCGGCCTGACCCGGGAACAGAGGGCGAGTCACTGGCCTGACCCGGGAACAGAGGGCAAGTCACCGGCCTGACCCGGGAACAGAGGGCGAGTCACCGGCCTGACCCGGGAACAGAGGGCGAGTGTGCGATCTGCTCTCATGTGCACCATCTGCCAGGGTTGTTGTGTAGAAGTGTGTGCAATTTATGTGATAACATGTTACTCATGCAGTGCTTGTTGCAAGGTATTATTATATTATTGGCTTTTCTTCACACAAAGCCTCCATCATACCTATAAAGAATACTGGGATGCCCTTGTTGATCTCTGAACAAAAGCCCTACTGTTCACCTCATTCTAGTCAATTAGTGAAGATGTCTTTAGGTGGAGCCCCTGCTGCTCTTTAAGTTAGGGAGGGGAGGGCCAGTCAGCACCTCCCTGTGATGGCCAGCGGGGTTGTTTTGATGTGACTTTGTGTGGTAGTCTTTAATGTCCTCTGATGCTGATGAAAGCTGAGTGAGCTGATGACAGCCGTTTACACAGCTAGAAGCCCATTAGATCACACAGTGAGCTAGCTGCCTCTAGAGATCCAACCCCCACGCGCGAGCACACACACGCACGCATACACACGCACACACACACACGCGACGAAAACAGTAAGGGTTCTAATCATCTCGAAGCATTAGCTTATTGTTTGTCTGGAGCTGTCGGGAGCCGACTTTAAGGATGAACTGTATTAGCTCCTGACATGTCAGGAGGAAATGAGCCAGGCAGTTTACAGTCACGCAGGAGGAGGAGCAGCTAGCTGCTCTGCTGCTAGCGGAAAACACAAATAAATTAGATGGTACCGCTGCTGCATTTACAAAACGTCCAGCAAATTTGTAGGCTAATAATCATTGTAAGGCGCTTTGGATAAAAGCGCTATACCGTATAAGTGCAGTCCATTTACCATTTAGCAATAATTACAATTTTCATTGTTGATAGACATGGCATTGAAAGGCTCTATTGAAAACTGAGATTAAAGCCTTCCCTCAATGCAACCGATTTATTCACAACTAGGCCCTAGACAGGACGGTAATTAACCTAGACAGACAACCTAGACAAGACAGTAATTAATTGCAGTGAAAACACAATTGGAAAGAGCAGACTTTTTGTCTTTCCATAACAATATTTTCTCTCTACATCAAAAAGCCCACACAGTGAGTTATGCCCAATAGCATGTTGTATGGCACTGACTAGTTTTTAGAAAAGCTAGATTGTGTTAGGGTTGGAGGAGGTGGAGGGATGACAGCAGGCAGGAAGCGCAGGCTCAAAAATAATGTTTTAATTTCAAAACTTCAAAACCGAGGACCACTGGGAGCAACACACACCAACAGACAATGAACCGACAGAAGACAAAGGAAACAGGAGGGCATATATCCTCTGGGAGAACAATCAAGGAACAACGTACAGTTGTGCAACAAGACATAACAAGACAGGTGCAGACAATCACGCCTTAAAACAAAAGCAGCATCATGTTATACAATGGCAAGGGGGCCTCGACTGGTGCCTCTTTCCCTCTCTTATGTCACGGGCCACAATCAGCAGATTGGAACCAGCCGTGTGCGCACACACACCTCTACACCAGGTAACACACCTCTACACCAGGTAACACACCTCTCCACCAGGTAACACACCTCTCCACCAGGTAACACACCTCTACACCAGGTAACACACCTCTCCACCAGGTAACAGGGGGGGGGGGGGCAATCACCTGGAGGGAAAAAAAACAGAGATACATAAACCACACTCCAGCCGTAACAGTCTTCCCTGTCCCCTGGGTTGCCACAATTCAAAGAAACTATGGGGAAGTGTGCATGAGGTACAGATATGGGAAGTTAGAAATGTCACATGCTGCAGCATTTCACCTCGCGGTATTTGGCAGGGAAATCCCGTTGGAAATCTCGTGGGATTTCAGACGGGTGTTATTTCGTTTTAGTGATGCACCACCGCCAGGTGGCGTCTTTGAGTAGATTTAGCAGGCTGGGCTCAGTGTTTTTCTCCTATAGTCTACGAATGAAGCATCATTACATTTCACATTCTTTAATTTAAATTCTCTGTTGTAAAGCACTTTGAGCTGAATTTATCTGTATGAAAGGGGCTATACAAATAACGTTTAATTGTTATTATTACCTTGTTCTCAAACACATGTTTTCTCCATCTCGATGTAATTTAATTATTACGAACACCTATAATATATCTAGGCCTACAGTAGCCTATCTATCTCGGCAACTGACGTCGGGTCAAGACGTGGTGTCTGTTAAGTCAAATGCGCAAAATAACAGTATTGTAAATATATTTGTTAGTAAAGATGTGGTGAACGTGAGGGTTTTGCGTTTTGTTTCTGGAACGCATTCAACTGGTAGGCTACTCGTAAACCCCGGAAGTAAATTTGAAGACAGGGCACCAGCTAATGTAGCCAAGTCTGAGCGCAGTAGGCTATATGGCTTCAGCCCGATACAAAGAAAAAATAAGCTTGATCGGAGGTGTGGATCCATACAAAATTGAAATAGTCGCCATGAGTAAAGATCACTCATTGCCAATCATATCCGGACATTAACTATCTTGTGCATAGCGGCAGGTTTGACAGTGAGACATCAACCGATAATTGTAAAAATGCGATTATTGAAATGGTCTTGTGAACGCCTTTATCTGATTTCCAAAATCGGGGTAAGGTCCATAGGACGATTGTGGGTTTTCATTTGCACATAACTATATTTTAATAAAACATTGAAGTCCGCCTGTCAATGACTTTCCCTAAAATTGTGTTCTGTTGCACCCCCTATTGTTAAATTATAAATGAAAAAAACATACACAATATTTTGTTATTTGAATGATCTTGAATATATATATATATTCAAGATCATTCAAATAACAAAATATCGTGTATGTTTTTATTTATTTATACCGGCCGCCAGCTGTTCAATGAACGGCTATAGGGAATGTGCAGTTTCGCGCTGGCTACAGCCTATTATATGCACAGTTTTGCGCTATGTAGGCTATTATAAATAAGTATTATTCATTGGGGGAGCTTGGACTCGCTGGGGACTGGAGGAGAGACGCAGAGCCTCCCCAGACGCGACATCCTCCAGTTGGCTGAAGAGCTGCGCGCTCTGGCGTCCAAACAGCCACCTGCGGCGCCCCTCGCAGTGTTCACAGAAGAATACCCCCAAAAAAATACTTGCATGGTGAAGACAAGCTGCAGCAAGAACAGAACTGTCTACCAATGCATGAAGTGCACCTAGCTGTCTGTGAGAGGCTATAGCAGAGGTGATGTGCGAAGTGTATTTGAGCTGCTGCCTCAACCGTGCGTATAAGAGCAGAGCGCATCATATAGCTACAACTAGTAGCCCATAGCCATTAAAACGGCTTATTGTTTTATTCATATATCAACTAGATAATTCGATAATAATGAGTAGCCTAGTAGGTTATAAAATGAATTCAATAGGGCAAGCCTTAAGTTGTAGCCTAGGCTACAGTACAATCACAAGACGCATAGGCCTAGCCTATCGTAAAAAGCGTTGCGTTCTCATAGGCCTATATTAACTTAGATAATTATTAATTATGCTCAGGTCATAATGTCCGTTGAAAATTATTCCCTCTTAAGCAGAATTTGAATTGTATTAAAATAGGCTAAAATTAAATTTCCACATATTCTGATTCCTTCTAGGTCTATATAAAAAAAAAATTTTTTTTAATGTGTAGCCTATAGGCTTCTGCGATGAACAAAACAGCCACAATGTAGCCTGCTTAGCGAGCGAGAGGGCAGTCTACCATAAAGTGTATAACCATAATGTAATATATCTAGACTACATGCATTGTGGTATTTCTTTATATAGCCAATTGTTTCTCAATAAACAGTTATGTCCTCCTCTGAGTCCGAATGTAGGCTAATAGACCGGCAGCTCTAAATGCCTTCCCAATCAATGAGACATGGTTGTAAAAATGATGTTTTATTGATGAAAAGGGTAAAACTGAAAAACATGGAGAGTCATTGCATTGATCGATGCAGTCCACTACCAGCAAACACTGAAAATACAGGTGCTCAATTTATTTAGATTAGACTAGCCTATCCAACTGGACCACTCCAATGAATGTTGAAAGTAGCCTACTTTTATTCTTTAGGTTTTACAGAATCGGCCTACAATGTCCACACATGCATGCGCCATCTGACTAGCTCGTCACTCGCCAGCGAACCTGGACTAGACTATTAACCCCCCCCCCCCCCCCCCCCAAATGCTTTTATATTCAAATAAACTGGATGAACCGGTTTCCTAGCCCTGGATCGTGGGGTAGCCTGCGTTAGCAGGTGCTTTGCCATGACCGGCCATTGAATTCGCTAGTTTGATTGATAGATGGATGGATTAACGTCCAAAGTAGATTGTGCAAGTATTGTATAGGCCCATGTGTAAGAGATGAATGGCTGTAACCATGAACTCAGCCAGAGGTAGGCCCTACTGTAGATTATCAGCATTATCACCAGTCTCAATTTATGTCTCAATTTATGTGTTGCCATTCATTTAAACCACCATCTCATCTAGACTACTTCTGTTGCTGCATTTTTACATTTATGCTTTCATGATTTTAGAGCGCAATAAACATTTTCCAGGATTCCAAGTCCATCCAAGTCCATCCATTCATCCAACTTTGTTCTGAGCGCAGCGCAGGCTGGTAGCCTACTGTCAAGGCTCACGACTGATGCACTCCCTTAACACGTCTCGCATCCCCAGACCATCAAGAGAATTTCAATATGAAAGACCTTGGGATTCCAGGAGTCAAGGCCGTTTCAGACGGGGAGCGACATTCCGCCTGCGTTCTCGCTCGGATCAGCGGGGGACGCACGCGTCCTGCGCGCAGCGGGGAAAGCTGACTACAATTCAGCTCTTGTCGCGGGCGGGCGTGTGCAGCCTAGTTCCATATGAGAACACTCCTCGGTCCAATTCCGTATAGTTGATCAGCCTGTGTACTTTCAACGAATGTATTATTAGACATAATATCATAATAATATATAGCCTTCAACGACCTCTGCCTGCCTGATGGTCTCAGGGCTAAAGAGACCGCGCGTCGTTTTCCTCACCCTAACTATTGGCACAATGAAAGAAAATACATTGTAAATAAACATGGTTTTAGGCTATTGTTTTTATGTAGGCCTATAGGTTAAGCTATTTGTGTTCATAAGGTAACGTCAATGTAAACGAAAGTAGCCTATAGCCTATAATCCAATTGACTGGAACCAGGGGGTTTGACAAAAGTTATGAGGCAAAATAATTTGTCTTGACTGCATTCAAGATGTATCTTTCACATTAAAACTACATACAAAGCTGGGAATGCTAAGAAAATTGCATATGTTTGCAAACTAAAACAAGTGAACACAATTTTACAATCGAAAATGCTTATGAGACCATTATTTTACTTATATGGGGCAAAAGTGGTTTCTCTTCCTGCTTCTGCCTAAGCCCTCCACAATACCACAACACAACGGTGTCATGTTTTACCGAAGGAGAAGTGAAGAAGACGGTAGCTATCAGTGGTAAAGCAGTTAGCTAATGTTAAGATCATTCCTGTAGCTGCTTTGCTGCTAATGCGAGTTCGTCTCCGTTCCTGCCCGAGAAACAGAAGTTGAACTAATAGCATCAAAATCAAAATAGCTTGAGGAATCATCGTTGTAAAGTTAGCTATCTGCTTTTTAGCCACCGACAGCTACCGTTAATATTATGGAAGCTGCTGTCGTGAGCTAACTTGCTATCACGGTCTTATCGTGCAGCTTCACAGGCTGCTATTAGCAGACAGCACTAATGTTTACAAAATCACACTTGCACATCATTAGAATTCCAACCATTTATATGGGATTTATCATTCAACTAAACATGGAACCTGAATACTACCTGATATTTCAACCTGCTGCCATCAGTGATCGGCGCGTCTGCTTGTTTGAGTCATGAATATCTTACGCAGTTACATTCCATGTAGTGTCCCAAAACTGTTAAATCATTCCCCATGTAGTTCACTATGAGTCGCACTCAATACATCCATGGTAATAGGGAGGGAGTGAGTGAACCATTTCAAACACATCTCTCATCTCCGTTAGCCATCTTACTCGTCCTGATGCCATGTTCCATATGAGAACACTCAGCCTAATGTATTAAACTTCTACTTGTCCCGACAGTTAACAGATATAGACCCGGCGACAGTTACAGAGATAGAAACTATAAATAGATAGGCTTTGTTCGTAATAATTAAATTACAACCAGACAGAGAACAAGGAGTTTGAGAATGGTAGGCTCATCTAATGTGCGAGATGAGCTACAGCAATGGGTCAATGAGTGGTATTACTGCGCCCCTATGGGCAGGCGAGCGGTGGTGCGGAATGCCGTAAAGCGCCTGTTAGAATACCGCGGGTCAAGTTACATTCTTATGTTCCCACATCTGTAGAGGAGGAGGAAGACAAGGAGACAAATACATGAGGGTGTGCTCATGGTTTTGCCAAGACCATAATTTAAAACGTATTTAATTAAAAAATATATATATTTTATTCTGCATCCCTCTGGGCTTGAACTCTTGAGCTACCTGCCATGTGAGAAGCCATCTAGATGGTTTCACACTGGCAAGCAATCAGTGAATGTAAATGTCCCAGGTGTATGTAACATGGAGGTTCCATCAGTTTCCACAACATGTTTGTTAAAGGCACCATAAGGGGTAAAATACTGTACTAAACCAAAGACTCAACAATAAAACTTATGCCGCGTTCCAGGCAACTCGTAACCCGTGTTTTTCCAACCTTCTACATGTGAAAATGCACTAGAATGGCAGTGAAACCCGTAACTTCCCACCCGTGAACTCTTACCAGAACGATGTACTCCGAGTTGGCTTTCTGACGTCACACAGCCCTCTAAACAAGCGACAAAGATAACTTTAGGGCAACGTAAAGTAAATTTGTACGTTGTAATCAGAATAATACAAACGATTATGCACTACAATCTGCTATGTGTATGTAATGATGCCCAAATATGTTGACAAGAGATAGCTAGCTAGCTAATGTTAAGATAAACCTGAACTTGACCATGCAAACGGCGAAATGTCGATGATGTCAATAAATACAATTATGTAACATCTAGCTTGCCAGCTCTGACAGTGTGCCAGATCTCAAGCTTTTGCCATAGCAAAAGCTTGTTTACATTTATCCAGAATTCCACGCACTCAGACAGTTGGCCTGGAACGCTATGAATTCATGAGTCCTGACTTGAAGTCGTAACTTACGGGCTCAAAATCCTATCTGGAACGCGGCATTAGGTACTAGGGCTGGGAGTCCGAACTTCGGGATTCGAATATAATTCGAATATTGACAGAAATACTGGTATTCGAACGAATATTAGGCAGCCCTTAATATTCGAACCTGTTATAGGCATAATTTTTTGTAAATGTGTTGGCTAGCAAACGTTGCTTTTGATTCAGATTCAGAGGGTTTTTCACGCCTGGTGAAGTTGCAATCGCGAGCTCATTAGCAAGGCTATTGGACACCTGGGCTCCTGTAGGAGGTGACGTTAGTTAGCACGCGTTCCAGGCAACCCGTAACTCGTGTTTTTCCGACCTCCTACACGTGAAAATGCTCTGGAATGGCAGTCAAACCCGTAACTTCCCACCCGTGAACTCGTACAGATCGATGTAGGCTACTGCCATTCCAGAGCATTTTCACGTGTAGGACGTCGGAAAAACACGAGTTACGGGTTGCCTGGAACGCACCATAAACCCAAGCATGTAGTCATGCCTAAACACTGACTAAACTCTTAGTTGCTACTAGTTAGTCGCATATTAGTTTGGTGTCTAATTTCGGTTGCACCACGGCAATTTAGGCGTTGTCTTAACTAGTAACTACTAACTAGTTACTAAAAAATAGTCGTTGTATGACTGTGACGGCAGGATCCAAATAGCCAATCGGTAAGCAAGTAAAAATGTAAACAAGGAGGTTGAACGCCCTTACCCAGCCCTTACCAAGGAGCTTGGGCCGTGTCCGAATGTCCATATTACATACTATATAGTACATACTGCAACTCGCCTACTACATGCGATTTAGTACATACCTGTAGGCCTACTACTCCACGAAAACATGTTTAGTATGCGAGATAAATGAAGCATGCTTCACGAGTCATCCAGTGAAAGCGACGGGCTCCGGCTCACAACAATATTGAGCTAGCCAGGCATTTGAGTTGGTCATCCAACACGCTCGATCCTCACCTTTCTGTATAATCCCAACTGTGAAATGGATGTGATAATAGTCCACAAAATATTCTTCCTTTGCCTCGTTTAGCACCAGCTGCAACTCTCCTCCAAATGCATTATCTCCGTTAGCAAGGCTAACGTTGCACTCGGTAGCTTGTGCTTATTATTATTATTATTATTATTGGGGTTGGTGCTTGTGCAGTGGAGGGGTTCTTTTGGGGGAGTTGGAGCCGTTGGATTGTTATGCTTAAATGATCCTAGCCAGCTAGTTTGATAACCTTCTTTGATTCAGACATAGCGTAGGCTGCCTGGTACCGTCCACTGACCAGTTGCTGGTTAACTATGAGAGGCAGGATCCCAGCCGACCGTTGCTTCCCCCCAACCCGCAACGGAGGGTTATCAGCTGGGCTGGGACTCCCCTAGCAGTTAATCTTGATATAACTAAGACATCTGATAAAAAAATCATTCTGAAAACATCATTGCTTATCGATATTGCCTATGATACAATGCCCACTAGTGGACAGAATGTGCACAACTTTATTTTAAAACCTAGGTAGGTCTTTCTGTAAGAATTTAATGGTAAAAAATATTATTAATAATAATTCGAATATATTCGAATATTATTATTAATAAATAAACGAACTTCGAATATGATTTTTGGGCAAAAGTCCCAGCCCTATTAGGTACACACTCAACAAGTGGAGAACAAAAGACAAAGCTTAGAAACTTACAAAATGACAGGAATCACCAGGGACAACGCACAGCTACAGTAAATAGTGAACAAAAAACAAGAGGTGAGCTACATATAGGCTATATACACAGACTAACAAGACAGGTGGAAATCAAACAATCAGTGGCACAGGTCTGTCACAGGTCTAGCCAGTTGTAGTCCTAGGGTCTGCTATTGGGACGGGGTTTCCAACAACAATTGTCTCTCATTGGTGGAGGCATTGCTGTTGCATTATAGGATTGTGGGTAGTTTTTTTTCCTGCATGAATAGCAGTAGTTTGAGGGGACAAAATGAGCAGACTTCAAAATACTGTCAAAAATTCTGAAAAAGTCATCTTCTACCTACCATGTCATGAAAATGTTGCCTTTTTTCATAAACATTGAAGATTTCTTGAGAGTATTTGCAGTACTGTATACAGTAAAACATTTTGAAGCGCTGTGGGCTGTTTTTAATATATCAAAAATCTGTGAGGATTGTTTGAGGAGGACAGTCTGAAGATGTAGTGTACTGTAGTAACTGGGGTGTCAATTGACCCAAACATGTGGGAGGAGTAGGGTTTGATAGGTTTAACAGTTTTTGAGAAAAACAGAGTGATAGACTTCATAATTCCTTGGAAGTTTATGCTCACCCAGCCTACATTTTGGTGGTGGTTGCACAGTGATAGCACGTACGGCTGATTTGTTATATGATTTTTTACGTTTTAAACTACAGACGGTTGCTGTAGAGCCACTATCAGGACTATTGGCCCACAATGCCAGTTTAGGACTTTGGGTATAGGACTGAACCTATGTGCAAAGTTGGTGACTTTTCATGCATGGGAAGTCAGAGTTCGTAGGAAGAAGAAAAAGAAGATTCGGAATATTGGGAAATACAAGAGGCACCGGCAGCTGAGGCTGCCTGGCCCCTAAAAATATTAGACTGAATTTCATCACAGGCAGTAGGCAGTTCATCGTAGGCAGACATGACCCCGAGGGATATGCTCGTTCAGCAGGCAGACATGGAGCAGAGAGTAGGGGAGCAGGGGCTCAGAGTCCAGGGTGGTCCAGGGGGCAGGAGTGAGGGTCCAGGCCGGGAGCAGGGGGCCGAGCAGGACGGACACGGCCAGGACCCTAACAGGAAAGCCTGAGTCAGGTTAATTCTAAAAGTCTACCTTGGTAAGAGTAACTTGGGAACTGACTCTGCAGTTTCTCTGTTTGGCTCAAAAAAATAATAATTTAAAAGTAGTTCAGAAATGGCACCCATAACTCTTTCTTTCCTGACCGTTGGTACTGATTGTAACTGATTCACAGCCTAACCTACGTCTTATCTCACCCAGTGTTCTACAGTATCTGTGACCAGCCCCCTAACATAGTTTCAGATGCACAGTTCTGTCAGAGTGTGGTAGGCTTATAGGCTGGAGTGTATCTGTCTGTGCCTCTGTGCTGTCTCTGTGTTTGACTTAGCAGCCCAGCTCTGCTACTGTAGGCACGAACACAGGACACATCAGTTGGCAAACAGGTCAGCCAAGGGAACACCAGGGGCCTCATTTATAAACACTGCGTAAGTACAAAAGCATGCATATGCCACTTTCTAAGCAGCCTTTGGTATTTATAAAAAATGAACTTGACGTGAGAACGTTGGAAAATGTGCGCTCCTCCACGTGTACAGTAAGTACATTTCTGGAGAAATGACAAAGTGCGACTCCGTTGGGAGAAGGATGAAACTTGAACAGCTGTGAAATTGATAGGCCCTATACCTTGTGTAAAATAAATTGACATGACCTCTCCCTTATAGGCCAACCTCTCAATATTATATAGCTCCCTGAATATGACGTGACGTGAATGAGAGAAGACGTGTGGCGTTTATGTCAGTAATTCTGGCGGAGACAGCTTGTTTTGAGAAGTTTGACTGTACTGAATAAATATTAGTGAGTGTGAATGTTTTGGCAAATATGCATGTTGTCTCTCTTTTGATTAACATTATAGAATATATCAAGAGATAGATGCGTACTATTTTAAACCTCGCTCTCTTCACCTCTAATGGGCATGATTTAGGATGATATACTGTACGATGTACCTACAAACGGAGATGTCTGTTTTGCAGAAGAACCCCTTAGTTATGTTGTACAGAAGTGTAATCAGGAATAATATTTGAATCTGTAATCAGATCTGTAATTATAGAACAATATTTAGGAATTAGTTTGTTCATGTGTGTGTCAATGATCACAAGGAATTAGAACAAACCTCTGGGCTTAGTTAGGAATAGGCTACAAAACCTGTGATCTTCAGTTTGGGATTCAACCTGTGATCTTCAGTTTACGAGACTGACGCCTTTCCATTCAGCAACCTCGGCAGTCTTGCTTCAACATCCGCTGCAAGAGCTTCTATTTTACACTGAAATTGTCATTGCAATGCAGTCACTATTCATGAATGGATGAATGGGGCGGTTCATTGACCATTTATAGGCAATCGTGGGCGTTAATTAGGGTGTGACCAAGACGTGCGCTCACATGTGCCAAGTTTAGGGTTGATTGTAACAGGAAACTGGCGTTGCACTGGCTTAAGTCGATGTGGGGCATGATACGCTCTGTGTTATAAATCTTTTATTTTTGTGTGTGTTTTTTCAAACTTGCTTAAATAAACAAGCGTTAGTAACATGGATTTTCTGCACAGTTTTATAAATCAGGCCCCAGGAGTTCTATTTCGTGGAGCTCTGCCTCACAGGGCTAGCTCCTATTGGCTAGTGAAAAAAACATACACACCTGTGTGCAACCAGGTCCGGTGCACCACAGGATAAGTGGGCTTCGCCTGCACAACTGCTCCTTTGAAATTTTCAGCTCGCGAAGACGACTGAGAAGAGAAGAATGAAGATGACTTTGCAGCGACTCACAGTGGAGCCGGCGGCGTCCTTCGGGGATCCCCGGCCAGCGCTGCCCAGTCTACTGGGAAGATTCTGCAATTGCGGTGCCCTCTATAACGACGTGGGATATCCACTCTGCTCCATTGCATGGGGCCGCAGCACTCCAGAGCGGGTCTGATGCTGTCTCCTGACTGCCAGACCTGTGTTCAACGTGAGTCACTGGAGGTAAATTTGCCATCATGCCACTATCTCACGCCATATATCCCACCGCTCTGCCTCTGACAGGACTAGAGACGCACAGTCTTCACCGGTGGGTGCATGGAGATTGCCCGGAGGTCACTACACTGTCCCCGACCGGTTGTGACCTGAGGGGGCAGAGTGTCGTCACCACGCCCCTATCCACGCCACAAACCCCACCACTCTGCCTCTGAGAGGGGTAGAGACACACAGTCTTCACCGGTGGGTGGCCCGGGGAGGGGTACACTGTCCCCGACTGATTTTGACCCGAGGGGCTGGAGTCTCGACACCACGCCACTATGCTCGCCACGGACCACACAACTCCATGTACAGAGGAAGTGAGGTCTAATTGCTTAACGCATCATCCCTTTGACATTCTACTTAATATGAATACTCTAAGGTTCAATAAAAATAATTTACCAGACATCTGATCCCTGACGTCTGACAACTGATACCTGACATCTGACTGGTGATATCTGACACATATCTAGGTGACATCTGACAATATCTAGGTGATATCTGACGTCTGACTCCTGAGGATGTCCTAAAATGGCCACCATACTCCACCCTTCGCGGGCATTGTGGAGACGGTGATACTGCGTCCCGATCAAGCCACAGCTCTGTCAGCAGAGATTGCAGAGCTTTTATCAAAGGGAGCGGTAACTGTGGTCCCACTGGAGCAGAGGAACGAGGGGTATTATTCCCACTACTTCCTCGTTCCCAAGATGACATGAGGCGTGAGACCAATTTCTTTTCAACAGGGCGGTGGCAAAAATGTTTCACCTGCTTACAGTGTGATAAATGCTGGACGTGTTCCTTCCTGGTGATTTTTTGCACCAGTATAGACCCGAAAGACACTTACTTCCATGTGCCAATAACTCCTCCCCAGGAACCTCTACATTTGTGTGTAGACGGCGTTGAGACCACTGCACTGGCAGGGCATCAGGATCCTCACGTTCCTGCATGACCTGCTGGTTCTGGCTCTGTCGCCTGTTCTGGTTTTGACACACACGCCACGGTGGTGAGACATCTCACCGACCTGGGATTTGCCATCAATTGGGACGAGAGCGCTCTTTGGCCGGCCCGTCACTGTTAACTTCGGTAATAATCTGGACACGTGCACCATGAGAGCGCGTGTGTCCGGCCCAAGGAGGGAAACACTGGAGAGGAGTCTCAGCATTTTCCGTCCATCTCTGAAGGTCTCAGTTCTAGGGATCATGCGCCTCCTGGGCCTCATGGTGGCGGCCCATGTGGTGGTGTCCCTGGGCCTCATGGTGGCGGCCCATGTGGTGGTGTCCCTGGGCCTCATGGTGGCGGCCCATGTGGTGGTGTCCCTGGGCCTCATGGTGGCGGCCCATGTGGTGGTGTCCCTGGGCCTCATGGTGGCGGCCCATGTGGTGGTGTCCCTGGGCCTCCTGGTCGCGGCCCATGTGGTGGTGTCCCTGGGCCTCATGGTGGCGGCCCATGTGGTGTTGTCCCTGGGCCTTATGGTGGCGGCCCATGTGGTGGTGTCCCTGGGCCTCATGGTGGCGGCCCATGTGGTGGTGTCCCTGGGCCTCATGGTGGCGGCCCATGTGGTGGTGTCCCTGGGCCTCATGGTGGCGGCCCATGTGGTGGTGTCCCTGGGCCTCCTGGTCGCGGCCCATGTGGTGGTGTCCCTGGGCCTTATGGTGGCGGCCCATGTGGTGGTGTCCCTGGGCCTTATGGTGGCGGCCCATGTGGTGTTGTCCCTGGGCCTTATGGTGGCGGCCCATGTGGTGGTGTCCCTGGGCCTGCTGCAGATGAGGAGCACCCAGAGTTGGTTCGCACGGCTCCGTCTAGTGTGGTGAGACAACCAGACCACAGTAGGTTACATCAACCGGTAAGGGGAGGTTCGGTCTCCGGCGCTTCACCGACTGGCGGTGATGCTGTGGTGATGGGCTCATGTCAACCTCCGGTCTCTGAGGGCGCGGCACATTGCCGGACGCTTGACCGTCAGGGCGGACTTGATGTCTTGAGGCGGGCCTCACCCGGGCGTGAGTCAATTGTAGCTTGCTAGGTTTCACTAGCCAATAGGAGCTAGCCCTGTGAGGCTCCGCTCCAGTCATAGAACTAGATAATACTTGAAACACTTGATAATAAAACAATTTGGTTTTGATAAAGGGTAGTTGGAATAGCCGTCAATGTCAATATTCTATGCATTTACGAACAGGATAGGCATATACATTTCCGATATTTTGTCAATTTAGACATTCTCAGAGATTCTTTGATGACCATCTGTGGCGAGTGAGAGTGCTGTGAAGATGATAAGCAAACAATGTGTTGTTTACTGTTCATATTATCCGCAGTCGCAGGTCTTCAATTTCCCCTTGATGATACAGACTACCACCACCTGCTGGTGTGGAGTTATTTCATCTCACGCAGGTGCAGAGACGTACACGCTCGTTGGCTGTTGGGTTCTGTCAGAGCGGTGTGATCTAGTGAAACATTTCAGGCCCTGAAATGCGAGGTAGAAGTTGCCATCGTCTCTGCTAGTCCTTTGGTGTTGGGTTGGTGTATCTGGACCTTTACATGCATATCACTCCTGTCGGGTCAAAACCTTCTCAAACACTCCATTGTGGTGACCGCCTCCCAGCCCTGGGACCAATTAAATTAATTCTAAACAGCTCATCATATATGATTTTATGTTCAAAAACCGAAAAACATTCTGTTTCTCCAACATTTGGAGATACAAGGTGTTGACACAGCATCAGCGGTATAGGGCTACCCTATTCTATTCTATTCTATTCTATTCTACTATACTCTCACCCTTTCAAACTGAAAAAAAATACTCAAAAGATTGTATGCAAAGGCATGATCATGAGTAGAACTTTTGCATATGTGTAGACTATATGTGTTCACTAATTTATTCTGAATGCAGAACGACCCCCCTCAACTAACACTGAATGAAGACCTCAGTGCCCTAGGAGTTTGTTATCAAGGAAAGGAAAACATAGGCCACACAATTATAACAAACTATTGTGAACAAGAGTAATTTAGATGCGATTGCGGGGCAAGGTATTAACTGTAGATATTGAATATCGAACAGAACTAACCCAGCTCTCAAACTGTGTCGAATCAAGTTCTAGCAGTTGCTCTGTCATTCAATTTGTCCAGAGGAATGAGCCATTGCAGAGCTTTGATTGCTTTTCTCTCTGGATGAGTAACAAAACAAAATAGGGAGTGGATTATTGCTGTCTGGCTGGCTGACAGCAGGAGACTGTACAGTATCACCAGACGGATCGGTACAGTGATGTCTGGATTTGGGTGAGCAAACTTCTCTGCCTGATATGGCCCCTTTTGCTCTAATGATGACGTATGGGAAACTGAAGGAACCAGCACGCAATGTTATCATGCCTACCTGTCGATCATCCAACCGCTGTTGGATTCAATTAGTTACCTCTCCCCCAGCGACAGAGCAGGGCGAGAGGTTATGTTTTCGTTGGTGTGCGTGTGTGTGCGCGTTTGTTAGCAGGGCTTAGCAGGGCAAAAACTACTGGACCAATTTTCACAAAACTCGGTGGAAGAGTGTAGCATGGTCCATCTTAGAACCAATTCAATATTTGAGCGGATTCGAAGCATGGGTTGGGGCCACGGGCCACCCAAACACGGCCGACCATTCACCTCCATTCATTTTTGAACCAGAATTATGGAAAAGCGACCTTACCGAATTTCATGAAACTCGGTGGATGGGTGTAGCATGGGCCAACTTACAACCTCTTAAATTTTGGAGTGGATCCAAATCACGGGTAGAGTCCACAGGCTGCTCAAAACAAATGGACTGCCCATTCACTTCCATTCATTTTTTGGACTATGATAACGCAAAAGCTACAAACCGATTTTTATGAAACTGGTGTGTATCGTGGGCCACCTTTGATCCCATTACATTTTGGAACAGATTTGAATCACAGGCTGGATCCACGAATAAAATAAAAAAAATGAGAAGAAGCCAGTTCCCTGTGTGGGGATGGTAGAGACACAGGGTTTGGACTGGGGTGTGCGGGGAGAGAGCCTGGATGAACCGCATTGCCCCCCGCTGGCTATGACCCGAGGGGGGCGCCACAGAGCCAGCCAACTACAGCCACCCATTCACCTCCAGTCATTTTTACCTCCGCCTCAGTGAATCACGACCCCCCTGAACATGGCCCGTACAACCATTCACCTCCATTCACTGTCTGGACTGGGATTACACAAAAGCTACCAGACTGCTTTTCATAAAACTTGGTGGAGGGTGCACAGGGTCACAAAATGCTTTCAGGGGCAGAGGTCTGTGCTCTTCTAGTTATATTATGAAATTTGCTCTTCAGCCTTCCCCGTATGAAGCTATATTTAACCCATGCCCCAACCACTATGAATCACCACTGCTCACTGCTCACTGCAGCCCAACATCCTGAAGCAGAGAGAAGTAGAAGCCAGGCCTAACCAACTGACAAAAAGAACACTGGACACCCATTCAAATCAGTCCAATTAGAGAGGACTGAACCATGCAAACACGCTCTGAAAGGGGGGAATCCTCCTAATGGTGCACATTCCACAGGCTTGCCCACAGCACATCCATCACACACAAGGAGAGAAGATTCATAACGGCCATTTCACCATGACCGGCTGAGCGTTTTGCACCTCAGCAATTACACACATACAGATACACACATAAACATATATATCCACGCTCTTTCTCTCTCTCACACACACACACACACACACACAAAGAGAGAGCGAGAGATGAACACCTAGAACAATCCTTCTCATTAATTCACAATGCTTAGAGTAAAACCAATTCCGAAATTAAAATAGAAGCATTATACATAGAAACCCCTAGCAGTCCCAGAGCCACGGTGACGTGCGCAGCCTGAGTGTCCTGGTTGAGATAAGGCCGGCTACTCTGTGTTGGAGTGACACACTTGCCCATCTGACCGTCCCACCAGCTGACTGCCAAGGATCAGTGCATGCAGCTGGAGATAAGACTGCATCACAACCATCAATCAGGACCGCCTCCACTCTCACTGGCAGCACATGCCCAATAGACACACCCACATGCAGTCAAACACATACAGTACGCACACACACATACACACACACCGGAAATGCACAGTATGTTCAGTTACAGTAAGTAACAAACACACGCTTAAGAGTTAGGTGTATGTAAATGGTATGATAGTAGGTACTACTACTACTACTACAGTATACATATATAATGTAGTAGTAGTATTAGTACATCTATACACACACACACATATATATAAATATATATATATATATATATATATATACACACACACGTATACAGTATATACTGCTCAAAAGAATGAAGGGAACATTTACTCACACTTAATCACATTCAGCCCTCAATGGGTTAACATGTGCGTTTCTCACATCTCCCGGGTAATGTGCACATTCCCCGACCTTGCGGGAGATGTGAGAAATTGGTTAGTATTTCTCACATCTCCCGCAAGGTCGGGGATTGTGCACATTAACCGGGAAATGCTTACAATTCCCGACCTAGCGGTAAATCTAGGAAAGTCTAACCGTATGCAAAACCTCTGCGCAGCCGGGTGGTGGGAGAGGGCTCGTGCGCTTAGAACGAGAGGCGCTTGACATTTTGCCCATGGTTTTCGAATACATAGCATCAATTGCATTAATGGAAACATTAAATTGGGTCTAATTATACATGTGTTGAAAGTTAAGATAATTAGCCTACAAGCCGCGAGGCTACGCAACACAATAAGCAAAACAATCTCACTGTTTCACTCGTCCCACTCATGTTTCACTCGCCCCGCACGGCAGGGACAAGAGAAACAATGCACATCTTCTGTTCTCGGCCGTCTTGAATTGAACTGTTACAACACCACAGAAGGAAACTTACAACTAAAAGGTTAGTAAAGGACATGTACAAGTTGTTTGTCATCAAAAAATGTAATCTCCATCTTTATTAATTTCTGTGTAAATCTGATCAAACCAAAAAGTGTTTCATTCGTCCCGGTCCTCCCCTACAGTTAATAACAGTCTGTGGTCTACCTTGAACAGTAGCCTAATATAGCCTATGCTGCACACAGTGTAAGTAGTATTAGGAGGATAGGCCTACACTGGTGATCAAGTGAACAAACGCAAAAGGAACATTGCAACAACAGGAAGGTGGGAACCTCCAAAGGAACCCTACACGTTAGCTAGCCGAAAGACAGACGAAAAGACGAAAAATCTCTCACAGGTATATGCTAGGTAACGTTAGCCCAACTACCGTGGGTGCCTCTTATGGTGCATGCCCTCTGAGGTGTCACATAAGCCCTCTCCCACCACCCGGCTGCGCAGAAGTTTTGCATACGGTTGCGCTTTCCTAGATTTACCGCAAGGTCGGGAATTGTAAGCATTTCCCGGTTAATGTGCACAATCTCCGACCGTACGGGAGATGTGAGAAATACTAACCAATTTCTCACATCTCCCGCAAGGTCGGGGAATGTGCACATTACCCGGGAGATGTGAGAAACGCACGTTTCTCCTACATTCCCCGCGAGGTCAGGGAATGTGCGCAATAACCGGGAAAAGCTCACATTCCCCGTTTTCTCACATTGACCGTAACATATATATATACACACAACATATGAGGTGCAACCGAAAAGTTCCCGGATTGTGTCAGCCACGCTCATGCCTCTATTAGAATTGAAAAAAACAATGATATCCCTGTGTTGCCCTATATCTCACGACTATTCTGGTATAATATTGTTCACCTCACTCAATCGGTGCTTCTGTGACAGGCTGCTTTGTAGAGTGTCGCAGTACCCCTGTCACAGTTGTGGCACTTTTTGTGGCAAAACTCAAAAATTGTATTACAATAAAGAAAGTACACTCTCAAAACATTTTTATTACAGAATCTGCAGAGAAATGACACATTGTCCCCCTCAAAGTAGTCCCCCCCAGAGTTAATGCACTTCTGCATTCGCTTTTGCCACCCACCTCCGTGGAAGCGATCAAAGCCACTGTGAGTGGGGAACTAAGGGGGCTCAAAGAGGAGGACTTTACTAAGTGCTTCCATGGGTGGCAAAAGCGAATGCAGAAGTGCATTAACTCTGGGGGGTCTACTACACCCCCTATGCAGACCTGCCAACCCTGAATAATGTTTTTGAGTACCACTTTATCGCGAAAAACCTTTCAGTGCATGTACATGTTGTACGGCCAAAAACGGACATAACAGATAGTATATTTTGGATAGCTGATTGTGTTTCCTGTGGAATTGATCTATTGGTGTGGTGGTGCCAAGCTCAAGACAAAAATTAGGGAGGATTTCTATACCAATGCGGGGGTCTGGGGGCCCTCCCGCAGAAGTTTCTGAGAGTTAGTTTCCTGTATTCTGGTGACTTTTAAAGAACGAAAATAACAAAATCGTGAAACGCGGGCCTATTCTGAAAAGTATACTGAAACAGCATGTTAACATGAAATATGCGTTCTTAATTTTTGAGTTATGGGGTGAGAATAGTATATATAATGTTTTATTTAATAAAAATGTATGTTTGATACCCATTGATGCTTAACTGCATACTCATACCGTCTAAACTCTAAATCATCAGACTGTCTTTCTAATCTCTCATCTTCACTCCCTCCTGTCCCCTTCCTTCTCCTCTTCTCCTGCTCTCCTCTTAACAACGTCTATCCTCTCCTCTCTCACCTGTCCTTCAACTCTGTGCTGGTCCTGTCTTCTCCTACCACAGTCACGGCTGTTTTTACATACCTTACATAAATAATTAGGCTAGGATAGATACCACCTACTAGCAAACAAAACATGTTCAGTCACAATTATACTGTTAAAACTAAGATGCCTGAATAAAAAAATATGTTTTCCAAGGGATATATTTGACGAAAGTAGATTAATAAGCAAGCCACTTTTCATCGCTAACTCAGAGTGGGAGAGCCATGAACGCAATCTGTTTGTGGACGCGTTGATACCTTTGACTGCGCATGTCAAAGGTATCAGTAATGCATTTTTTTCAAAGGTGGCGCGGTCCTATAGGGCTTCACTTTTTCGAGCAGTCAGTGAATGGGGTGACCCTATCCAGTTCTATTAATACATCCATGGCTTATTGGCATAGATTTGAGAAGCCTACTAAAAATACACACAAAAAAACACAAACATCCACCACTTTTTTGTGTATTTTACAGTGACAAATCGTACCAGCGGTCAAAATGCGTGCCCGCTACGCAAAATGCGTACATGTTCGCAGGTCTGCCTATGTCATGTGTAAGTAACAAACACGCGCTTAAGAGTTAGGTGTATGTAAATGAATCTCTTGCATTGAAATTAGGTACTACTACTACTACTACAACTAAGAAGTAATGTAACAGTATTATTGGTTATAAGGTGCTATAGATAACATTTTTATGTAGAATAATAATTTAATAAAAACACACACCTGCCACCCCCTGTGATGTGTGTATGTGTACTGTAGGCCTATGTGTGCATATATGTATGTATATAATAGTCTTATTATTAGTATTATTATTATTATTATACACATTTATATAGATTGTATGTATGTATATATTCTATATTTTATGCATACTGTATGCATATATATTTTAGTACTCTACTCTGATGTACATCCTTACTTCCCAAATGTCCCCTCCAAATTATTAAGGTCCATCTTATCTTGTCTTAACGAGGCTCGTGAGCCAATAGTATTGACTCCTGACTGCCACCGCATGGTACCAACATCATAACACTGTGGGCTCAGCCTTGTTAGAGGTGGGAACCAAACATCAGACATCTCAGACAAATTAACACAACATTCATTTCAGACCCACCAACATTTTTAAAATGATAAATTCATAATCTTTTTTTTTTTGATGGGGGGGCAATACTTTTATTCTGAGCATTTCTAAAAGCTCTGTGGATGTATTATTTAAATTAGTTGTCTATATAAAAATGTTATCTATAGCACCTTTAAGAGAAGGTAACAGGCTTGAGCAGGAATACAGCATGATTTAGAGGTATGAGCGGTATGTAGGCCCATACAGGCAGACGGGCACATGCCATCTGTCGAAGTGAAGCGATCATTAGCGATTTGATGATAGATATATTGACGCCACAATGGTGGTATTTACATGTGAATAGCGAGTGATTTTGAGAGCAGGTGTTCTTTTGGAGTTCACTGAATGACTTAACAAGCCTAGACTAAATGCCAGTGACTGGTTCCCCACTTGACAAACACATTGACGGGACATACATACACATCACCTGCCCCTCAACTCTTGCCATAACACACAAAATAAGACAGCCCCTAATATGCAAAAGGTACTCTCTCCCCCTCTCTCTCCTTGTTAAAATATATTCTCTCTCACACACTCTCTCTCTCTCTCTCACACACACACACACACACACACACACACACACACACACACAAACAAACAAACACATGCACATTCAATAATCCTTTCAGCTACTGTTCTGAAAGTAATATATGTGTCCTCTTCATAACATCGCGTGACGCAGACACTGAGTCTAACAACCATAGAATGAGGGAGCGAGAGCAAGCTAGACCAATAATCTGCTCATTATGGATGAGATCATTATCAATGGTGGACTGCGGTGGCAGACGCTATATGATTATAAACTGTGTTTAAAAGTGGTGGTTTGTTTTGTGAATTGTTAGTAAAGTTGTTTGCGAAGACATGGGGCATTCAACAGAACAAATTATTTCCCATTGTTAGGTAAAAAAAAAGAGCAAAACAATTATCACAAATGAAAATACTCATTATGGATGAGATCATGATCGATGGTGGACTTCGGTGGCAGACGTTATATGATTATACACTGTGTTTAAAGTGTGGTTTGTTTGGTGAATTGCTATTTTAGTTGTTCTCGAAGACATGGGTCATTCAAAAGAACAAATTATTTACCATTGTTAGGTAAAACAAAAGAACAAATCGATATCACAAATGAAAATGTGGGCGTCTTTTTATGTAATACTGCTAAAGTGAATCCATGATGTCTGTATGTAATCTACTGTAAGAAACCCAAAACAAACAAACAAACACACATAAACATTGGGCCTCATTCACCAACGAAGAAAATAGGTTCTTAAGAAGCATTTCTTCTTAAACTGTACTTACGCCTGTAGTGGTGTAGGACATGACACAGTCTACTGACCGTTCTACTGACCACAAAACAGTTCTGTGATATTGTGGGACACTCTGCCTCAGGTTGGAATGTGAGATCTTGATAAGAGACCCTCTCACACCCTGTTGCTCCCCCATCCTCCGCGACAGGCCAGGCCAACAATACACATCCACAGACACTCACAGTGGAACAAAGGAACCTCCATTCTTGCTTTATTTCTTTAATAAAGATGAAACTGCTCCATTCTCCCCCACGTGATGCAAACACCAAGTGAATAAGCCCGGTGAACAAAGTTATTGTGTGATACATTGTATTGGTAATCCAACTGTATTGGTAATCCAACTGTACTGTATGTTATAAATAACAGATTATGTGCTGCTTAATCTGTATAGCCGTGTTTTGTATCAGTCTGAAGCTAAAATCATGACTCAGGTGATTAGGCATGTTGTGGAATTGTCATATCATGTTGAAACCATAACCGGGATATTTGATGATTCCAGAGTGAGTACAGAATGTGAGCTCTGTTTTACAATGCTAACAGGGGCCACTGGTTTATTGACCCAAGTGACCAATCGCGTGCCTGTCTACACCCACATATCACACCTCACCCCTGCTCCTTAAAAGCGATCAGACAGGAAACTCTCTCTCTCTTGTCCTCTTGTAACCCTCAACTGCCAGGGTCCGTATTTCTCCAAGTAACACGTGACCCAGTAACTACGTTTGCGCCGGCTGGTGAGAATCAGCCTGTATCTGTGGAATGCTGAACCGCTATCTAAGAACTCTCTAGTCGACGCAGGGCTTAGGAATCTGCACCAACTCTTCAAAGATCCACCTCTGGCGAGAGCAGAGGTTTTGAACTCTTAAACTGAGCTTTGAACTAGGCGAACATCAACTTCGCGCAGCAACACTACTACCACTGTTTCAACGGGAGCGCAGGCGCGCTGCCCCTTTCATCAAACCGAGTGACCTTCAGTCACATGCCTCCTCCATGCTTCGAGCCAGACAAACACAGCCCGGACAACGCGCTAACACACCGCTACTAAGGTTGTATCCAACAGTCGCCTATGATTGTGGTGTGAGATGCCAAAGTGTTGTTTAAGGTTAGAAGATTTAGGAGAGGCTGTGATAATCTCTGACATCATTCTTTTCATTTCTGCTGTGTTTTCATATTGCCACATGTGTTTTTCCATCTGTTATTTGAATTGTGTTATAATATTATTTTGATAATTGATTAGTATAATTTCAATAAACATTATTAACTTGTGACCACGTCCGAGCACCATCACATTATCTTAAGTCACGTGATTGAGTCAAGGACTCTGCCTACAGAATGAGATAGATTAATAAATTAGACTATTGATGAAGGTTATCTGTTTCTCTGTACATAACAGAGTGGTGCCCCATACGAGTTGATTTAACGCCTTAAATCCATTTTCCTTCATATTTGTGATAACCGCGGTATAATCATAATTATACTGGTCATAATCCTCGCTCTAACCCTAGAACACGCTACATGCCGTTTCAAAAAAAAAAGTCTGGCATTCACCAATGGTTTCTCACCTGGGATTTGTTCTCAGCTAAAAACAGAATATAGGAACACTGAATAGCAGTCGCAAGTAGGCCATTTGAGTGCGGAAATGTAGACTGTGCAAAATTGGTGATTGCGGTCACCTCAACTCTACAGTTGGATGATATATGTTTGAAATACAATTATATTTGCATATTTCCCAATAACATGTAATAATCATAACCATAATTTCCATTGTAAACGTATGCGTCAGAATATCTGATATGTCATAGTTTAAATTATTTCACTCCGAATTGCTTGTTATTCTTATTGATCAGTCTTGAAGATGTCGATAAAATATTTAGATTGTGTGTTAATAATTTGTGATTTTGGTGTAAATTAATGAGTGTTGTGTTTTGTTTTAATTCTTTAACCGTTCTGCAAAAGCACTGTGAGATTTCGCTGTATAGGCCTACATATAATAGCTTGTTCAGCAGGTGGGCAGTCGGCTAATTTAGGCTCAGCTGCTCCGGATCCTTTGGAAACCTATGGAACGACCCTTGATACCCTGACCTCGACTGGCTGTTATTACAGCTCTTTACAACACACTGAACCATATTTATAAAGTTACGGACTGTGTATCTAGATACGAGCTAGTCTATAGTAGTATCTAACTATGTGCGAGCTGATGATATCCACTTCGCTCGTTGGAACGCAGGTTTGTTTACCTCGATACCTAGCTAGTCACAATGCTACACGTTTGGAGTGATGCGTGTAATCCCTACGTCTGGTTCTAAAAAAGAGTATTTCTGCTCAGAAAACGAAAATGTTTAATTAAAAATTGTGATCACTCAACGTGGTAAATACACACATTAAAAACTCTAAACAGAATAGTTTTGGAGTTGTATTGGGGGGTTATTTTGTGACATTTGGAAAGTAGGCTAATCGGCCTAACCTGGTACCAGTGAATGCCGCTAAGCTAGGCTAATTGGTCCAGGTCTCGCTACTCCATATTGCACGCACAAAGTTGAAAATGCTTCATACTGCTTGTCTAACCCCAGGGAAGATGGAAAACAAGTGTATTTCCCAAAATGTTGGCCATGTCCTTTAAGAAAAAGAGCTGCTAGGTTGTGCTCCAACTGTTTCTCTAGATCTTAAAGCTCTTCATTGCTAGAATCCTCACTCTCCTCTAAATCACTGTTGTCATTTGGAGGCACATGTTCTTGGGCCAATTCATTCGTTACACTATGAGAGACTATTTCTGGCTTGAACATCCTCCAACTGTCTGTTCTGTGCTCTTTACATTTATGTGCATTACATGTGCACACATACAGGGTTAGGTGTGCCATACATTAGTATGGAAGTTACATCCATTATATGGACACTGGCCTCTGTGATTATCTAAAATGTGTACTGTGCAGGTGAGTGAAAAAAAGTGATTCTGTGCAAGGTGCAGAAAAATTGCATAACTGACAGTTGAAGGTTACTTGGGCAGTTTCACACAGCAAAGAAATAGGGCAGCATCTCTTCAAGGCAGTGTTGTTGCAGCATCCAATCACCCTCTCTTTCTGCTCGCCAGAACCTGTGAGCTATAATAGATAATAATAATAAATAATTAATAATTAGAGTAGGGTGATGAAGCGATCCACCCATAGCCGGCCTGTGGCGTGCTCTCTGGCTTTCTCCATGAATACCGTTATCTGCTCGTGAGTCTTCTCCCCCTCCTCTAAGAAGTCATGAAGAAGAGCAGCCACAACCATACGGAAGGCTCGCATAGCCTTGGGCCAGCCCTTCCTATATCAGGCCTTGAAATGACGCACCGACTAGTTCCTCCACACCTGTTGAATTCATCGGTTCTCCGATTGAGCCGATGAAAGACATGAGAGTGCAAAAAATCGCAAGCAAAACTGATGAAAATTATGTCTCAACATCCACACCAATGACATTGCACTCTCTTGATTCTGAATTGCAGGTCCAATGTATTAAGCGTAGCCTATATATAACCTCAAAATTGACTTAAAATGTATCAAAATTGACCCACCGGGAGTTCAGATATGGTCACTTCTGGTTTAAATGGCAATTTAGAATTTTAGCATAGATGGATTCAGCAACCTCAATAACCCCATAAGGGGCAAAGCCGCGGAGGGCGGAAGGTAATGTTTTCGCCCCTGTCTGTCTGTCTGTCTGTCTGTCTGTCTGTCTGTGTGTGTGTGTATGTCTGTCTGCATGCGGACAGGATTAAACAAAAACTACAGCCCGATATGCATGAAACTCGGTGGAGGGGTGCAGCATGGGCCAAGGAACTCACCATTAAATTTTGACTATGATTCATTCATAGGTGGCTCTACAGTACCCATATTACTGTAACTTCAGTGTAGTGGGGGATTTAGGTTTCAGTTTCCTCATAGGTTTCAGGTTCTTAGCGCCACATTCAATACCGAGCTTGGCCACTACGCCCAAAAACTGTCTGTTCCTGGCCATGGGGGCTTGCTTCATGCGCCACTGAGCAACATCCATGATCCAGCCATGATGAGTTATGCTCGCGTCAACAGGCTGGTGTCTATTTACTTTTTCAGCTCGATCCGGAAGGTAGAACGCTAGAGCCCGCCTACCATAATTTTTCCATCCGGTGGATGGAAGATGATGCTGCAGCAGTGTTATTATTTAAATCAGCAATATTTAAATGTTGCCTTGCGCCTGACGAGACTACTGGCTGCAGTGTAGAGAGCGACAAACAAGCTGCTAAAGCTATTGCTGATTATGGTGTTTTGTGCGCACAATACCACTTATTGCGTTGTTATCAACTTGTTTGCTAACAAAGGCTAGAGCTACTAGTTAGCTGTTGATAACGAGATCAGCTGTTGCAACTGGAACGCTCACATCGGGAGTGACCATTGCCAGTTCCCACTCGCACCTCCAGAGACAAATGGACTGCACCATAACGTTATATTTCTCATTTGTGTGGATAGTTGAAGCGATGCATTCTGAAGGCTACCTCAATAGAGTCCGCTAAATTACCATGTTTAATGCTTTATGTATATCCTGATACTATACTGAAATATAGTATATATTTCAGTAATATATACTGAAACCTAATCCCATCTGTTAGTGTGAAGTGTGATGATTTCTGTACAGCCAAGATCAAAGCCAGCATGGGCAAGTGAGCGTAAAGACAATACTGCCAAGCAACACAGTGATATATAGACTATATAGACTAGTGTCTCAACTTGCATTTAAACGATAATGTAAACATCAAGCATTCAAAGTAAACTGCAGACACTTTCAGGTGGATGAAAATAAAGTGTCTGCACATTAAAATGGTTGACTTCATAAAAAACAATATCTCACCTATAGACTATAGATTTAACATGTCATTGGCTGTATAACTCCCATCTCAAATGTACATCTCTACTGTCTGCAGACTCTGAACCAGCCCACTCCTCCCTCCATTACTGCTCTGCTTGGCTGTTAATGAATGTGAATGGGAAGTCTTCACAAAACTAGCAATGTTTTGGAAATTGGAGAGGAAAGATGTCAAGCAGAAAGAGGAAACTACAGGTGGTGCTACAGTAACCAATTCAAAAAGCCAGTAGGAGAGCACAGCACATGAGAGGTGGTGGTGGGAGGTGGGAGGAAAGGTAGAGGGGGGGGGGGCGTGGAAGGGGGAGAGCAGTTGAGGGGGGGGCGGAGGTCTGCACTCTCTCTGCAAGCCCCTCTAGTTACTTACAGTTTCTGCATGATTTCCACAGACAATTGGTATATTCAGAAAGAGTTTATCTGAAAATCCTGCATTGTACTGACCCAGGTTGGAAAAGCAAAAAATGGCTAGCACACACTGCCAGGGTTTTGTCAATTTCAGAGGGAATGTTGCCATCAAAAATATTTTTTCATTTTTATTAAACTTTTATTTTACCAGGGAAGTCCTTTTACAAAGGAGCCCTGGCCAAGACAGACACAAACAGACAATTCAACATTAAAAGCACATAAAAACACAGCAAAGCATTAGCACACACCATCAAAACACCAACAGGGCACATGTACACGTCTACAAGACACAATAGCACACAATACGACATAGCATGATCAACAAGCAGCATAAGACAAATCACACGCCCGCATGGAGCAGCACAAGCTTATCCACTCAGCTCGGGACCTGCAAATAATGTCAGTCTTTATAGCCAGGTAAACAAACACAGGTAATTGGAGGTATTCAAATGGGGGCGGCATTATTATGATGAGTCCCTGACTGTGACGTAATTTGACACAGGAGATTTGAATGGCTTGCTGGGACTGACTTTTTTTTTCTAATGTTTTCATTTCGTCTGACCACAACAAAATGACTGGGTTGTTTCACGTCATACTTTGCGTGTTAATAGGCCCATCAGAGACTCAAATATATATGCAAAAACAATGAAAAAGTTAGTTTTGCAATCGAGGACCCCGTTAAGGACTTTGTAAATGCCTGTACGCTTCCTGGTGTTGAGGTAACTATGGTTACAAACAACAAATGTGTGGAGGTTGGGGCCTCGCTTTGACACAGCCACAAAACAAGGTGACCTTGGAGAGGGGGGAATTTGGGCATATAAAAATGAGTTTTATAGTGCTTAAAAATTACAGAATAACAATACATGGACATGGTCTGAGTATTCACTTTGATTTTACCTAAAGAAAACTGACATGGGTCACGTTCAACCACTGTGTTATCCCTTTAATTTTACATTACAGTCAATTAGAAGAAGCTTTTATCCAAAGCAACTTACAATAGTTGCATTTAACGTACGGAGTCAGTGTACAGTACTCATCAGAACTCACAAGTGTAGCTATCTCCTTTCTAAACAAGTGACTAGGAACATTATCTAGTGCTAAAGGCAAAGTCCAAGAGTAGCAAACTAAAAATACAATAGGTGCTTAAGAGGGAGGATCCTTAAGAGGAGCTGGTAACACTGTCTAGCCTACGATAAAAGAGTGCTTATTTTCATCTTTACCGTTAGACCTTTGCCTTATGTTGAACAGCACTGTTGTAGCCTATTTGAATTTGGTGTATGCCTCCAAAGCTTGTCTGCAAATGTGCAATCAGAGTAAGGTAAGATTAATGTGATACTCGCTCCTGTGCTTCTACAGTATATAATCAGAATTTGTTTTATTGCCATGCAGTTTCTCAATATAGCCTACTCTACTAGGAATATGCACCATGCCCAAAGCAAATTCCTAGTATGGTGAAAAACGGCATGGCAATAAATGAATTCTGATTAGAAAGCACAGGATTGAGTGTAACATTTACATCTTACCTTATTCTGATCACGCATTTGCAAGCAAGCTGTGGAGGCATACAATGCCAAATTGCCTCCTCAAACCGGTGTTGTTATGAACAGAACACTGAATAGCTGAGAATAAGCTGCTAGAATAAGCTAGCCAGCTAGCTATGGTTAGCTGAACAGCCAACAGGTGGCTAGGTTAGCCAAATGTTAGCTAGGCTACATGAGAGACTATTAGCCATAACCTCCCCTCTCCCTACATGTAAATTATTCCTGATTCCTCTCGACTCCGTTCTGCGCTGCGTGCGCATGCAGAGGGGCAGATCACACTCTTGTTTGAGTTTGATGAGGCACTGATATGCGAAAATTAACGAAATAGGTAAAAAGATGGTGGGGGTGGAAAACAATGGTGAATACATGGTGTATGCCGTAACACTGGTAACACGACAACCATGACAAGTGTATGATCAGAGTATGTATAATACCGTGGTTATCACAAATATGAAGGAATATGTATTTACTACATTAAATCAACTCGTATGGGGCACCACCCTGTTCAAACAGATAACTTTCATCAATAGTCTAATTTATCAATCTCAGTCTGAAGGAGGAGGTCTTGACTCAATCAACTGACCTAAAGATCATGTGATGACGCTAGGACGTGATCAAAGCTTAATGATATTTATTGAAGTAATACTAATCAATTATCAAAATAATATGAAAACACAATTCAATAATAGATTGAAAATCAAAATGTGGCAATATGAAAACACAGCAGCAATTACAAAGAACCAGTCCTTGCTAAAATGGTTTTTGTCAGATTTACTGTGAATTTGACAGGAAACAGTCTAAACGAATCATGTTCCTCCCTACATGACCGCCCATCGATTAGTCACTGGGTAAGGGAGGGCAGGATGTCCCGGGGCTGCCAGATGTTAACCGGCATGAGATGGTTTCACAACATCAAACAGACTGTATTTGTATAGCACATTTCATACTCAGAGGCAACACAATGCGCTTTACAGAGAGCAATGGGAGGGTGGGCATAGGTCCCAGCCCTACATATTCCATATTCCAACATGGTCTGTAAAATATTTTTCATGTCCATAATCTGCTACAATACACTCAGGCCATAGTTGACCAACCAGCTTTGTGATATGTTCGAACTCTCAGACACTGTTAGACATTGTTATAAGATCAATGGTAGTTTTAGTAAAACTGCTGAAACGGTTAGGCTCCTTGATCCACTGATGCAAATCAAATCTGTGACAGGGGCGGCACGTAGCTCAGGAGGTAGAGTGGCCGGCGATTCAGTCCAGCTCCCGGCGTGGGCCGAAGTGTCCTCAAGCAAGACACTGAACCCCAAAATGGCTCATGTGCGGCATGGTTGCGTAGTACCTAGTACTGTCACCTCACAGCAAGAAGGTCGCCGGGCCTTTCTGTGTGGAGTTTGCATGTTCTCTCCGTGATCACAAGGGTTTCCTCCCAAAATAACCCAATATGATAAACATGCAGAAGAACAGATGCTCTTGAATCCGGTCCCTGACCAGGACCTGGACTGAGCACGTGGACCTGGTCCCCGGGCGCCATGAACAATGCCCACAGCTTCTGGCTGCCCCTGGAGGAGGAGGAGGAGGAATGGGAGAAATGCAGGGGACAATTTCCACCGGTGGCCCCAAAAAAGTTGCATGTGTATGCTGTGTCGCCGCTCCCAATATGTAGTGTGTGTGTCACTGTGTAGTGAAATAAACAAACACATAAATTGTAAACATCTTATATATAGCATGGACACATCTGTGTTAAAATCTCCAAAAAATAAAACCACATCCTATAGAAAATAATTAGTGACTGTTATACTAGTTATGTTTTGGAGCCCTGACAGAAAAAGTATCCATATACTTCGTTTTCATTATTATTGTCCTACCGGTGTATTGATTCCTAGATCTCTGTCTATTACATGAAGTCCCCGCTGTTCATACGTGAAGGGAGAGGGGTGACGAGGTCAGGTGTGACACACTAGCAGCAGACTGGTGGATGAGTTTGCAAGCCACTGTGTGACGTACTGTATGGACGGTTTGTTATACGGGAGTGGTGAGTCTAGAGTCTCGACATCCTGGTCACGTGAGCTCACATTCTGTTACTCTCCACAGATCTGTCTGGACTTACTCATATCCATCCATCGATTTCCAGAACAATGTTCTATACTGTATTATAATAATAATAATCGTGTCAATCCGGCATTGCGTTCGAACTGCTGTTCTGTTTCCCCAATGGAATGCAACCCCTGATTGGTTCCCATTTTTGATGATGTACTAGGGTGACGTATTTCCGAAGGTGCACAAGGGCATGCGCCAAGTGTGAAAGTCCACACTACACAAGGCTGCTACAAAACAAATCGGGACATCTGTGGAGATGTTGTTCGTTGTTTACAACTCTCACGGGCATTCTCTGAAAGGAAGTATTGAAGTGCATGGTAATCATACTGAGAACTGACAGAAAGGCCCAGAGACCGTCTTGCTGTGAGGCGACAGTACTAGGTTCTGCACCACCATGCTGCACATGAGCGATTTTGGGGTTCAGTTTCTTGCTCAAGGACACTTGGGCACTGCTGGTAGCAGGGATGGAACCGGGGACCTTACGATCCACTCCACTGATGACAAGATTGTTATGCTTTCTTTTAATGGACTCCTACTGTTTGCCAATAATCAATTATTTCTGTTACAGTAAGATCACTTGTACAGTGATTGCCTTTCTTGTTCAATTTAGACAAAGTTTCATTAACACTTTAATTTCTCCAGAAATCAAACTATTTCCAGTCCATTAAATATGTACATATTTGGGTATTAACATATGTGTTATATGTGTTACATATATTTCACATAAGTGTGATGCATTTATTATTTGTAAAGGCTAGTTCCCATAAATGCAGAGGCCTTTAAGGGTTAAGTTAGGGTTAGGTTTAGGGTTGGGTTAGGTTTGGGGTTGACCGATCTCTGCGTTTATGGGAACTAGCCACTGTATTATTTATATATGAGGACTCAGTTACATATATTTTCATATATACTGTATGTGCAATGCATGTATTGTTTATTTATGAGAACTGATTATATGTTACATACACATTGTGTGGAATTGACATGGTCCAATATCATTTCAATACAAAATCTGTAATTCCAGAATTTTCATTCATTCAGTTTTGCTACATGATCATATTCAAATTAAAAGCCTTTGTCTGAATAGGAAAGAAAGATGTATTTGTATCTTTTAATTCTATGCTTTCATTGTTTTTTTCCCCATAAAACCATGTTGGTGTTCATGGACATCCAGGGAGCTGCTTGTATGTTGATCCATTGATGGAAGGATTTCATTGCTTTGTCTTGTCAGACATAAAAAATAAACAGAAACTCTACTTCAAAGAGATCCTGTCTGCTCTACTGTATAGCTGTCATCTAACACAGCGACAGCTACATTCAACAGTAGTAACGCAAGCAAACTCCAAACTTGGCACAGACCTCGGACCCAGGTGATTAATGGCACACACAACGTACATCACCTGTCATTCATTTATTGTATAACAACAAAAGAATAGTGTGAAAAAATCATTACATTACTTACATTAGTAATGTATCACTACATGCACGTAACATGCACATACCACTCAAAAAAATATGCATCACAATGATACTAAACATGGGCATAAGGCAGTGTAACATTTATAGAATTTGGGAATCTTCATCAGTTCATCTTCCTCTTTGACGAATGTGAGCGCTCTCCTACTGACTGTGTCAGACAGTATAAATCCGGCAAGTTGTAGATCACTATGGATCAAAAGGCCTTTTGTCTTAGTACAGCCCTCGAAGAGCAACAACACAGAAACTTGATCAGTCTCTTCTGATTCAGCCTACACATACAGACACACACACACATACAGACACACACACAAAACACACACACACACACAACATACAAACCAGTGGAAAGTGACAACTGACATTGAGGCTGTATGATCCAAATCAGTATGTTTATAAAACACCTCTCCTGAGCTTTCATAAATAATGGATGTCAAGGTAGGGAGGGAGGATGACAATCCATGTGGAAGAGAACACAAACCAGGTGATTAAGCACACACAAGCAGTAGACTCTGTGTGTGTGTGTGTGTGTGTGTGTGTGTGTGGGTGTGTGTGTGTGTGCGCACGTGTGTGTACTAAGTGTGAAAACGTGGGGAAAGTGTGAGAGATAGAAAGACAGGAAGAAGGAGGCTATAGAGGGAGAGTAATCACACGTCAGCCAGGCTAATGGGGCATGAAGTGACCTCCTCCTCTCCTCCTCTCCTCCTCTCCCCCGTCTCCCCCGCCCTCTCCCCCGTCTCCCCCGCCCTCTCCTCCTCTCCCCCGTCTCCCCCGCCCTCTCCCCCGTCTCCTCCGCCCTCTCCCCCGTCTCCCCCGCCCTCTCCTCCGTCTCCCTCGCCCTCTCTCCCGTCCTCCCCGTCTGCTGGGGTCTCTGCCGTCACCGGCTACTCCTGTGACCAGATGGCCAGAGGCTGAGCGGCGGACGGACGCCTCAGATGGACGCCTGTTGCAGCGCGCGCCACGGGACACAAGGGAAACGTGACACGCAGTGACATCAATGACACATGGCCACCGTCGGGTGTTACTCAGGGCTGTGGCTGAGCCCTTTTGCAGAGCTTAATATTGAGATAATCACCAGGTCTTAAACCCAGTAAGACACAGAGAGGATATCTTACAACATAGCAACAAAAATGTTTTCATAACTGGTATTATTCATGTCAGTAAAATCTAAATGAGTTATTTTGCTATATTGCACCAGTGATTGATCATAGTTTTGGGAGAAGTGGGCCTTGTTTTCCCTTTCAAACATTTTAACTTTTAATATCTTTCCAATTAAAATATAAATTTTAGTTTGTGCTTTCAAATTAAGGCACTACTCAATATCACATTCTGAGGTCTTCAAAGCAGGCCTACCTGGTGCAATAAGTAAAAGTTGGCTTGACTCTTTTAGTAAGGCAAACCCATCACTTTATTCACACATGTGAGACCATATTCCTACAGTATGCAGTAGACTCCCATTAGGAAGTATCATGGATAGGCGTTATTCAGCACAGTATGAGCTGTTGTATCACACTCCGCTGTGAACACCACCTCCAGACCAGTAACTCATTTTTCCCTTCCGAGGAGGGAGCCAGTTACTCATGCAGTCTGTCAATCAACACACAGATTCTTACTATAACAAACCGCACAGCCTGGTGCCAGAGTCACAGACGGCTATCTCTACACTCATCCACCTATCTGGCATCATCCCTCTGCGTCCAAATTTCATCTGTATATTATAACCTCACCCCTTCACCCTAATGTATCTTTTATCTGTCCTCGTTGTTGTGGGGAGTAGCCTCAGTGGTTAGAGTATCTGCCCGGTGACCGAAAGATCCCTGGTTCAAGACTGGGCCGGACCGGTATTTACCAAGTCCTTACACTCCACTGTGATCCTCAGTCTGTCATTGCTTCCACCGTAACCAATTTCCATGTGAGAGGAAGATTCCGTTCTCATAACCAATCACTAGAGACAAGGAAGATTCCGTTCTCATAACCAATCACTAGAGACAAGGAAGATTCCGTTCTCCCTAACCAATCACTAGAGACAAGGAAGATTCCGTTCTCCCTAACCAATCACTAGAGACGAGGAAGATTCCGTTCTCATAGCCAATCACTAGAGACAAGGAAGATTCCGTTCTCCCTAACCAATCACTAGAGACAAGGAAGATTCCGTTCTCATAGCCAATCACTAGAGACAAACGTATCGGCCTGAATCCAACGTCACGGAGCGAAGTGAAACAATGTTATCGTAGTAGGCTACTTTTTTTTTTCTTTTACTTTGTTACTAATACTAACTACTACCAATAGCCCTCTCAAGTAATATGGGTGTCGTATTGTCCCAATGCACAGCTTAATAATGCTCGACAACAGCTCAGGTGATGGACTGACTGGTATCGAGAAGTCATCCTACCACAGGGGGGGGGTGACATTAAGAAATTATTATCACAGAGGGAGTCTGGATCTTTACATTAAACTCAATGGAACCAAATGGTTTAGATGATAATATTGGACTCAATGCCCTTTTGTGATAACCTTACTCTATAGGGGTGGTTCTTTAACCTAGTCCCCAGTAAAGGGTTTATATCATTGAATTATCTGACTGCCCTGTATAGTTTTTCTGTGTTGACCATCTAGCCTACTGTATAATTGTTAATTTTGTTTTGTATGCTGTGTGTTATGCTGTGTGTTATAGGTGGAGTTTAGAAGGAGCATGTCTTTTGATTACTTGTAAGTAGCCTACTTTTTTGATTAAGTGTTTTTTGAGATTTACACTGGATGTAGCTTATTGCTTTGCTGGTTCCAAGAGGTAATCATTGTTGGGACGGCTATTCTGCTATTAATTACTGCCTACTGGATGTAATTATTGCCTATATGATGTTTTCCATCACAGTGTATGTTTTTAATCTACCTGTGTATACATATTGTGCAGACCAGCCCTGCCTATTACTACACTCTGGCTTATTTTTCTATATGGGGACACACATAACACTGACCGCTTTTTAGCTAAGTGATTGATTGATTAACTAATTAATTAATTAATTAATGGGTTGGTTGATTGATTGGTTGATTGATGTGTTGCTTAATTGATTGATTGGTTGATTAGTTGATTGAATGACTGATTGATTGATTGATTGTTTAAAGCTGTGCTTGGAGGGCATGTTATGCCACACAGCCCTCTATAATAGCATGATCACTGCTTTGTATGTTATGCACCTGATGAAGCGTGAAATGTGTACAGTATGTAAATAAACCATGCATTAAGTAAGTCAGTCCATCGCCTGAGTTTTTGGTGGAGTGTGCGGTCCCTTCCTAGGAAAGTTTAGCTCCTTATATCTTGTGATCTTCGCTTGCTTTGAGCAGCCCCTCCAAACCTGTATGAGTGCATGAGCACGAGTGCTCTCCAATTGAATGCTTGACAACAGCATTAGTCCCGCCTTCGGCACTGATTCGCTAATTCTTAGAACCTGTGGTGCTCATTGGGCTGTGAGCTAAGAAAATTAGCTGTTTCATGTAGCAACAACAGACCAAGATTACCTCGGTGGAGTGGGCGGATTCAAATGTCGGGACCCAGGCTACCATTAAAAGGTTATTTATGATCATATACAACAATCCATTGCTCATGTCAAAGCTAAATACACAATGGATCTCTATGGGCATATATGACCTAGCCATACATCTCTGATCTATCCAACATGATTGAACTACCAAATAAGAGTCATCTGATCTATGTTGTTAAATATTTAAGCAATTGACCACAAGAGGCTGTGAGGCAACAGCTACGGAGCGTTGTTAAAACCCCCGTAGCTGTTGTAAAATCCTGTGTAACCCACTGCCTCGAGTGGTCAATTGCTTTTCTACAAAGGTTACTACATATATATATATATTCACAAAAAACACACAGTAGTAACATTCAATCATTTATTTACAAATGATTATTGATTATTTTAGTATTTACATCATCTTCTGCGATAGGCTATAGTTCTGAATTAAATGGTTGCCAGGCAACATAGGCTATCCCTCCTATCCTCTCCATTTGGATAGGCCTTGTTCACATAAGCCTATATAAGCATCATTTGGGTGGTTCACGTTTATTTGAACATTTCCATCTATGGTCCAGTTATTAAAACAGTTCTCCAGAGCACTCGTTTTTGCTGGTAGGGGTGTGGAAGTGTTGGAGTCGGACTGATGAGTGCGTTTTTGTAATAGGATACGAAAAAGGCGAGGTTGCTGCGAGTTGTTGCTACGCAAAGCATAGCCTATCGCTTGATCTTATCAATGGCCTCGTCAATGAGATTGACAGCGCTTTAATTCTAATTTGTTATGTGGTCGCAGCCGTGGGCTACAGAGTATTTTACAACGGCTGCTAGCCAATCAGAATCAAGTATCCAAACTCTCCGTTGTAGAAAACGACTATAACTAATGATAATTGCACCCACAATGCACCTAACCTTGATACTAACCTATGAGAATCCTAACGTTTAGAACAAGCACCAAAAAAGCTACTAAACACCTCAAGCTCTGAACTGTATGGGTTTAGAAAGCAGACAGGCCCCTGAGTAGAATACACTGTACTTTTACTGACACACCAAACATAGTTTTTTTGTATTTTATGTACAAAGCGAAATGTACTTGGCAATGGGAGAAATGAACTGTGGCGATGGTGACAGACTAACCAACCCACCAAGCAATGTGGATGGGTCCATCTAAACTCTCTTCCACCTGATATGGGGGACAATGAGGAGACATATTAACAATCCAGCATGAGGGTGTGTTCTGTGCCAAACTAACTCAGCACTGGGTTAGTGAAATAGCCTATATTAGGTTGTTTTGAATCCAGCATTTTAGTGTGGTTTGCATAGCCATGACATGCTACTGTATGCTATCAGAAAACAGGCAACATCTCAAGAAGGAAAGTGAGTGTGGCTAGTTTGTACTAACAGGGCCCAAGCCTCTCCTGGTGTGGCTCACCCCTGTGTATGGAAACAAAGTGATTCACCGCACACTCGAAGCTCTGATGCAAAAATATTTAATGACCCACTTTATTTCCTTGTTTGTTTTTGTTGGTCGCCACCTCATCGCTACAGGTGTGCGTTGCACTTACTTTTACTCACCCATGTGTGTGACCATGCACTGAATCACTGGCAGACTGCAAGCATTTGCCAAGAATGAGCCTCTTGCCAAAAACAGTGCCAGTAGTAACAGTCATCATATTCACTCTCCATCTGTAGCGAGACAATCTTTCATAATGTCACTGTCCTAAAAGAAATATGATGGGAGAACAGCAGCCAACTGCGCAGAGGTGAATTTGTGACGTCACTAGAGCGTGTGGTTACAATCGCCAGATTGGTTTTAGAAGTAAAAACTTCTCTTTTTTGACTGAGGAACGACAATACTGGCCGGAGCTAGGTACACAAAGTGGGTGAGTTAGCTGGCTAGCTAGCTAGCCTCGTCGAATGGGCCGCTTCGGTGGAACGGCGAGGGTGAGGAGACGAGAGACGGGGATAAAGACAGATTATGCGGATGGTTGGAAGATCGATATCGCAAAAGGAGTTTCAGGGGGTTTCACGTGAGGATGTCCGCCGAGGAGCATAGAGGCAAGAGGCACGTCCATCCGCAGTTGTGTCAAGCACAGGTTTTCTTCCTGTGAGTTGCAGGCCTCAGGCCTGGAGATGACTGAAGAGGAAAGCAATCTGTGGATCAATGGATTTATCTGCCCTGGTGTTGCGAGCCATGCTTTATATACGAATAGGCTATGCTTTATACATGTGCAACACCGCAGAGTTTGCTGTATGTGTCACAGATTTTATCACTGATATTTAATAGATAGATAAATAAATAGGCTAGATAATTGATTAATTAATATCCAAGGAGAAATTGTTGTGTTGCATGTTTTATACTTGCACCTCACTCCATTGCTAAGGATTAGCTTCTACGGGAAGTGTAGTGTAGTGTTAAGGAAGGGGAATTGTTTCAAGTAACCTATTGTCTAATTAAATTAATTTTATTTAGTACATTTAAGAAAATGCAATAATGCATAGCAATAGCCTTTATAAGGAGTTTGTAACGAGTTCCACGGGCCCTGACGGGTGAGCATAACAGCAGAACAACCACCACGGGCATCATATTACAATGGGAGGGGGGACACAGCTATGGTCATGGCAGGTGAACGGGCACTTTGCACCAGCAACACATTACTGAACCCAATATGCACTCTCAATTATGCCCTGCCATGTGAATCACAGAGGCTGGTGCCACATCCATTTAGGTCATCCCTGTTGTCATCAGATGGTCCCATGTGAGCACTTAAAGTAAAGACCCTTAATTGATGTCCATGTTTTTTCTGCTGTAGCCTAAGTGGTAAAACATGGCTACTCTGCTGTACAGTATGTGGCATGCAGATGTTTCATTTAGTCTGTCTGGTGTGTGTGTGTGTGTGTGTGTGTGTGTGTGTGTGTGTGTGTGTGTGTGTGTGTGTGTGTTTGTGTTGCCCTTCGTATTTTTTTTAATTTTATTTTATTTTATGCGATGCTGACTATTTTAATTTCCTCCTCCTCGGATCAATAAAGTAATCAATCAATCAATCAATGAGGGAAAGGGATGTAGCCTACATTTTCAATAGCGAGGGCATTTGTGGCTGGACAAAAAAATGATCAACAATTAAACACAAACAGTAGCCTACAAACTATTTATTTCCGAGCGAAACACTAGAAGAGAATGTATCCCCATGAGAACATGTGTGCCACATTTACAATGTATATGAATTATAGAAGAGATTTATCTTATAAATATATCTATATATATATCTTATATTTATCATCATGAGTGCAAACTGTCTTTCAATAATCGATCAACATTCATCGATTGAAAAATATCACGAATTACCCTTTTCTCTAGGCATGCATACCTTTCTTATGAGTGTCACTTTACATCACAAACGAGCGAACGCTGTGCGCAAAACGGAACCCCCCTTTCCACCTGACGTCAGACCAACCCTTTAAAAGACTTGTTTGGAGCGTGATCTTCAGCAACAGGAGGAGCAGCGAAATCGAAGAAGCCCACTCAACAACTTATCTGATTCATTGAACTGCTTCCATCCACTCTTGCCTCCCCTGAGACCCAAAGGAAGATGCTCTCCACACGTAGCCATTGCGTACTGGCGCTCCTCTCCCTCGCGCTGGTTTGCAGCAGTGTCTCCGGTGCGCCTTCCGATGCAAAACTCCGCCAGCTGCTCCAGCGATCACTCTTGGCACCTGCAGGCAAACAGGTAAAGACCCTCAGCCCGACATAACATTTTTTGCATTATTATTTCCAAATACATGACTTAAGCTGCTGTGGCCATGGGGGGAGAAACGGGTTCTCCTTGCACCCGAGTGATTTGAGGTGCTGATTTTCATTAGCCGTGAAAGGAATTTGATGCTGCTAAAAGTAGCCTAACACAGGGAAGCTCTGTAAACATGAGAAACATGACAATGCCTGTGATCTTGTGTATTCTTGTGTACACAAAACAAATGCATTATTTGAATTGGACACACGCATACATGCATGCATCATTTTTACATCTCAATTAGGAGATGATCAGTTCTAGGACAGTCATGTAAAGTCATATTGGTATAACATAATAATTTCCATAACAACCAAAATTCCAAGTCGCATTGCTTGTTCATCCTTGCCTTTTCACGTCTTGTATAATGCGGTAGCTATACTAGCCTACTGAAACATCAGCCTTCAAAAACAGATAAATCAGTTGTATATCCTGTCATCCCCAGGAACTTGCCAGGTACACACTCGCGGAGCTGCTTTCGGAGCTCGTGCAAGCAGAGAATGAAGCGTTGGAGTCGAACGACTTTTCTCGCGGCGCAGAGCAAGACGAAGTGCGTCTGGAGCTGGAGCGTGCCGCTGCCTCCCCCCTTGCTCCGCGTGAACGCAAGGCAGGATGCAAGAATTTCTTCTGGAAAACCTTTACATCATGTTAATTCATCACCACCCGAGCCCTTTACCGCGTTAATCATTTCATCTCATCGCTTCTTTTTCAATCACTCACGGCCAAATGCCATGCAACATCACGGCCAAACCTGCCTCTCCAAAAATTTGCATAAAACACAATAGAAACAAGTAAACATCTTATCAATAATATTTATGATAGCTATTAGGTTTTTCTGAGAAAACTTACGTGAAAGAATGATCTACAAACGTATGCAATTCTGCTTTCGATTGTGCTTTATGTATTCTGTCAGATCAACTATTTTTAATTGTTTATTTGAATAAAATATGTTTCAGAACCAATGTGTTGATTCTATTACTTAATTACGGCTGATTGTATTTGTGTTCATCCTAACTCCCGAATGGATTTCATGAATAGACTTCATGGGCGCTTCGGGCACGCACATCGTCAAAGGCTATTACCATTATAATCAGGGGAGGTGATGGATACCCTTGTGCGTAAAGTACAAGAGCGCAAATTACGGAGCCAGATAAATGTTTTGGGGGGATTTGATAGAGGTTCATGACTGTCAGTACTTGTAAGTCTACATACGGATATAGTTATATGTTTTTTTGTGTGTGTAAGAAGTAGGCCTGCTATATGAATTGGCGTTGCATGGCTATTGATGTATCGGCTCTAGACAACATAAAAAAAAAATCAAACGACGTCAGTTAGTAGGTAGTAGTAGAAGCAAACATTTAGCCAACTGGACAAGGTTGGCAAAGTACACCCGATGCAAAAAAAAAAAAGGACTGAGTATTGTTGTGCTCTCCCAATCTAGAACACATTTTCAGAACACATCCCTATATTGCACCCTTGACTGTTGACAACTGATTAAATTAATGCTGTCTCAAGGACGATCGACGCTGTCTTAACGACGATCTTTAATGGAGAACTGTCTCCTATAAGTACATCAATGTTACACACGCTCCACACTCGGTGCCATATTATGTGAATCACAAGGGTTTCAACTCCTTAAATGTTCAGATGGTTTGCAAAGCAAATTATTATGGTTCAGCGCATGATTCATTGATTTTAGAAAACTTTTCTCTTCATACTGTCCTCCAGAGTGAAGCTCTGGATGAGTCATTAAAGGCACATATAGGCCTACACATATATTTCCCGAAACAGCGTAAATCACCCTCTTGATTTTCGAGATGTCTATTGAGTTGTTTTAACACCTCTCAAGTTCTACCTACTCCAGTAGCATTATCATGAGTTTGAGTTGAGTTTTGATGACAGCTCTTGCGCATGCCAGTGGCCTAATTTGATATTTTTGGAAATCATATAAACAGTGTATGGTCACAGTGCCCAATGCAAACATCCTTAGGAATGTATTATTTAATGAATGTAGGCTATACATTTATTTTCTCGCACCCCTTGGGAACATTTGTTCTCTCCCTGCTCCTCCTCCGTGATGGCAAGAAGGGATGAGCTTTGCCTCCCGACACTCCCGTCAACAGTTCCACCTGGGGGAGGGATTATGTGGGTATTCTACACTTCATTTTGACTATACAGTATGACTACACATCTGTGTGTGTGTGAATTATTCTTTCCGTGAGTCCTGCGTAGAGAGAACCCAGAAAAGCAGGCTGTCGATAGGATGACAAATGAGAGGTGCATTTAAATACCACCTGACTTTTTTAATGGCTTCGGTTAAGAACGCTCTCAAGCAATTAGGAGAGGAGTGAGACGGGGACAGTCAGCGTCGATGGGGCTTGGTCTATCTTGACAGCCCATGGGGGAGAATGTGGGTGGAGGGAGGGAGCGGTTCAGTTGTTATTACCGACATTCAACCTTGTATCTTGCCGGCCAGCTGTAGGCATGGTCTGCTCTGACAGCATGCCTATGGACAGGTCAGGGCACCATGTGCTCACTGAATGGACCTGTCAGTGAAGTCAAAATCACAAATCCATTTCATTCCCTTTGTTTCTTTTAAGTACCCGATTAGTGAGAGAGAGCATTGGTCCTATAATAAAACAATGATTGAACAGCTTGAGGTTTGTGATGTGTGATTGTTTTGATACCTGTGTTTCATTGAATGCATGATTAAAAGCAACTTTGGGATTAAAGGATATCAAATCACATGGATGCCTTATACCTAATCATTGTGTGTGTGTGTGTGTGTGTGTGTGTGTGTGTGTGTGTGTGTGTGTGTGTGTGTGTGCGCGTGTGTGTGTGTGTGTGTGTGGTTACATGCGTGCGGGGCATGCATCCTCACAAGTTTCTTCTCATATATAATTTATTATTTTGGTATTATTTCATAATAACCCTTTAGATGTGACATCTCCCCTTATCTATCGGAGGGTATTGAAAGGTGACCCCTCCCTCACACGAGCACACAGCAGGCCCGCCTTAGGTACGTCATCCTGACGACATCCGCCATGCAGCTCTCACTGCAATTACCACCACTTCATTTAAACCCTCTACACATTCAGGAGCCGTGTCTATTAAAGTCTAAATTAAGGAAATGAAAATGGAACCACATGAGTGGCGTTATTTTTACCAAACCAGGCACTGAAAATGACAGATCTTTTAAAACTATGAATGTGTTGTATTGAGGTGCTTCATGGTGGATTTCCTACTTAGAGCAATGCCATATTCCAGCTGCAAGACTGATATTTATTATCTTTGTGTGATTCAACAGCTGCCGCTTTTCACTAAGTTTTATTCAGCTGTTTTCATTCATCAGAAACACATTGGGAAACGGCATGGATGTCCATGTGTCACAATGCACAATGTCAACGCATGCCATTACAACACACAACAAATGACAATGAAGTAAATGGTAAATGGACTGCACTTATATAGCGCTTTTATCCAAAGCACTTTACAATGGCCTCTCATTCACCCATTCACGGCAGCTGCCATGTAAGGTGTTAGCCTGCTCATTGAGGGCAATTTGGGGTTCAGTGTCTTGCCCAAGGACACTTCGACATGTGGACAGGAGGAGCCAGGATTCAAACCACCGACCCTACGATCATTGGACGACTCGCTCTACCACTGAGCCACAGCCGCCCCTGCACAAGCCTCTAGAGTCGATGCATCAGTCAGTATTTCATCATATAAGACCATGGCTGATTACTAATCAAATCTGCGGTCCACTGACTTGGGTCTCCTCACCATCCCTCACACCAGCAGGCAAACCTTCGGGGATAGAGCCTTTAGTGTAGCAGCCCCTACCCTGTGGAACTCTCTCCCCGTGGAGATTCGCCAGGTGCCAACACTGGACAGCTTCAAGTCTGCACTGAAAAGACACTTGTTCACCCAGGCCTTTGGCAGCTAAATTGGTTGTTCTTGTTGTTGTTGGTGTTTGTTCTTGTTGTCTCCTGTCTATTTGCTCTGATGTAAAGCGACCTTGGGTTTCATGAAAGGCGCTATATAAATTAAAGTTATTATTATTATTAATATTATTATGTCAACACTAAAATAGTGCAGCTCTCTCTAGGGCCATCTTACCAACTGTCCACTGTGTCTGCTACTTCTTTATCCTGTAGTGACATACATCTGTGCATCTTTGCCATATTTTGCTCTAGCTTTGCTAATCTTTTGTGCATGTCTGTCCTGCTCTGCTCTGCTCTGCCTTGCTGTGCTTATTGATTGTCTATTCTGAAAACTATGTGTGTAAACAGTGTCCTGTGGATAATGTTCTGTCTGCATGTTAACACTTTTTTCCAGGTAGCTGTTATTAAGCGGTGCAGCTGCTTCTACACATGACATGTGTGTCCATCCGTGTGTGTCCGTTATTAGCATGAGAATCAGACCAATAAGAAGTTGCCGATACCATTGCACACCGGCACTGGAGAGTAGGCATGAGGAAAGCATGGCTGGCTTAACAGCTCTATCTCAAGAAGTATAAATGTCACAACTTAGCTATTTACACCATAGGAATCAGGGGAACCAGATGAGATACAACATGTCTGTGTAGCTTAAAGACTGTAGGTGAGACATTTGAAAACACAGCTAGAGTGGAGCACTGAGGTTTCCATCATATGGTGAGCATGATTTTCAATTTTCAACACTGAATATTTAAAAAATTATAAATGGCATTGCTTGGATATTTGAGTAATCTGTAGTCTGTGAGTGAAAGCATGAACATGAATATGTGAAAATATTGTGAAAATTGTAGTAGTGGCAGTTTGCAAAATGAGCAGATATTTTTTAATCACCAACTGCCACCACTCTAACTGAACATTCCATCATTCATTTCAATGGGACAAAAACTACAAATAAAACAGACTGACATTTTTTTGTTTTACCTTATCAATAAGTAAAAGAAGATTGCATGGTGTGATAGCTATAGAAAAATGACACCATGGGTATTTAGATTCCTTACAAGCCTTGGTTTCACTATGCAATTTTGTCTGCCACCAGGTATAATCAAGAAAGAAGACATGATTTATGGCACGATGGAAGTGCTTCATCCTTTGCGCAATCAAAAGAGGAATAAAATAGGTTTTTCCCATAGCTATCGTATCGGATTAGTTCACCTAAGTCTATTATTATGAAACAGTGACTCGTTTACATTGTGTAGCTTGTCAGGGTAGGCCTATATGTCATAATGTGTTAGGTGGCCAACCTCTTTCTACTGTCTTATTGCTGTAATAATAATAATAATAATAATAATAATAATAAAAATTAATTATCTTTATAAAGCACTTTTCATTGTGAGATAATATCAGTGCTCCTTCCCAAATGTGTAAGCTAACATTAACAGTACCTCAATTCCTGAACTTAGGTTGGCCATCTTATTTTAGCCTAACCTAATTAAGCTAAACCTAGCTTCTGTAAACTATAATTTCACTTCTGTAGTAGTAGCAGCTGCAGTAGTGGTTGAAGTGGCACCGTAGCAGTTCGACAGCAGTTGCCTACACCGTAAGCTACTCAGCAGTGGGTGACATTAGCAGTTGGGATGTGCAGGTCAAGCAGGTGGTTTCTCGCAGGTGATAGCGGCAGGTGCTGTATCTCAAAGTACTGAGACGAAGTCATTAAGAAAACAGAGACACTAATTAATACATAAAATACATGACATACAAAAAGCTTTTCTAAATAAGTAAGTCTTTAGACCAGTCTTAAAAGAACTCCGTCTGTGGTGCCCTCCGATTATCAGGCAGGGCATTCCAAAGGCGGGGGACAGCTGAGAAAAAACCTGGAGGCATGAGGAAGCAGGCTGTTTCCAGATCAAATATTGCAGGAGGGGTTTAGTGGAGTAAGGAGTTCTTTAAGGTAGGGAAGTGCATTACCATGGGTGCATTTGGAAGTTTGGAGAAAGGTATTGAATTCAATCCTGTAGGAGACAGGGAGCCAATGCAAAGATTCCAGGATAGGGGTGATTAGGCTATATTTCTGCAAACTCACCAGGATCCTGTTCTGGATGTTCAAGCTTTTGGAGGCTCTTGCCAGGGATCCCATGAACAGTGCATTGCAGTAGTCCAGCCTTGAGGAGACAAAGTCATGTACAAGCTTCTCATCATCAGACATGGTTAAGGTGGGACGGAGTTTGCCGATATTTTTAAGATGGAGAATGATGTATTGACATAGAGATGTTTGAAAGCCATGTAGGGGTCAAACCTGACACCAAGGTTGGTAATTGAGTAGGAGAGGGCGGTGTGAGGCCTGAGGTGAGGTGGGTTATAGGAGAGTGTTGGACCTGGTGAGGGGTGCCGACAAGTAGAGCCTCCATCTTGCTATTTATTTGCAGGAAGTTGTGTTTCATCCATGCCCTTGTCTCCTCAAGGCAGGTGTTGACACATGAGTAGGCAACGGAGGGACTTAGAGAGACAGTTTTCAAGTACAGCTGGGTTCATCAGCATAGCAATGGAATAATATTTAATGCCTGCTGAAGATAGTAGAGAGTATTAGGTGTGGTACTCAATATGTATGTAATTGGAATTATTAATGAATGACCAAGTGTATGTATGTAACCATTGTCATTGTACATTTGAGGGTGGTAGAAGGAGATCAATCCAAGGGGGTCGAAGGGTTCAGGGGTGGCTCGAGGGGGGTCTGTGGACATGCAGGCAGGGGTTTGTGGGAGCACAAGAGAAGCTGAGGCCGGGGAAACACGAGAAGGAGAGGATCTCAGCGCTGCATTCGACACGTTTGACCACAATATATTACTAGGCCGATTGGAAAACTGGCACAGTGCTAGACTGGTTTGAATCCTCCTTGAAGGACAGGGACTACTTTGTGTCTATAGGCAATTACAAATCTGAGCAGAGTTCCCCAAGGCTCTATACTGGGGCCTCTTCTGTTGAACATTTACATGCTCCCACTAGCTCAAATTATGGAAAACAACAAAATATGTTACCATAGCTACGCAGACGACACACAAATGCATATCACCATATCACCAGGGGACTATAATCCCATACAAGTGCCGAGTAAGTGCATTTAACAAATCAACGATTGGATGTGCCAGAACTTTCTTCAACCAAACAAAAATAAAAAAGTATCAAGTAATTGTCTTTTGAGCCAAAGAAGAATGATTACAAGTCAGCGCTCAGCTCCAATCAGTAATGCTAAAAACCACAAATGAAGCCAGAAATCTTGGTGTAGTCATGAACTCTGACCTGAATTTCACACATCAAGACAATTGCAAAGTCAGCCTACTATCACCTGAAGAATATATCAAGGATTAAAGGATTTATGTCCCAGCAGGATCTGGGAAAACTCGTCTATGCGTTTATCTTCAGTAGACTCGACTACTGTAGCTAATGGTGTGTTTACAGGTGTCTCTAAAAAATCGATCAGACAGCTGCAGCTAATTCAGAACGCTGCTGCTCGAGTCCTCACTAAGACTAAGCAAATGGATCAGATCACTCCAGTTCTCGGGTCTTTACACTGGCTTCCTGTCTGTCAAAGAATTGACTTTAAAATACTGTTGTTGGTTTATAAAGCATTGAATGGTTTAGGGCCAAAATATATTTCTGATCTGCTGCAGACCTCTCAGGTCATCTGGCACAGGCCTGCTTTCTGTCCCCAGAGTTTAAATAAAACATGGAGAAGCAGCGTTCAGTTTTCATGCTCCACATATCTGGAACAAACTTCCAGAAAACTGCAGGTCTGCTGCAACTCTCAGTTCTTTTAAATCAAGACTGAAGACTTTTCTTTTTACCTCTGCTTTTTATTAAATCAAATAATTATTTATTCATACACTGCACTGTAACTTTTATTGCTGTATTTTCTTTTTCCTGCATTTTGTTTTAAATGTCCTTTTTTGCATTTCGTTGTATATGACCTTATGTGTTTTTTTTATTTTTTTTATCTCTCACGTAAAGCACTTTGAATTACCTTGTTGCTGAAATGTGCTATGCAAATAAACTTGCCTTGCCTCTGAATTGTTCCAGGTGTTCCCCACCTTCACAAATTATTTGCGAGTTTTCACCTGATAAATCTAAGTATTTGCTCACTTTAAATTTAGGTTACTGTAGTTAGACCCACCTGTGTGTCATTTTACCTTTCCCTTTGCTACATTTGGGGGAGGCCTTTTGGCTTGTTGAGAAGCTCCCTGTCCTCTTATTGTCATTTGCATAGCCCTGTAATGTGAGTGATGATATGTTTCTATAATCACTACGTTTAAAAGTAGAGATTTGAAGGGTATACTTTCATTCATACAGGAATAAGAAGAGAGGTCATCTGTAGTTCATTATTGCATATTTGTAGCTGATATTCTCTGGCAATGAGAGGACTACTTTGCAGTACCAACATGTGTCTTTGAAGGCAAGCAGTTCTGTGATTATTGTCCCCCACCCGGTGACAGCCGAAGGGGGGGGGGGGGGGGGGACTTTAGGTTGACGTCGTCCGTCAGTGAGTGAGTGAGTCAGTCAGTACTAGAACCCACCACAAAAGGGGTGCCTTTCCAATGCATTTTTCCATTGACAAGTACATTTTGATTTTTACATAAAAAACTATGCTTGGTGTCTCAGTATAGTCTCAGACAAGTTTACTTGGGAAACCATGTACTTTCTACATCCGCAGAGTAGAGCTTGAGGTGTTTAGTAGAGCTAGATATGTCTGTATTTCAACGTTCATTATAGGAATTTTGACCATACAGGTGCATGGACTAACAACTAGCGAATGTTGCGTCTAAGGGTCATGCCTCTTGATTCCAGATTGCTGGGTTGCTGTACAAAATCATACATTATGCTGTCTTTCTTTGGTTCATTATAAATAAACAAAGCCAGAAAATCATTATCATTATTATCATTATTACCAGCCTGCTCCCCGGTTCTCTCGTCAGTACATTTTCTTTCAACATTCACACACAAATGTACACACATTAGGTTAATAAGTACACTACAGCACTTCAGCAAATAAATATCCCCTTAGACTCAAAAGAGTGTGCTCTGCTAACTACACACAGACACACACACACACACACACACACACACACACACACACTCAAAGATGAATATGCATATCCAGGCCTGCGATGGGATGGTAATGAGGCTCTCTTGTCACAGGACCGCTGGCTCAATCAGAGGCCCAGCGTGTCAGTGTGAGGTTTGACAACCGGGGCTCAGACATCAGCATGTGTTTATCTTCATTATTACTGCACCCTGGGGACCTGCAGGGGGCCGGGCAAGCAGCTGATGGGCCCCTTCCCGTGGCCCGGGCCCATGGCCATGTTTCCCCATAACTGATTAGGCTTCCCAGGAAATGAGGGTAATGGCCCTGGCCACACAGTACCATACACATGCATGCACCTCTCTGTTCGCCAGCCTCACATACAACAGCTGAACCTGGACGAACCCATCTATCCTTTCAATGAATGGACAGCCATTGACCTGTAGAATATATACATTAGATACTGTGTGTGGCAATAATGTAGAGCATGGACCCCAGGTCCCAGGGTAAAAGTAGCTCGAGTGTGACTTTGCAAAGTCAGCCATGCACTGCCCTAAGTCCACATGATATTTTGAATAGGCAGACTGACATGTATTCACTCTTAACGATCATGGGTGTGTGGTGTGTACCTGCTCTATCATAATCACATACCACTGACCCCAAACTTTATTTTTAGTTTTGGACACAGCTTTAAATAGCCTATTATCTCTCTACACCAAATACACAGCAAGTAACGCCACAAAACCTTTTTCTAGTTCCGACCATTGTGGCATTGTGATTGGTCGAGAGGCATTCTGAACCGTGCTTATATCCATGTACCACCATATCACCGCACCTTTATGAACGTAGCATCAGTGAGTAATGGTAGTTTATGTGGTCTCTGCCTGCATGATAAACAAAACTGCAACATTAATTAGGGAACAACATCTCTTTTTTGTGATCACATTTATCTCTTTAATTCCACAGCAACAGTGACAAAAACAAAAACACCACACACAAAATATAGACAGATACAAAATAGCACACAGTCTATACCGGATCATGGTGGGTATTCAGGACAAAACTGTCTGGAAGATTACAGCTCATCCTGAACCTCACCCTGGAGATGACGGTGCAGGAAGCCCGTCAGCGGAAGGAGGTGAAAGGTCAGATTAGCTTACAAGGTGAGGCACAGGGGGTAGTGCGGAAAATAAAGCACAAGGACCAAGAAACTTGCAATCAGGTCCTCATGCAACAGGTGCAAGAACAGAGGTCAATGGGCAAAAGTGTGCAAGAGCAGGCTAGTGAACAAAGTCAGTGTGAGTGTCAAAGCTCAACTGATCCCCCACCTACACAACAGAGCACGATGACAGGAAATATTATAAACATCGGCTTTATTAGTAATACATCCATGGCGTGCACATATAAAGAGGCGGTGTTTGCTGGTATGGCCAATCGCAAACATGGAGCGATCTAGAGCCGCCTACTTCACACAAGAGGAGCAGACGCTCATCATTCAGAAATATGAAGACTACACGAACAGCACCCTCCCCCCTGGGAATAACCCAACCTCAAACACAGGATCAGTCTCTCTCTGTCGTTTGTCCGTTCAATGTCTCTTTTTATAATCTCCTCCGCCCCCAACACAGGTGAGTCATCAATCAGCACAACACAGGGGAGAGTCATCGATCATTAGTGCTCTCCGGCATGTGGAAGCTCCATGTCCCCAAGGAGAGAGCCCCTCTCTCACATTTCACCACACTTCGTTCATGGCTAAGTTATCAAAATCTGGGCTGCGTTCAAATTCAGCTAACAGAGGCGAACTTTCGTCGCCTCTAGTAGTTCGCATAAACGCAACAATGTTCCAAAATACCGTTAGGCTACACATAAAATGGCTTCAAGAAGACAGTACTTGCTACGGCATCTTTTGTCATTGTTGAATTTTTTGATGATGAGATATTCGATATAACTGCTACAGTGTTGCTTCCCATCTAGTGAACCGACCACTGGTAGAGTCAAGGGTTTTGTGACCGAAATCAAAACAATCCCCATCTGGGAGCACATCTCCAGTAAGCCTGGGTCCATTGTGATCCTCGTTCCGTTACTGGCGAACTACCAGTACTCTCCAGACTGTTAGCTTCTGTTAGCAAACGTTTGCGGCGAACACAAAGCTAACGGAAAATAGATCGCTAACGTTCGCTATGTTCGCTGAATTTGAACGCACCCCTGGTCTGGCATTCAGATTCCTTTGGTTGCTAGGGCTCATTGTTTGTCGGTAAGGAATAGCAGCAGGTCTTATCCAGGGCTGGGAAAATTGCTGAAAGAAAATGTAACTGGATACTGGACACTTTCCATTTAACTTATGGTTCCAAAGCCATGTTAAAGGGCAATGCTCGTTTTTGACAACCTGGACCTTATTTACGACATATTATAAGAAGTTTGACTCACCGAGATCACTTTGGTGTAGTTCGGAGGCCTGTAGAAGAAATTTAAAATCCAGCGCGAGCCAGTATATCCATGTAATGACGGTGATCGGGGCACCGAGAATGCAGTTTCTCAAAATCTATTTTCGGCTGCTAAACGGTTGTTTTCATCAATCAGATTGGATGAATCGACAGTTGAGATTCCTCAACGCGAGGCATTGTTGTGGTTTTCAAATACGGGGTCTTTAGCCTCTGTAATATGATCTTTACACGCCTTTGCGCTACGATCGGATTGTTGCTGACGAATGACGACGACAATATTCTCGGCACCAACAACGATCGTAGCGCAGAGAATGTGAGCCGGAGAATAGCCAGTCTGCGCGCTGGCCTGTGCGCATGCGTGCTGGAGCAAGTGGGGAAAGGCGTGTAAAGATCATATTACAGAGGCAGAGAGCGGCCGAAAATAGATTTTGAGAAACTGCATTCTCGGTGCCCCGATCACCGTCATTACATGGATATACTGGCTCGCGCTGGATTTTAAATTTCTTCTACAGGCCTCCGAACTACACCAAAGTGATCTCGGTGAGTCAAACTTCTTATAATATGTCGTAAATAAGGTCCAGGGGCCTCATTTATCAAAGAGCGTGTAAATTCCGGTGTAAAAGAGGACGTACGACGAAAACGCGGAAAATGCGAAATGTAGCGTACGACGAGAATATTTACACGCTTTTCGGATCTATCAAAAAGGTCGTACGCCCTTTTCTGCACGAGAAATCCGAGACTGGCGGGGAAGAGAGCGTACGCGCACGCGCCCCGTGTTCCGCCCTCTCCACGCCCAAATCCAACCATATATGGTCAAAACTATGACAGCGCACAACGGGGATACCCCGGAAGGAACCGACATAATATAGCGTGGAGCATTTAGGACAGACAAAGACGTTTATGGAAAAACGCGGAAAGAAGAGAAACTTTTCGGAGACGGAGGTGCATGTGCTTGTTGGTGAGGTCCACGCGAGGAAAGAAAATCATCTTCGGAAGGTAAGCTATTTGTACGAGCCTACATTTGTCTGATTGCTCCTAGTTTAGGTAGCCTACTGTATGTTTGGTGCATCCTGTATGTGGCGTAGGCTACACGGACATGCTGTATTATGTGTGAGGAAAGCAAACATTCCACACATTCTGTGGTAGGCTATGATTGATTTAGGACCAAAAACAGGGAACGATAACACAGATGACCACTTCATAATGTTAGACCACATGAAACATTTTCCCCTCTGGGAAATTTACTCTCATCTAAATCACCCGGTAAATCACACTTAAGCATTTATTTGGCTGCCAACAGAAAAACATATCAATTGAATATGGCTACACAATAAAATGTTTAATGCATAATCAAGTTAACAGACAAACTCAAAGAAAATGACTGAAATTGTTTCTCCAGACTCTGACGTGGGGTGGGACTCAGAGGAGGGGGAGTCTGCAGTGGTCCTTGACCTGACGGTCGTGCCCCCGCCGGTTGCAGCCTCTACATCCAGCGCCACGACCTCCAGTGCCTCCACCTCCAGCGCACCGGCCTCCACCTCCAGTGCCATCTCCAGCGCCTCCGTCTCCGTCTCCACCGCCCACGCCTCCACCTCCGGCTGCCAGCGTCCCTGCCTCAAGGTTCCCTGAGGGCTGGGCTTCCTATCAGACGCTGTGCTGGAGGCTCATGACCCTAGAGGCCCAGAGGGAAATGGCAGAAGGGATTGGGGCAGTTGTGGGGCAGTTGTGCAGCAGTTGGTGGAGGTCACCACACTACACCACCAGAGCCAACAGGACATCCTCACTGCACTTCATTCCCTCACACATGCTGTCACGGACCTCACACTGTCACTCACTACCACACTCACGGACCTCACACAGTCACTCACTACCACACTCAAGGACCTCACACAGTCACTCACTACCACACTCACGGACCTCACACATTCACTCACAAACGCACTCACACACCTCACACAGTCACCCACCAACAGACAATAAAATGGTAGAAATGTGAACCTTACTTGTTTGTGTCTTCATAGCTGGCGCATGACCTCAGTGTGGGCCCTTTGGCCCCGCTGGTAAACCTCATGACGGGGAGGGGGCTGAGGGCTTGGGTCCTCATTTTGTGGTGGGGTCTTGACTGGTTCTCATTCTTATCAGCTTTGAATATACATCTTGGCAAACATAACAGAATGATGTACAAGGAGGGGACAGATACCTAGTGAAAGTACTATTGGTTGCTAGTAAAAAGACAATAATGAGGGCTTGGTATAAGGTGGAACCCCCAACCAAGGAGCAGTGGTGGGTGTTGTGGAGGAGATTTATGAGATTTATTTATGCATTGAGGATGCAGGAAGGAAAGTTTGAAGGGAGATGGGAAAAATGGATGGATTATAGAAGGAAGTGTGATGATACCACTAGTATTAAAATTGTCATATTTGAGTAAGAAAAAAAAGCTGCATGGATGGAAGTACCCATAAGCTGTTATTGTAAGTTTTTATGTTTTATGGTATTGTCGTTGTATGGATGGAAAATGCTAATAAAGATTAAAGTAAAAAAGACAAAGAATATGTATCTTGGCTATGCACACACCAAGCCAGCCGTCACGCGCAGCGCCTGCCTCCAGTCTAGCCCCTACCCTGCTGTGCGCCAGGATGAATGAGTCATGCGTGGAGCCAGGCCACCGTGCCACTACACTTGTGATGAGCATGTCGGCGTCAAATATGATTTGGGTATTTATAGTGTGCACATTTTTGCGATTCACATAGACGTATTCATTCACTGATGGTGCCCTTATGAATATGTGGGTGCAGTCGCCATCGCCGTCACCTCTTTGGAGTTCTATCTCGGCCAGTAGGCCGAGTAGCGCCGGATTCATTTAGGCTCCCATTACGCACAGGAGGACTGTCATTTATATGCTTACCAAACAGCAAACAGGTCCACATGATCACATATTAATGACAATCTAATTGGTCAATTATTGCCGTTTGATGGAGTGCCTGCATTAGGTGTGTGACATATAGCGCGGAAAGGTTTGGGACAGCGCATATAGGTTCAGTTTGGGGAACAAATCCATATCGGACCATGAATGAGCCGGTTAGAGGACACGTCTAATCTTGCATTGCGATATATGTTGGTGCCGAATTGGGCTATTAGCCTACATGATTGTGCGTTCATGAACTGTCGCTCTTATTCTCTCCGTCAAACATAGTAATTCACCGACGCACCACCTGCGTCGCCAGTTCCCCCTGTGTTCAAAAAGGGCGTAGAACACCGTGTAAATCGGTACGACAACTTGAGAGGTGTCGTACAAAAGCGCGGAGAAAGGCGACTAAATTTCCGCCCTTTCGGCTTGATAAATCGCAATGTGGGGGGGGAAAATGGCGTACGCCTGAAATCGCGAAAAAGACCGTGTAAAAGAAGGCGTACCTCAATGATAAATGAGGCCCCAGGTTGTCAAAAACGAGCATTGCCCTTTAACTATGGCATCACTGTTCCTCCAGGGAATATTGCTACCATATGAAATGCCATCGCAACCGGACCATTTTAAGAACTGGCTTTCATGCCCGAGTTACCTAAAATCAATATAGAATATACTGAAATAGTTGGTATTTATCATATAATCTTTCCTGACGATGTAACCATTGTATAAAAGAAATCACACACAAGAAGCCGTGCTATATCATATCGGAACGGCTGTGCTGCACGTGCAAAAGCCAGCACAGCCGTACGTGCAAAAAAGGATAAAGAACTTATAAAAACAGGCTTTCTATTTGTTTGTATAAAATCAACTAATTGTTTGTGTAATAAATACATAAATAAATAAAGTATTGACATTTGATGGAAACAGCTCTCCAATCTGGGCTTTAAAATAATCAAGATGTCCCAAATTCTGTTCTTGTGTTTAGAACATTGTATAACCGTAACCTGTAATTTCCCTGATTTGGTATGGTGATTAACAGCCTTAAATATGATGGTAGCTGACCCAATATCACCTTATATACAAATATGTAAAGATGGATTTGCCAAATGTCTCCCCTGGAGGGATCAATAAAGTATCTATCTATCTATCTATCTATCTATCTATCTATCTATCTATCTATCTATCTATCTATCTATCTATCTATCTATCTATCTATCTTAATGTAATCTGAAGGGGAGGAAGTCTTCAGACAGATTTGGCGTTGATTCTGGACCCTGTATTGTCTCTCTCCATGCTGCATGTAAAACAATGACAATTATATATTTTTATATTTATTTGAAGTCTCCTTACAGTTAATGATGGCCATCCTGCTAACTGATACAGGGTAGAGTGATGTCTAAGGGATGTGTGTATGTATATACGTGTATTACTAGACATATCTATTCAGCCTGGATATATGTATGTATGTGTGTATGTATGTATGTACAGTATGTATGTACACATGGCATGACAATCCCCCCTCCTAAGCACCTATTGTATTTTAGATTGCTATCCTTGCACTTTGCCTTCAGCACTAGATTATGCTCTTAGTCACTTGTCTTAGAAATAAGATGAACTTGTGAGTTCTGCCAAGTAGTAGTACATTGCCTTTTCCTACGTTAAATGCAATTATTGATAGTCGCTTTGGTAGGTAGGGCTTTGAGGCAGGTATGCTTTGAGAATATGTACAGTACAGTTACAGCTCATATACTGTACTAGGGGCAGAATTATGGCATCTACAGCACCATGTAGAACTGCATGAATTGTGTTAGGAATCATCATTAGAACATGGCCTCTTGAATATAAAGTTTATATACAGAAAATCATGGTGCAGTAGTGCTAGACGGACAGTAGAGGGAGGCATAGACCAAATAAACAGCAGATTATCATACCTTCTGATTGCATAGCCTGTTTTCAATGTAAATTTTACAATGTTTTTATGTATTTAATTGTCGGTTCTTTTCATATTAACAAATCTAATCAATCATATTTTTTGAATAAATGCTTACTTTTCTTTTTTTTCTTCTTTTTAAATATGATGGGCCTACATGCCGGCTCTATAGATACATCTAAACTAGAAAAGCTCTGCAGGGCCCAATATACAGTTCTTACCTGTTGGGTATATGCATGCATATTAGATAAACACTACTTTCTTTATAATAACCTTGTCATACTTACCTGTGGAGAGAAATCCACTTCCATTTTTATGAAATGTGTTCTTAAAAATGTTTTATTTGTTTTCCAGACTGGAGATACAGGCGCAGACAATCACCCAGACAAGGACATGGAGGGATTCCAAACAAGACACCAACACAAGGGCAGAGGAAACAAGGAAACAAGGAAGGGAACAGACTAGGGAACAGGAGGGGTTGGCACTGGAAAGGGACTGGGCTAGAACTCAAGGTGAAGCTAGGGAAGCTGGGACTAAAGCTACGGAGCAAGGGAGACTAAAACTGGGTCTAGAACTGGAGAGCTGGGAACAGATGCTAGGATAGGCTGATGCAGGAGAACCAGGACTGAGGGGACTAGAGGAGGACTAGGGGGAACCCAAGGGGAAACACACACAAGGGGGCAAAATATCACAACAGAGACAAAGTGAAGGCAAAGCATTACGAGTGACAGGTGCGCAAAAGTCTCTGGGGGGAGTGACAGGGTGAGAGGTGCTCAGAGTCCAGGAGGGCAGGGGCAGGAGTGGGGGAACAGGAGCTCAGATTCCAGGAGGGCAAGGGGCAGGAGTGGAGGAACACGGGGCTGGAGTGGGGGAACAGGAGCTCAGAGTCCAGGAGGGCAGGGGGCAGGAGTGGGGGAACAGGAGCTCAGAGTCCAGGAAGGCAGGGGGCAGGAGTGGGGGAACAGGAGCTCAGAGTCCAGGAAGGCAGGGGGCAGGAGTGGGGGAACAGGAGCTCAGAGTCCAGGAGGGCAGGAGGCTGGAGTGGGGGAACAGGAGCTCAGAGTCCAGGAAGGCAGGGGGCAGGAGTGGGGAAACAGGAGCTCAGAGTCCAGGAAGGCAGGGGGCAGGAGTGGAGGAACAGGGGGCAGGAGTGGGGGAACAGGAGCTCAGAGTCCAGGGGTAAGGGTCCAGGCCATGAGCAGGGGGCGAACGGCCAGGACCATACCACCTGGCAGATGAGAGCCTTACCTGTGCAGTTGACAAGTTCTTCAAGTTGTACAGGGTTTGCAACCTGGCATACCTGCTGTAACTCCACTCAAGTCAGTTATGTTAACGATATGCCAGTTTCTGGTGGGAAGAGATGTAAAGGTGTAGAGCTTATTGGCAAGCTCCAGGCAATGTCGCAAGATGCCTTACCATGTATTTGTGTCCAAAATGTAAAAAAAAAGATCTCTGGAGAAGCAGGAAGACTAATCAAGAAATCAAGAGAAATTCACACTGTCAAAGAGAGAAGATTTTACCATTATTTGTAGTCAAAATGGTTTCCAAAGGACCTACACATTCATGCTGTACAAGGTAAATGGACTGCACTTATATAGGACTTTTATCCAAAGCTCTTTACAATGAAGGCCTCTCATTTACACACACACATACCAATGGCAGCAGCTTCCACTCAAGGTGCTAGCCTGCTCACTGGGAGCAATTTGGGGTTCAGAGTCTTGCCCAAGGACAATTCGACATGTCATCAGGAGGAGCCGGGATTTGAACCTCCGTCCCTACAATCTTTGGATGACCCGCTCTACCTCCTGAGCTACAGCCACACCTTAGGTCATGCTGTATGGATCGGTACAATCTTCAAAGCAGGAGGTATGTAGTGCACAAAATATGTCTGCCAACATGAAAACTCAAGAAAGAATGGACTGATGGCTCAAATATTAGCTTCAGACACATTTCAGTTTATTCCTAGCAAGCACGGACGGACCCGGACAAATACGGACGAGCCCAATTGGGGCCAACTGAAGTCATATCATGACTAGTCAGATCTGGACCAGAATATCACCATATTACAACTACAGTGGAAACCCGGACGAGCCCGATTGGGGCCAATTCAAGTCATACCATGACTAGTCATATCTGGACCAGAATATCACCCTATTTCAATAACAATGGAAACCGCTTATATATCACGGTTACAGTGATCAACCGCTTATATGGATCAAAAAGCTTGGGGCCGAATCATTAGCCAGTAGTAAAAATGCTGTTTAAATTATTCACTTATAATAATCAAGTAATCTGCTTACAGTGTTCATTTTGGGTCTTTTCATACATGACAACATGGCAAATATGGAAAAACAAAACTATGATACACGGACCCGGACAAATCCGGACTCAAGTTATATCATGACTAGTCAGATCTGGACCAGAATATCACCGCTTATTTGGATCAAAAAGCTTGGGACGGAATCATCAGGCCTATAATGCTGTTTAAATAATTAGCTTATTTCAGTGTTTTTTGTCTTGCGTCAATTTAACGCAGAGCCAGGTTCTCGTCGGTCACGTGGATTGATAATTCCTGCACTTAACCCTATAGGGGGAGGCTGCAGCCGTGGAGCACCAGTCTGGTGCCGCACCACTCTCGTGCCGGAAGCCACTCTCGTGCCGGAAGCTGCTGCTATTATTATTTATTAATTTATTTAGTTCGTTATTTTTGAACAGGGTAGCATTTACTTTGAACTAGCTACTTTTTGAAACTGTTACTGATCGTTGGTAACGTTACGTTAGCTATCTAACTTGCATGTTTGCTTGCACCTCCAATGACTTCTAATGGGAGAGAGCATGCAGATTCAGAATATCACACGGTAGCCAATTGTCACACTGTAGGCCATATTAGATTTGATGTTCTGTTACTGTAGCCTACACACCAGCACAGTGTTTCTGATGATGTTTCTATTGCACATACCAGTAGCCTACACAAGGTTCAGGGTTCCTACTACACCTACTTTCTATCACATTATGGATGTCTGGCATCTTTATGTCATGACGGCAATAGTTAGCCTATGTTTCTTGTCTCAACCACTGCTTAACTAATTAGAACTGTTAAAGACATAGCCTACCACATTCCATTAGGTACTACATAGACTGTAGACCTACATCAGATTCAATGTACAGTACACACTGACAGAGCTTTTCAATGTAGGCTAATGTATGGTCACTATGCTGACTACTTATTCATAGATAACAATATGCAGTGTTATTGTTTTGATTATGATCATTCCATGAAATGAGAAAGCAGCCACCCCAAATCTTTTCTCGTGCACGTGTAGTAGGCATATACAGAGAAGGCCAGCATGAATGGTCTATGGTGGGAACTGATGTTCAGGAAGCTGGAAATGTTATGGTGCTGGGAGACCAGCTTGTGTATGTGTTGGTCTATGCTGGTAAAATGGTCTTAGGGCCTACTAATAGACCAACTTGGGTATTCTATAGGCTAGACCTTTTGATTGCATCTGTGTAAAATAAACAATTTTCACAATTTCAAATATTTAGAATGATTTAATTTGTGAAACAGAATATAACCATCATCAGTAAGGACACATCCAGCTCTGGGGATGAGCCAGATGAGGTCTGCCTGGACACATGGCATAAGTGGTGGTCCACCTGTCACCTCCGACATGTCACTTTCCCATGTACAGTAACCTGGCATACAACATACCTGTGCAGATTCCATAGGGTCATCATCATCGCCATCCACTTCTTATATGGATGTTCACACGATTTAGCTTTCACACCAAAGGAATGTTTCCTACATGGTACCACAATGCATAGTTAAGTCTAATAGTAATGTGAACAGGACAACACATAGTTACTGACTGTAATGAGGACTAGCTGGGTAGTCGTAGAACTAGTCTCTGGTTGGGAGGTGCGTGACCACTGTGTTGTGCATCGGTAAGAATGCTCAGAAGATCTTCAATGCCGTTTATTGGACTTTGTAGAGGGCTCTCATTCAACAGGGTTTCTGCGTAGGCTATCTCTATATGGGTGTGTGGTTCTGGCGGAATAGACAAAACAATAATGAACAGTCTTAGAATACAGTAATAAACATACTACAATAAAGTGCTAAACCAGCATGTTATACTATACTATGCTAATGGCTATAGTCAACCAGCTAACCGTTACAGGCACTTAGATCCATACACAGAATATCTAGGACACGATCTCACATTCATTCTCAAGTACGAGACGTAGCTAGGCTAACGTAGCTAGTGAACCTAAGGCTAACTGTCGAATCTGAATATTTAACCAGAGAATATACATACGAAATATATATGAACTTACTTGTATTTGAACGCACACAATCACTGAATGATAAGTTGTAAAGTAGCCTGCTTCAACAGAATTACAGGGTTATCTTGCTCTTTCTCTCTACATATATTGAGCTATGCAGCAGCGCACACTGTAGACTAACGTGGGGAGCGCATGGAGCGTTACCTGTGGCTACCGTAACAGTGCAACAACAATGAATCTGATTGGACGATTTCCAACAGCCAATGAGATACTCAGCTAGAGTCTCTATCTAATACACTACAACCAAGTCCTTCACAACACAGCCGCCCCCAAATTTGCAGTCAAATTTGCTGTCCCTGAGAAGGACTGGTGATCTCTGGAGCCATCTCAGGCACCGCAGGAAGTGTGATGAGCCGGGCGACTGGTCGCAGGTAGGTCTTGTTGTTAATCTGGATCTCCGCTGTCCTGATTCTCCCATCGGCACCGGGAAGGACCTTGGTGATGCGACCGATGGGCCATGATGCTCTTGGGAACTGGGGGTCCATGACCATGGCTACAGCGCCTGGTTGTAGTGGGTCTGTCTCCTTTTGCCACTTGGAGCGTGTCTGCAGGGCAGGAAGGTAGTGTCTAATGAACTTTCTCCAGAATTGGTCGGCCAGGACTTGGGTATGTCTCCAACGACGATGGCTTAACAGCTCAGACTCTGAGTACACCACCTGCGGTAGCGACGGGTCTAGCCGCCCCATCAAGAGCGAGTTTGGCGTTACTGGGTCTGGGTCGGCGACGTCACTGGACACATAACCCAGGGGCTTTGAATTCAGGATGCCCTCTATCTCAATCAGCACCGTGCGTAGAACTTCCTCAGAGACCGTCTGTGTCTGGATAGTGACGTAGAGAGCAGCTTTGATTGATCTTATTTCTCTCTCCCATACACCCCCGAAGTGTGGCGCGCTGGGGGGATTGAAGATGAACTTGATCTGATGCTTAGCCAGTTCTGACTGCAGGGTGGGGTGCAAGGCCTGGAATGAGTCGCGGAGCTCCCTCTCCCCTCCTCTGAAGTTTGTGCCCTGATCTGACAATAGCTCAGCTGGTTTTCCCCTGCGTGAGATGAAACGGCGGAGGGCCATCAAGAATGAATCCTGATCCAGACTGCTTAGGACATCGATGTGGACCGACCGGGTGGTGAGGCACTTGAATACTATGCCCCATCGCTTCTCACTGCGCCGTCCGACTTTAACAGTGAAGGGTCCAAAAACAATCCATGCCCGTAGAAAAGAAAGCAGGTTTCATCAACCTCAGACGAGCCAGGGGTAAGTCAGCCATCTTCGGTATTGCTGGGCTCGCCCTCCATCTCTGACATTCAGGGCAGGAATGCTGGTGCCGTTTCACAGCCTCTCTACCGCGGAGAATCCAGTACTTCCGACGGAGTTCGGCGAAGAGACGCTCTGAGCCTGGGTGACGGAGATCCTGGTCAACATCATGAATGATGAGCTTTGTCACCTGGTGGGCCGGGTCCAAGACAATGGGGTGAACGGTCTCTGGATCTAGTAGGTCGCTGCGCCGCAGTCTTCCTCCCACCCGGATCAGCTGTAGTTGGTCATCATACTCAGGGGCTAGAGTGATCAGACGACTGGTGGAGGGGGCAGGTTTGTTGTGGGACAGGTGCTGAATATCCTCAGCAAAGCAGTCTAACTGGGCTTGCCTCAGTAGGTCTCTCTCGGCTTCCTGGTAGTTCTCGGCAACTGGTGCGGGCTGGTCTCCGGCCGCCCCATGACGGGACTGCACAACGGCCTCCACCAGGTCTCTGAAACAGGTGAGCTGGCTGGCATCCGGTAGGTGAGCGGATGGGGCAATGGTGACAGAACCGCAGAATGTGGTCCGGCGCAGCTCGGTGTCATCTGCTGGCTTAGCCTCAGGCTTGGTAGGCCAGTGCTGAGGCGACATGCTCAGAAAAGCTGGGCCGTCACTCCACCGGTTCTTCCCTGCCAACTCCTCTAAGGTCTTCCCACGGGTGAGGTCATCTGCGGGATTGTTTGCAGAGTCCACGTATCTCCAGGCTTGGGCTTCAGTCAGGTCCTGAATCTCGGTGACTCGAGTGCCCACAAACACCTTGAATCTACAGGAGTCTGACTGTATCCAAGTCAGGACAGTGGTCGAATCTGTCCATAGGACTACGTCATGTGGAACTAAGGTGAGCTCACGCTTTAGCAGAGCTGCCAGCTGGGCACCAGTCAATGCTGCACATAACTCCAGTCTAGGCATCGACTGCTGACGTTTGGGCGCCACTCTCGACCGTGCTGTTAAGAAGGCTACCTCTACTTTCCCACATGAACTCTCAGTGCGTAAATATGCAACTGAACCATAGGCCTTCTCGGATGCGTCGCAGAAGACGTGGATGCTTCTGACAGAGCTGGGGTGGTCCAGACTGGGACTTGTGTAGCATCGCGGCAGGATTATCTCTGGCAGGTGTGGTAGCTCTTCTTCCCAGGTAAGCCACGCCTTAAGGGTGTCAGCTGGCAGGGATGGATCATCCCAATCTCTCTCTCTGTCCCATAGATGCTGCACGATGACTTTAGCCCGTGTGGTGAAGGGGATGAGGAGGCCTAGGGGGTCATACAGCCTTGCTAGTGTGCTGTAAATGGTCCTCATAGTAGGGGTAGGACAGTCAGTGTGGTGACACTTGTAGCCGAGGGTATCTGAGGCGCAAAACCATCGGAGACCAAGGGCGAGCTCCTGTGGATCTGGTTTTGACTCTGTAAGCCATAGCTCACTGCTCTCTGTTCTTGCCTCCTTAGGCAGATGGCTGATGACCTCAGGGACACTACTAGCCCACTGGCGCAGCTCAAATCCACCTGTGGCTAGCAGCATCGTCAACTTGTCGACCAGCTGTCTGGCTTCTACTGTGGAGGAGAGGCTCTGTAGGTGGTTATCCACATAGAAGTATCGCTCGATGGCTACCCGAACATCTTCCTCTGGCTGGCTGTTCTCTGCCACATGTTTCTGCAGCGCGAACGTGGCGCAGCAGGGGCTGCACGTTGTTCCAAAAGGTAGGACCTGCCACTCATAGATGTTAGGCGGCGCCTCTCTGTTCAAGTCTCTCCACACGAAGCGGAGCAGCGGCTTGTCCTCTGGCAGCAACTGAACTTGATGAAACATGCCTTTAATGTCACTGCTGATGGCGACGGAGTGCTCTCTGAATCTTAGCAGGACACCTAGCAGGCTGGAAGTCAGAGTGGGGCCGGGCAGAAGCAGCTTATTCAGGTTATGGCCCTTGTAGGTGAAGGAGCAGTTAAAGACGATCCTATTTTTCCCATTATGGCTCACCATATGGTGAGGGATAAACCATGACTCAGTTGACTTGTTCAGCTCCTCCTCTGCTACCTTCACTGCATATCCGGCCTGTTCCAGTTTCAGGATTTCGGTCCCGTAGGCTGCTGCTCGTTCTGGGTCTTTCATCAGGCGTCTCTCAGTGCTCCGCAAATTCGCCATCGCAGCATCCTTCGTGGTACGGAGGCAGGGCATGTTCTTTACACGCAGCAGGGGGGTGGCGTAACGCTGCACTCCATCAACATCCACCCTTACCGTTTTGCTTTCTAGCGTGTGCACTGCTTCTTCATCTTGGTTGGATCTCGTCACCATCTTTTCACTCCGGTAGGGCAATACGTCTAGTTGCCATAACTTCTCCACATGATGGAGGAGCTCGTCGGAAGGTGACTGGGTGGCTAAGTGCAAGCACTGCTGTGGCTGGAGATGCTGGCGGGCAACCCCGGTAGGTCCCTGGAGGGTCCACCCGAGCCGGGTCTTCACTGCAGCTGGTCCTCCCGGAGGGCCCAGACAGACTGGCTCTACTGGCGTAATCAGATGTGGGTAATCAGACCCGATGAGGACTAGGGGCTGAACTCTGTCTAGAGTTTGCAGGGGGAGGCCTCTCAGGTGCTTGTACTTGCGCTGTAGCGTTTTGACTGTTTGGGAGTGTTTTGCCAGCCCCAGCTGATCGGCAGTGAAGGCTCCCTCAATTTTGTACGTCTTGTGGGGGTTACTGGCGGCAGAGATGGAAAAGGAGACAGACATGCCAGACAGAATCCTGAGGTCCTGACGCACGGTCCTTAAGGCTAGGTGCTCTGGCTCCCCCTGGAGTTTCAGCTCCTTAGCTGCAGCCGGCAGGAGCATAGTCCGCTCTGATCCGTCATCTAATATTGCGTAGGTCTCCATGGTCTGCTCCCCATCATGCAGCACAACCTTAGTCACTTTTAGGAGCACCTGGTTACAGCCAGACTTTCTATCCGAGTAGAGCACTTCGTTGGCGGTACTCACCAGGCAGGAGGTGTTCTCGGGGGGTGACTTCTCCGGGGCTTGCTTGTTGTTAAGATCATGGAGGGCCTCCAGGTGTCTGCGGTCACATTTCTTACACCTGGCCTTAAGTCTGCACTGTGCAGCCTGATGAGAGCGGCCACAGCGCCAGCACCGTCGGTTAGTCTTTATCCAGGCAATTCGCTGCTCAGTGGTAAGGTGACTGAACTTCTCACAATGGTTCAAGTAATGCTGAGCATCAGGACAGTATGGACATGATGGGACTGCTCTACCTGGTGGGCTGACACTGGTGGGCGTAGATACTGTGCTGGCAGGGCTGCTCAGCGTTTCTTCGGCACTATGTAGGACTGTGGTTGGCTTACCCGACTTATGGTCCTTCCTTTTCTCCCTCCTTATATCGGTGTTGTCTTTGCCCTCTCTGGTCAGAGCCCCATAACCATACTCTTGGATCCTGAGCTCAAACTCTAGCCAATCTGAGAAATCTAGCAGAGTGGGGACCCGGACACGGAGGGGGTGCAGGTGCCTCATAAACTCAGAACGCAGGTCTGGTGGGAGTTTGGACATCAGCCTAGTGACATGGGACCCACACCGGAGTTCTGCGTGGCCTTTCTCTCCCAGCTGGTCAAGCATGCCCACTAAGGCTCTCACTCTGAGGGCGAATCTCTTGAAGGCTACTGTGTCATGGCTATGAATGCTGGGGGCCTCCATTAGATCTGCAATGCGCCTCAATGCCAGTTGGTGGGGTTGCCCATAGTGCTCTGTCAAGGAGGCCATGGTATCAGTATAGGGCTGGACGGAGTTCGTATACGAGTCGGCAATGAGCAGTGCATCTTCAAATTTGAGGTGGTCTACCAGAATCTGATACTTAAACCTCTGTAGCATCCACGGGGAGGAGATTGTCTAGTGCGACCTTCAGCCTGGCAAACTCACGTGGGTCCCCCTTACTGAAGTCAGGGATGCGCGGTTTAGGGCCTCGATATACACTCTCTGTCTGATGCCGGGGGTGGAAGTCCACAGGGCCTGATACAACTGACTGAGCGTATGGCGAACTGTATTCAGGAGTTGAGGGTCTAGACGGCTGCTCGGGTGATGTCCCCATCCTCTTCAGACATGCAGTCAGTTCCACCACTAGATCTGTGGGTAGCGTGGTGGTGGGTGGTAGCGGTTTGCTGTCCCCCTCAGACACTGGAGGGGGAGGGAGTGGCCATTCTCCTTCGTCTGTCTCTACTTTAGCCGCTGCCTGAATGGGCTCATGCACTGTAGGCTGGTGGGCGCTAGCTTGTGGTGCTGGGTCTGGTACACTACAGGCAGCGACATGTGCTGATGGCTGTACATGTTGGCTTTGCAGCTTGGGGGGGGTAGGCAGAGGAAGGATGGGCATATCTGGCCCTCTGCTCACATTAAGCTGCCTTTGCATCTCTAGCACAGTGATTTGAAGCCTCTGGTTGTCTTCCCTAATCTGTCGCAGCTCTTTCAATATTGCAGGCTCTTGTTCTGCTCTGACAAACAGTGGATCTGGCATGAGTTGGTGCTGGGGTCCCAAGTACACTGACTCTCTGGGATACTGCTGACGGGCACCAGCTGCTGGACTCCATGTGTCGGAGAGGGCGGGGGTAAGAGGTGACATCTCTGCAGTTCTCTCATAACTGTGGTAGGGCTCCTGCCTGTACTGGTCGTGCTGGACTGGATATGCTGCAGCGGCGAGGGGTCTTTGTAACGCAGGTAGGGAGACATCATAGTCGGCAACCCAGGCTGGTGGACGTATCTGACGTCTGGGGCGTATGTCAGCTGACATTGTAGCTTCACTCTTCTCATACGGCAACATCTTCACTCTCCACAGTGGTCACCCTCCCGGGTTTCGGCACCAATTATGTAATGAGGACTAGCTGGGTAGTCGTAGAACTAGTCTCTGGTTGGGAGGTGCGTGACCACTGTGTTGTGCATCGGTAAGAATGCTCAGAAGATCTTCAATGCCGTTTATTGGACTTTGTAGAGGGCTCTCATTCAACAGGGTTTCTGCGTAGGCTATCTCTATATGGGTGTGTGGTTCTGGCGGAATAGACAAAACAATAATGAACAGTCTTAGAATACAGTAATAAACATACTAGAATAAAGTGCTAAACCAGCATGTTATACTATACTATGCTAATGGCTATAGTCAATCAGCTAACCGTTACAGGCACTTAGATCCATACACAGAATATCTAGGACACGATCTCACATTCATTCTCAAGTACGAGACGTAGCTAGGCTAACGTAGCTAGTGAACCTAAGGCTAACTGTCGAATCTGAATATTTAACCAGAGAATATACATACGAAATATATATGAACTTACTTGTATTTGAACGCACACAATCACTGAATGATAAGTTGTAAAGTAGCCTGCTTCAACAGAATTACAGGGTTATCTTGCTCTTTCTCTCTACATATATTGAGCTATGCAGCAGCGCACACTGTAGACTAACGTGGGGAGCGCATGGAGCGTTACCTGTGGCTACCGTAACAGTGCAACAACAATGAATCTGATTGGACGATTTCCAACAGCCAATGAGATACTCAGCTAGAGTCTCTATCTAATACACTACAACCAAGTCCTTCACAACACTGACATTTAAAAGAGAAAATGGCTGGATAATAAATACTAATTTCTGATGATTAGGTTGTAATGTTGTCATGTCATCTTGTTCTGCCCTCTTACTGGTGACATTGTTACTGCTGCAATTGCTCTGAGTGTGGCCTGTCATGGAGAGAAGACTTTGTTAGGAAAGACCAGTTTACTCCATGAGACAAAGCTGAGTTAATGACGAGTTAATGCCAAGCCAATTAGCCTCCGCAACATGCATTATTTTTCAATAACCACACACTTTGACATGTATTATAATTGAAATATCTGAACAAAAGCTTGTTTCGTTATCCTGAAGATATAGTGGAGAAATACATTAAATAGTGAAAAGTAAAATATAAGTATATATAATATTATCAGGTAATCAAACATGGGAGGATGCTAGTTGAGTTAGGCCCATTTGGCTGTCAGCAATTATGATCCCAATCATTCAATCAGGAGAGCTCATTTTAATTAGATAACATAACTAGGCATCAAAGGTTTTAAGGCTACATAGAAGTCGCCATAACTAACTGGCTGCCTGTTGCTATGGTGACCACAGCTACAATCGTTTCAACAGAAAAGTTTGTTTAATTTTAATCCTTATACACATTCATACATTGTTAATTGAGCCACAAAATAAACCAAATGAGCCCGGGAGCCGAAATGAAGCAAAAATAAATACTTAATAATGCCGTGAGCAAACATTTCACCCTCAACTGGAAAACATTAGCATGCACTGTTGTGTAGCATGCGACTAGCTATGAAGCTAACTGGTCAGCGATCTATTCAAGTTTGATAAAATAATTATTACGCTGGACTAAATGACCCAGAACTTCGTAATATAAGTTAAATATATACATGTATGGTTTCTACTTCTTTTTAACATGCTTGGTGACTTGACAAACCTGTCAAACAGAACCAGTAGGCAACAACACAGCTTGTCATCGCTATCGCCAGATAGCTATGGATAGCTTCCGGCACGAGAGTGGCTTCCGGCACGAGAGTGGTGTGGCACCAGACTGGTGCTCCACGGTTGCAGCCTACCCCTTCTCGCACTTAACGGCAGACGAGTCAAGGTCAGTAACGAGAGAGCAGCAGAAGTGGTTCGGGCATCTAGTGAGGATGCATCCTGAGCGCCTCCCTAGGGAGGTGTTCCAGGCATGTCCGGCTGGGAGGAGGCCACGGGGTAGACAGGTTTCACAGGGACTACATCTCCGCACTGGCCTGTGAGCGGCTAAAGATTCCCCAGGCAGAGCTGGTTGATGCTGCCAGGGAAAGGGATGTCTGGGGCCTCCTGCTGGAACTGCTGCCTCTGCGACCCGACCCCGGAAAAGCGGATGACGATGGATGGATGGATGGATTCGATTCCAATTCACAAGGTTCAGAATTGATTATCACGATTCAATTCGATTCGATTCAATATTGATTCGGTTAGTGTTACTAAAATCTGTTTGTTTTTTTTAGCTGTAACCTTTATTACATGACTGCCAAGTATGAATGATTAATGAATGAATTAATCACTGAATTAATTAACTATTTATTCCTTCATTTATTAATTCATTCATTAAATAAAAGATCGATTTTGGGATTCATGAATCGATTCTGAATCATTTGATTCAGAATCGATTAATCGATTTTTATTAACCCAGCCCTAGGTGTTACGTAGTGCTGTGACGGTGTTACGTTGTGCTGTGATGGTATTACGTAGTGCTCTGATGGTGTTACTTAGTGCTGTGACGGTGTTATGTAGTGCTGTGATGGTGCTACGTAGTGCTGTGACGGTGTTGCGTAGTACTGTGATGGTGCTACGTAGTGCTGTGACGGTGTTACGTTGTGCTGTGATGGTGTTACGTAGTGCTGTGACGGTGTTACGTAGTGCTGTGACGGTGTTACGTAGTGCTGTGACGGTGTTACGTAGTGCTGTGACGGTGGTACGTAGTGCTGTGATGGTGCTACGTAGTGCTGTGATGGTGTTACGTAGTGCTGTGATGGTGTTACGTAGTGCTGTGATGGTGTTACGTAGTGCTGTGACAGTGTTAAGGTAGTGCTGAGTGCCGGTGTTATGTAGTGTTAAGAAGTGTACCGGGCCTCAGGGCCTTCTCCAGGCCATGGTAGTAGGACCAGTCCTCTGGGTTCCTCTCCTGCAGGCGCCGGTACACCTCTGTGGCCTCTTCTAGACGGCCCAAGTTCAACCGCAGCTCTCCTGGAAGGGTCCAAAGTTCAAACACACAAAACTCATAAGTGTGCTTCTCCAAAATACATATCCGGGTCCCTTGTAATAGATCTACCATGACACAAGACCTGAGAATCACGCATGCACTCGCTCACGCACTTACTTACTTACTTTGCTTATGGTTGTCCATCGTATCCGATGATGACAATCCTGCCTCTGCTATTCATGAGTCTTCATGTGGCTATAAAGTCCAATCCGTGAGCCACACTGTCTGCTACAGACAGAACAGGTGAAGGCACTGACTGGGGGTGTGGGTGTGGTACTGTCTTCATGTCTCTTCAAGCGTCTCCTGGTCCGTCGATCACCTCTGTCCTCCTCAAGCTTCTGCGTAGGCTATCTCTAGTTGGTCTTGCGTAGGATTTCAGTATGGTGCACTCGGTCATGCCAGGTTATCCCCAGGATGGACTGGAGGCATCTGATATGGAAGGCCTCAAGCATCTTGAGGTGGCGACTGTATAGGGTCCATGCCTCACAGGTGTAGAGGAGAGTTGTGATGACAACTGCCAGATAAACTTATACTTTGGTGTGCAGGTTGAGGTCTTTATTTTGGAAGACCCTTCTCCTGAGTCTGCCAAAAGAGGATGACGCTCGTTTAATCCGGTTTTGTATCTCTCTGTCGATGCTGGAGTCGTCAGAGAGGAAACTGCCCAGGTATTTGAAGGATTCCACTATTGTAAGTGGTTTGTCGGAGACGGTGAAGGTTGGTGAGAGAGATTGAGGGGTAGAAGCCCACTGGCATATAACTTCAGTCTTTGCCACGTTAATGGAAAGACCAAGCCTACCATACGCCTTTGCAGCGGCTGCAAGGGTAGCTTGCAGGGCTTCCGGAGTATGGGCCACAACCGCACAGTCATCAGCATACTGTAGCTCGATGATGCGCTCAGATGTTACTTTTGTGACTGCCTGGAGCCTGCGAATATTGAACAGATTCCCATCAAGTCTGTAGTCCACAGTAACTCCACTATCCCTCTCGATGTCCTTGTGGAGCAGTAGCGTCACACACAGGAGGAAGATGTTAAAGAGAACTGGAGCGAGGATGCACCCCTGGCGTACACCAGTGCACACCCTGAACGGCTCGGATTCCTCATCATCCCTTCGTGAAACTGCCGAAGGATGTTGACAAACCTTCGTGGGCAGCCAAACTTCAGAAGGATGTTCCATAGGATCTCCCTGTTGACTGTGTCGAAGGCTTTTGACAGATCGATGAAGGCTATGAAGAGGTCCTGTTGTTGCTCCCTGCACTTCTCCTGGAGTTGTCGTGCTGCAAATACCATGTCCACAGTACTCCTGTTCCTCCTGAACCCACACTGTGACTCGGGCAGCAGCTCCTCCGAGATGTTCTTCACCAGCCTCTGTAACATGACTTTGGCCAGGACTTTTCCAGCAACAGCCAGTAGTGAAATGCCACGGCTGTTGCCACAGAGGGACTTGTCTCCTTTGCCTTTATATATGGAGACAATGTTAGCATCCTTCCATTGCTGGGGGACGGTCTCATTCTTCCATACATGTGAGATGGTGAGGAAAAGCGCACGGGTGCAGAGGTAGCCTCCCTGTCTGAAAACCTCTGCAGGGATGTTGTCAGGGCCAGGGGACTTGTTGTTTTTTAGCGACCTGACTGCACTATGAACCTCTTCAAAGGTTGGTGGAAGGTCGAGATCTTGGATGGTGGGGCGGATAGGTAGTTCATCCAGGACTGAGGGATCTGTTGGGGAGGGCTGGTTCAGCAGTGTTTGAAAGTGCTCTGCCCACCTTCTCGTGATGAGTTTCTGGTCCTTTATGAGGGTAGTACCATCTTCAGACTTCAAGGGAGAGACGGAGCAGTTTCGTGGGCCGTAGATGGTTTTCACTGCATCATAAAAGTTGTGCATATCATTTCTGTCGGCACAAGATTGTATTTCATTTGCCTTTGCTATCCACCACTCATTCTGCAGGGCACGCAATCTTGACTGCACCTCTTTCCTGGATTTTTGCCACTTTTGTCGGAGAGTCGTTGATGTAGGATTATTGAGGACAGCACTGTGTGCTTTGTGCATGTCTTTGAGCATGGAAGTTATTGTGCCAGTGTTGTCATTGAACCAGTCCTGTTGCTTTCTGCCCTTGTACCCGATGGATTGGGAAGCTGCCTCATAGAGCCTAGAGTTCACAGATGACCACTTTTCATCAATAGGGTCATCTGTGCTCAGGAGATGTTCAATGTCCTCCAGGTTTTCAGCCAGAGACAGACGGAGATTGTCCCGAATCTCAGCCCTTTCTAGCTGGATGCAGTCAAGCTTCCTCTTCCCTGACCTCTGGAGACGGACAGCAGGGCGCACTTTCACCAGGAGCCTGGTCATGATGAGTCGGTGATCTGTCCAGCACTCAGCCCCTCTCATTGCACGTGTGAGTAAGACGTCTTTTATCTCAGAGCGCCTCACAATGATGTAGTCCCACAGGTGCCAATGTTTGGAGCGTGGGTGCATCCAGGATGTACACACACACACACACACCTCGCGTCTCCTCCACGGCCGGCTTGTCGCAGATCTGTTTCTTGTACAGGTAGGTGGTGAGGTGCTCCAGGGCCTCCTTGTGAAGCCCCCCTCCTGCAGCACCTGGTTGTGGTAGAGCAGCAGCTCGCTGTACTCAGACCATCTTGTCTGGAGACATCTGGAGATGAAGAGGGGAGGAAGAGAGAGAGAGAGGGAGAGAGAGAGGGAGAAAGAAAGAGAGATAGAGAGAAAGAGGGAGAAAGAGAGAGAGAGGAAGAGAGAGAATGAGAGAGGGAGAGAGAGAGAGAGGAAGAAAGAGAGGGAGAGAGGGAGAGGAAGAAAGAGAGAGAGGAAGAGAGAGAGAGAAGGAGAGAGAGGAAGAGAAGGAGGAAGAAAGGGGAGAGAGAGGAAGAGAGGAAGAAAGAGGGAGAGAGAGAGGAAGAGAGAGAAGGAGAGGGAAAGAGAGAGGAAGAAAGAGAGAGAGGGAGAGAGAGAGGAAGAGAGAGAGAGAGGAGTGGATTTAGTCATGTGGGTTAAATGGCACTCTGTTGTCCTGATCCTGAAAGCGGGCTGGTAGGAGGGCAGGAAGCAGCTACAGTCAGTCTTCAATCGTCAGGAGTCTAAGGCTAAACTACAGCAAAAACATGGTACCGGGGAACTACACCAGAGAACTAGTCCACTCTGGGCCGAGGTAATTATGATGCTTACTACAGAATGATAGCGATCCAGCCTGTAGCTCCAACAGTTTAACTCTGAAATGAAGACGATTTAGATCAAATCATCACTGGTGCTTGCAACACAGCAGAGGCCTGGCCTCCATGATGTCATCCTGTGGTTGGGCTAGCACATAAATATGTAACACTGCTCACTCTCTGCAAGTCAACCTCACCATCCTTCATTCTAGGCTAAAAATACTTGATTAAAAAAAAGTGTTGAGTTGTGCCCTTCTGTGTTGAATCAGATCATTTCTGGGCATCATTGTTGCCTAATAAGGCGATTCACCATTTTTACAGAGCACCCGGAGGTTACAAAAACAAAACAAAAAAAGACATTCAGTTCATAGATCTTCCTGTGTGAAAACCTCAAACTCACATCAGTAGGGAGGAAGGACCAAGCTAAAACCAGAGACAAATTGCATACAGGCACATCAGTAGCGCATCCTAGTAACAGCTCAGCAGCAAAACTTGACAAGGGTGTATTCTCACCAAAGTAGCAGCATCATGGAGATCAATGTGGAGATGAGTGACTATGTGACTGCATCTGAGAAACGGAACACAGTGACACCACGCTCTGGTAAGAAGAATATGATTAAAGGAGAATGTTCTTTTTCGACAACCCGGACCTTATTTACGGCATATTATAAGATCTCGCCGAGATAACTTTGGTGTAATTCCGAGGCCTGTAGAAGAAATTTAAAATCCAGCGCGAGCTAAGTATATCCATGTAATGGCGGCGGACGGGGCACTGAGAATGCAGCTTCTAAAAAATGTATTTTCTGCCGCGAAACGGTTGTTTTCATCAATCTATTTTTATGAATCGCTAGTTGTTCTCCCATAGAGCGAGGGCTTGTTGTGGTTTTCACATGCCTCTGTAATATGATCTTTAGAAACGTCTTTAAAAACTAAATAAAGCTTCCGCACTTGCTCCAGCACGCATGCGTAGAGCAGACTGGCTATTCTCCGTCTGTAGGCTCACATTCTCTACGCTACGATCGGTAGGATATAGAAGATGACTTTGAATATGCTGGAAGCCGATCGTCCAGGTTGTCGAAAAATAACATTCTCCTTTAATGTGTGCACATGCACCCAAACATGGCTTGACATATGTGTGTGTGTGTGTGTGTTCATCCTACAGGAAGAAAAGTCTACAGACTGGTTGTTTTGACCCTAGGCCTGCTGTGTGTCCTAAAGCCACTCTCAACATCTCCCTGCGTCTCATCTTCTGTGAGTCTATTGTCATTTTACAATACCTACAGTATATCTCCAAGATAGTAAAGAGGGGCTTATAATTATGGTTTAAATATCCGTATTACTGGATAAGCTTACTTAGTACATTCTGGTGTGAAAGAGTAGATGAACCAACCACAACTTCTCTCTCCTCTCAGCTGACGCTGATAGTCAGACAGACCAAAACGCCAGCTACAACATCCTGACTGAGGAGAGAGACCAGCTACAGGCCAGTAATAACAACCTGACTGAAGAGAGAGACCAGCTACAGAAGGACATAAAAGGGCTGAATGAGAGAATCAGAAGTGAGAACAATGTATCTTACTGGACATTAAGTTCAAATGGAAAAGTAGTCTAGAGCTGCATCAAGAATGATTTTCAGTTCTGATCTTTTTTCGGTTGTTCATTTGATGTTGATTTGCTTGTTATTGTGTTTGTTTGTTTGTGTGTGTGTGCACCCTACCCTCTATTTTACTAAAACTTCATTATGTGGTATGAAGTGCTAGAAGAAGGATGGAGGAAGTTTGGTGAGAGCTGGTACAACTACGTCTTCAATGATAAGAAAACCTGGGAGGAGAGCAGACAGGACTGTCTGAGCAGAGGAGCACACCTGGTGGTGATAAACAGCAAAGAGGAACAGGTGAGAGAGAGAGAGAGTGTGTGTGTGTGTGTGTGTGTGAGAGAGAGAGAGAGAGAGAGGTATAGCGATACAGTATGTGTGATGATTTATTTTTGGTCTTACACCATCAATAGATATTCATCAATAGGCTGATTGGAGGTTTGTCTAGAGCAGAGCCCTGGATTGGTCTAGACAGAGAGAGAGAGGGGACCTGGACCTGGGTGGACGGAACACCACTGACCACACTGTACGGCTGATTATTATTGATCTGAGTGTGGTTGTGTGTTGTTACAGTAGCTCATGCAGGTCTAGACAGTGATTCTCTGTGTTGTCTGCACTGCAGGTACTGGGAGAGAGGACGGCCTGATTCCCTTGAAGGAATTCACGAGGACTGTGTGGAATTCTGGCCCCGAGCCTCAGCCCAACTAGGAGTCTGGAACGATGAGATATGTTCTAAAGAAAATGAGTGGATCTGTGAGAAATAGAATCTCCATTGGTGTTCTCTCTAAGCACTGCTGGCTAGCTCCTGTACATTGATAACAATCAAAATGATCTTGCACTGTCAGAATAGGAAATATGATGCCTACTGTACTTAAAAGGCTGAGATCCCAACTGGACCTGTAACAGTTGTAATGGAATTATATCTGATCGAAAGTAAAAAGATTTGCCAAGGTTCACTCAAAGAGGTCAAGTCTGGTTTATTGAGGCATTCTTTGTAAATAGACGGGACGGGACAGCAGAACTGTTTTTTTTTTCTCACGTCAAAATGTTGCCCCCCCTACTCCCAGAGGGTAAAATCGCTTATGCACGCGGAGGCCGCGCCATATTAAGTGCCATCTGAAACCAATTAGCGCCGAGTGGAAGTGGCTTATAACACCCTCGGTAGTGAGTCTGCACCGATGCAGGCTCGATTCACATGTGTAGCACTGTCAGGCTCTGAAATGGAAGACGCACACAAATGTAAGTTCCTCACCAATCAAGGTTATAATAGTTTTGCTTTTGTCATTAGTTTTTATTTTTATATCATTTTAACTTTTTGTTTTCAATTTAAGTTTAGTTTGATTAGTTTTAAAGCAGGTTTGCTAGTTTAGTTTAGTTTTTATTTTTGGAAAATACTTAGTTTTCGTTTAGTTTTTATTAGTTTCAGTATTAGTTTTCGTTTTTTTTTCTTCTGCGCTAGCCTCGTGAGACTATCCTGATCTCGTGAGCTCACGTTGTTTCACTCCGTGTGAAACAAGCCATCTGGCGCACGTCAGGTAACTTCTGCGCAGGGGCACAGCTAAAGAACATGGAGGATAGATTTCATATCCACCCAAAATATTAGGCTTATGTATGAAATGAAAAAAGACTAAAACTAAGGACATTTTCTCAATAATTTTAGTTTATTTTAGTTAGTTTTGTAAACACACAATACAGTTTTAGTTAGTTATCGTTTTTTTGTAAAGTCTCGTTTTTATTTTTATTTCAGTTAACTAAAATGTTTTTTCACACCTAGTTTTTTAGTTAGTTTTCGTTAACTATAACAACCTTGTCACCAATCATACAACATTTGCATTGTACTTTTCATCAAATAGTCTACCGTTCTAGAAAACGGTAGATTATGTTCATTTGATTGAAGTGGTGGATATTTACAGGGACTGTTTCACAGACCAAACAGTTAATAAAACTGTTTACAAAAAAAAAAGAAACAGTACCAAAGAAGCTTGGGAGTAAGTATTATTTACACTCAACAAGCAACATTTCAGCGAGATAGGCCAAGTGACTTGTTTCTTCCTAACATAATGCCAAGTTTAACTTGTCCCCTTTACACATTTCACTGATTAGGCCTACAACTAAAACACCGGAATGCTTAAGATTCCTTAAAGATTAATTGCTTAGAAAAAAAAACATACCTCACTGAAATGCCATTAGGTGATTGTATCCCATTACTAGGTCTTGACAAATGATGTGTAGGCCTGATGTGGTGTGATTGCAGGGGCCACACAGTACTCATGTATATTGTGAGATTATTCTGAGAAAAGCATTTTAACTATATCTTCTAACTATATCTTCCCTGACATATTTCTCAACAGCTTCATCATCAAACAAATGGACCTGGAGGGCCAGGCAACCTCAAAGCAGGCCTCCAAAAAACGGGAAAACGGACGTTTGAGATCATCTAACTTCCATAGTTTGACGTATTTCCAACGCAAAAAAGCTATGAGGGTGGGACATATGTTTAGAGGAATTTGATTGGAACATTGACAAGTGGATGGGTTTTAAGAACTTTAGACAGATTCGATAGAAGGATAGCGTTGATTGACGGGTGGATGTCCTGAGATTATTGGCCTAAAATCTAAGGTACCTGTTGTCGTCATTGCACGTGACCTGTTTTCCAGGAAGTAAGAAATTATATACTTTGATATGATTACAACAAAAGTAGAATTTTGTAATTTTTTGGGGTATACATCGTTGAATAGGTGAACACTATGACCAATTATGTGAAGCAAAATGGGACAGAATGCTTTTTTCATTTCAGTGCGACTTTAAAGAAGAAGTACAAGGTACTGTAATTTTCTTTATTTCATATGGACCTGTGTCTGCAATACAGAGTTGTTGTTATTATTATTATTAGACATAACATGCATATAGCCTTCTAGATGCTGCAGACATCTCATGTCTCTTTGTTTTAGGAGCTGATATTGCCACCCACCGGCTCTGGGACCGACCAGGGGGGGGAAACACCAGCCACCTGGACTGGGTTGCACCAGTTTGTCTTATCTTGTGACTAAACCCAAGCATTTAGTCACGCCTAAACACTGACTAAACTCTTAGTTGCTACTAGTTAGTCGCATATTAGTTGGTGTCTAATTTCGGTTGCACCACGGCAATTTAGGCGTCGTCTTAACTAGTAACTACTAACTAGTTACTAAAAAATAGTCGTTGTATGACTGTGACGGCAGGATCCAAATAGCCAATCGGTAAGCAAATAAAAAATGTAAACAAGGAGGTTGATCGCCCTTACCCAGCCCTTACCAAGGAGCGTGGGCCGTGTCCGAATGTCCATATTACATACTATACCCAGCTGGCATTTCAACGTTGATTAACAGGTGATTCAACGTCATGTGATGACGTGAATCAACGTTGGATTAGGTTTAGATTTTGAAAGGTGAATTAACGTTGATATCGCGACATTGTTCCAACATCTTACTCTTCAACATGTGAATTAAGGTCTTACAATCACTGTTGAATATGTGTTGAATTTGAAATGTGAATCAACTTTGAAATCGCAACTTTGATTTCAACGGCTTATTTTTCAACATGGGTAAATTAAGGTCTTTGAATCAACTTTGCATCACTGTTGAAACTGCAACTTTGTTTCAACTTCTTACTTTTCAATCATGTAGCCATGGAGAAGAAAGGCGTGAACTTTTTACATTTTTTTTTTTACATTAGAATCAAGTTGCACATGTAGGCCTACAACAGCAGTGAATGGGGTTGCAACACTGACAACTGTGCAAATAGCAACAACATCGATCCAACAATAATGTGAAAAATAAGTGTTTGTGGCACTGGCATGCACACACACAAACACACATTTTGTGACATACTTCTATACAGCAATGCTACAGAAAAAGGCATTCACAGTCAATCTGCCGGCTGGTAACAGCTTTTAGCTTTCTAAACATAACCTCATCTGCAGCACAATACGACCCAGGATGTAGCCTCTGCAGCACAATACGACCCAGGATGTAGCCTATGTTAAAACGTGAAAGCAAAACCAACAAGCTAAACAATATGAACCTTTCCATCTACAAGTAGCGGCAAAAGTTTAACAACAAGGCAAGGGAATGACTGGCACATTGCTCAGCTTGTATAGAAGTAGATACTAGCTACGTCCAGCTAGTGCGAGACAAACAATACATCCATGGAGACAAACATTACACACGATACATACACCGCACCAACATTGCCAAAGAAACTACGGTGTCCATAATAGGACATCCTCGGATGTCCATGAAAGGAAATTTGAATCTCATTCTTTGTGCAAGCGCAAAATAAGGATTTGTGACCAATAAGATTAATTTATTGCAAAGATATATAAAGCAAAACCTTCGTTGGGCCACCTTTTACCCATATTGTGCGTTAAAGGGCTATAAGGCAGGTTGAAGACATCATGTTGATGTTGATGTACATCAACGTACAGATCTTCAACAGAATTTCAACGTTGATTTATAAGTATTTTATCAACCTTTTTCAACCATTGAGCATTCAATATTGTTTCAAGGTTGAAACGATGACGGACAATAATCCAACTATATTTCAATGTTGAAGGTCGGTCGTGTGCCAGCTGGGATACAGTACATACTGCAACTCGCCTACTACATGCGATTTAGTACATACCTGTACTACTCCACGAAAACATGTTTAGTATGCGAGATAAATGTAGCATGCTTCACAAGTCATCCAGTGAAAGCGACAGGCTTCGGCTCGCATACGATTCATGTTAAACTTACAACAATATTGAGCTAGCCAGGCATTTGAGTTGGTCATCCAACACAGGCTCGATCCTCACCTTTCTTTTTAATCCCAACTGTGAAATGGATGTGATAATAGTCTGTTGTGTTCACAAGTGTACTTGCACTGTTAGAATAACCACTAGGCGGCACTGCGTGCGCGTCCGTCCTGAGTATGGCACTAGCCTAACGAAGAAGGAAGAAGTTCCAGTTTAGACCATGCTACTGCACATGCTGTCGTCCTGCTGCCACTTTATCAGGTTGTTAATTAAAAGCTCCTAACGTGATACACACTCGTGATTCTTCATAGTTCTAGTTAAGAACATAACAAATTGGCGACGAGACGGATCTGCAACAGTTTAAAAGTGAAATGGCCATGACTGCACCGTTTCCCGATCTTTTTCTGCCGTGCCCAGGCGAACCGGCAATTCCCTTCAAAACGTGGGTGAGAATGTTCGAGAATTATCTCCTCGTTATCAATGCAACTGGAAACGCATGGCCTGAAGCAAGGAAACAAGCCCTACTTCTGCATTGTTTGGGCTCAGAAGGACAGCGGATTTTCCATTCTCTACCGGAAACAGGTGATACGCTAACTACAGCCATTGCTGCTTTGAGAGCACATTTCACACCGACAGTGAACATTGTCGTCGAGCGCCATGCTTTCAGAAAGAGAGCGCAGAGTGCTCAGGAATCCATTGTGCAATACATTTCTGTATTGAGAGAGCTTGCAGCAACATGTGACTTTCCCAATACTGAGGACATGATTCGAGACCAGCTTGTAGAGCATGTGACTAGCCCTCGTATTAGGGAGAGACTGCTACTGAAAACCAACCTGACGTTGGCTGATGCCATTATTATAGCTACTCAGGCCGAGTCTGCTGTTGAACAGGCTAAGTCAATGGCAGGTGACCAGCACGCACCTGTACAGGTGGTGCATACTCGGAATACAACTCTCCGTCACAGACAGAGACGGCAGGGCTCCTCTGCTAAACCAGCACAGAAATCTGCTAATGCCCCTTCTACCCAGCCCACAGACTCTGCCACGCGCACCTGCTACCGCTGTGGTTCTGATAAACACCTTGCCAATGCACGTGAATGTCCAGCAACAAAAGTGACCTGTAAGAATTGCAACAAGAAAGGACACTTTGCTCGCGTGTGTCGGAGTCAGCCGACTCATTCAGTGAAGGAGATGGAGATGTCAGAGTACACATTCTGTTTTGTGGGGGGAACCACAGACGCTCCAGATAAAATAAAATGCACAGTTGACGTTCAAGCTTCAAATGTAAGGAGAGCAGTGAATTTAACCGTGGATACGGGCGCTGCTGTCTCCGTCTTACCCCGGTGCATCTACGAGGAGCATTTCAAAGGCACTCCTCTTCATCAGTCCACAGTCCACCTAGTGACATACTCACGTACCCCGATTAATGTACTAGGTTGCATGCAAGCTACTGTTCACATGGATGGCGCTACGTGCCGGGCCAACTTCTACGTCGTGGACTCTGGGACTGCCCTTATGGGGAGGGACTTGATATCCACTCTCCGCCTGCGCATTGAGGGTAACACAGTACACCCACCAACTGCATCACCTTCCCACCTGCCTTCTCTAGCTTCCGTGGGATGTCTCTCCGCACAGCCAGCCACAACTGCAACCATGGGCTGCGCCAAAGGATTCATGCATCAGGTGAGAGTGTCACCTGACGCTGTGCCTGTGCGTCTAAAGCTGCGACGCCTTCCCTTCTCCGTGCGAGCTTCTGTGTCTGGGGAGTTGAATCGCCTCCTCTCAGCTGGCGTGATAGAGCGCATCGATGCTTCGCCCTGGGTCTCGCCGATAGTGGTCACACAGAAGAAAACAGGAGGGATTCGAATGTGTGTGGACCTTCGAGAACCCAACAAAGACATCATCATCGACAGCTACCCTCTTCCTCACATGGAGGAGCTGCTCTCCACTCTGCAAGGTGCTACCATCTTCTCAACGATCGACCTGGAGAGTGCCTACCACCAGGTCCCGCTGCATCCCGACAGCCGGGATTTAACAGCTTTCATCACACATGAAGGGCTGTTCCGGTTTTGCAGAGTCCCCTACGGCCTGCCTCAGCTCCTTCAGCCTTCCAAAAGCTGATGGTAACGGTGCTTAAGGGGGTGCCCAACGTACAGAATTACCTGGACGACGTCATCTGCTACGGGCGCACAGCGAAAGAGCACGACACTGCCCTGGAAACTGCCCTGCAGCGACTTAAGGGGGCGGGCTTATGGCTCAACGAAAAGAAATGTCACTTCCGCCGAACCAGCCTGAAGTTCCTGGGACACCTGGTGACAGCGAATGGCATCGAGCCTGACACCGAGCACCTGCAAGCCATCAACCAGGCTCCTGCTCCCAAAGATCCTACCAGCCTCTGCTCCTTCCTAGGTATGTTGTCGTGGTACGCAAAGTTCATACCTAACTATGCTACTGTAGTCGAGCCTCTCCGCGCCTGCCTGCGTCAAGAGCCATTTGAATGGACTGAAGAGGCTCAGGCATGCTTCCTTACTGTGAAAGGACTGCTGGTGAACAGTCCTGCGCTTGCCTTATTCGACCCGGACTTACCATGCATCATCTCGACCGACGCCTCAGACTATGGCCTGGGTGCTGTGTTCACTCAGCTGCATCCAGACCACACAGAGCGCACCATTGCATTCGCTTCAAGGTCCCTGACTACAACAGAGAGAAAATACTCTACAGTGGAGAAAGAGGCGCTTGCGTGCGTCTGGGCTGTGGAGAAATGGAGGACGTACCTGTGGGGCCGGAGGTTCACCCTACGCACCGATCATCAGGCCCTGACGACGCTCCTCTCCACAAAAGGGACTGACCGAGCGGGGATGCGCATAGCGAGATGGTCTGCGCGCCTCCTCTGTTTCACGTACGAGGTGGTGTACCGCGCTGGTTCACAGAATCACACTGCTGACTGTCTCTCACGCTTACCTCTGCCTACTGCCTCCCCTCTCAATGAGGACACCGAACCAGAGCTTGTGGCTCTACTGTCATCAGCTCCTGTCTCAGTGGCTGCTGGTGAGTTTACTGATGCTTCTTTCTCCTGCCCTGAACTGACCTCCCTGCGTGAGCAGATCAACCGACAGTGGCCGCGCTCTGCAAAGGTGGTTGACCCAGTGCTGCAGCCGCACTTCAAGGTGAGAAATGAACTGTGTGTGAAGGACAGCTTAGTGTTTCGAGGGTCACGCTTAGTGGTGCCTGTCTCTCTGTGCTGCACCCTAATCGCTCTGGCACACAAAAGCCACCAGGGCGTGGTGAGAACAAAACAGCGCCTACGGGAGCTGTACTGGTTCCCTCGCATGGATGCACTAGTAAGCTCTGAGATATCTACATGCTCCTTGTGTCAATCATCTGACAAGTCCGCCAAGGTCTTCGAGGCTCCTCTGCAACCTGTTCCTCTACCTGAGGGCCCCTGGAGGAAGCTTGCTATGGACATTGTTGGACCCTTCGAAACTGCAACCTGGGACTGCAGGTTCGCAATCACCCTCACTGACTATTACTCAAAGTGGCCCGAGATCGCTTTTGCACCATCTGTCACTACAGAAGTGGTGGTGGGGTTTCTCAGCAGCATCTTCGGTCGCTATGGCAACCCTGAGTCCTTAGTCACTGATAACGGACCTCAATTTACATCTGCTGCATTCTCCTCCTTCCTCCAGAACAGAGGGATAGTTCACAGTCGCTCCTCTGTGTACCATCCAGCATCCAACGGTGCAATAGAGATTTAACCGAGTTTTCAAAGGAAGTATCCAGTCTGCAATCCTCCAAAACAAACCCTGGAAAACGGCTACAACGGAGTTCCTCCAAGTTTACCGTGCTACACCACACGCCATGACCAATGCATCACCGTTCGAGCTCATGCACGGACGCAAGATGAGAACAAAGCTCAACATTCTCTTCCCCCTGGAGGTGACTGCACCAGACACCCGAGTGCGTGACAGAGTGTCTCTTCGCCAGTCTCACATGAAGCAGTACTGTGACGCCAGGCGGGGAGCTCGCCCTCCTTCATTCAGGGAAGGGGACAGGGTGCGAGTGCGTAAACCTGGACATGTGATGAAGGGCCACCAGAGGTTATTTTCACCCATTGGAGTCAAGAAGCAAATAGGTCCAAGCACCTACATCCTGGAAGATGGGAAAACATGGCATGCTTCCCATCTGGCCTCTGTACCAAATGGACTTCCTCAATCCCCAGTACAACCTAGTACAGTCGAGCCAGGCCATGCCCAACAAACAGGAGAACGTCCCGTCCGAGAGCACAAGCCACCAACATGGCTTAAAGACTATGCAACTAAATAGCACTTGAAAGGACTGTGGTTTTCCGAGTTTAAAAGAGACTGCTTAAGAAATGTGATTCTGAGTCAAGTATATCTAATTTCATTGTGATTGTTGAATTGTTCATCTCTGAGTAATAGAGTACTGATTTAGATTATAGTCTCTTTTGGAAATGTTATACAGACGTCTATGTGCACTTGTTAAAGTTACTTTGTTACAGTATTAGCCTTACAATATGTGATTTATGGGAAATATAATTATTTTAAGTAAAGGGGGGATGTTGTGTTCACAAGTGTACTTGCACTGTTAGAATAACCACTAGGCGGCACTGCGTGCGCGTCCGTCCTGAGTATGGCACTAGCCTAACGAAGAAGGAAGAAGTTCCAGTTTAGACCATGCTACTGCACATGCTGTCGTCCTGCTGCCACTTTATCAGGTTGTTAATTAAAAGCTCCTAACGTGATACACGCTCGTGATTCTTCATAGTTCTAGTTAAGAACATAACATAGTCCACAAAATATTCTTCCTTTGCCTCGTTTAGCACCAGCTGCAACACTCCCCTCCAAATTCATTATCTCCATTAGCAAGGCTAACGTTGTACTTGTGCTTATTATTATTATTAGGGTTGGTGCTTGTGCAGTGGAGGGGTTCTTTTGGGGGAGTTAGCCGTTGGATTGTTATGCTTAAATTATCCTAGCCGGCTAGTTCCCAAGCTTGTTTGATAACCTTCTTTGATTCAGACATACCGTAGTCTGCCTGGTACAGTCCACTGACCAGTTGCTGGTTAACTATGAGGCAGGATCCCAGCCGACCGTTGCATCCCCCCAACCTGCAACGGAGGGTTATCAACTCGGCTGGGACTCCCCCCCTCATCGCTAACGAGCAACTGAGCCATTTGAGCTAAAGGTGGTTAGCTAGCTCGATCGTGAAATTACTCAAACTTATTAAATATGACACCAATAAGCACACCGGTGCCAATAGTTAGCTTAATCTTGATATAACTAAGACATCTGCTAAAAAAAAAAAAAAATTCTACCGACAGATTTAGCTACAATGTTTCAGCCCACCTTCGTCCTAATAGCAGAGTTGTAGACGCTAGTATTAGCTACTTCCTCGCACTAGTCATCACTTACACCACCTCCCAGGGTGGTGTAAATATTTAGTTGTTACTATGAACTAGTCGTGAGTGGTGCAACCCATTTAAATTTAGTAGTGACCAAATCTCGAGTTAGTCAACACTTAGGCTATGACTAGGCCTAGTCACCACTTAGTAATGACTGGTGCAACCGGCTCCTGGAGCTTATACGATGACATGCATGAGGCAGTGGGGTCAAAACCGTCTTCGACTCCACCTATCCTCATTGCCTCATGCATGTCAAAGGCAAGTCCAGAGCCGTCGTCCCTCCCAGACCCGGGCACATCCTCCTCATCTGTTCCACCCTCTCTCCCTGACACACCTGATCCACCCTCCCTCCCTGGCACATCCGTGTCCTCACTTGCCCCCCCACCTGCCAAAAAGAGACGGGTGTCCACTGATGGGGTGATGGAGGTCCTGGAGCGGGAAGCTGAAAAAGAGGAAGAGCGACACCAGGAGCTGGTACAGACCACCCAGAAATTGATATCACTATTTGAACAAATGGTCTTGTAAAGTTTTGTCATTATTATTATTTATCATTATTTATTTCATCAGTTTGGGCAAGATGCCTTATTTTCAGTTTGTAGTGGATAGGCCAAGATGCCCAATTTCAGTTGAATAAAAATGAATTATGAGAATCCTTTTGTATTCTTTGCACGTGTCTCCATATTCTGTATAATCTCTGGTTGTCATATTAGTGGTACAGTATGGTCTGCCCTCTAATACTTCAGACCACAGGTGAACACCGCTCTGAAAAGGATGAGACCACAGCAAAATCTAAATCCTGGTTGACTATTGATGTTTGAGTAAGAGCTTTTCCTATATGAGACTACAGCTCTTCCTACGTATATGAGACCACTGCTAAATCTTGGTTTACTATGTATGGTTTAGTATTTATAGATGTTTTTGATTAAGTTCTCTTTCTACATACAACTCTTCCCCAAAATGTACAAAACAGGTTCATACAGCCAGCTTGTGCAGTTTTATGGGCTTGTTTTAATAGCAACTTTCAAAACGAATTGCAGCCCAAAGTGCTCCATAACTGAAAATGGAATGAGCATCAAATGCCAAAAATAAAATGGCCTTTTTGTAAATCACAAACAAAACCAGGCCTTCCCATTGTTTTGGTTTAAATTAAACTACAACAAAAATATAACATTTACAAATAATCATACTCAAGGAGCTGCTCAACAGGTGCAGCCAGCTGTTGGGCAATCCTGTCCCTAATATGAGTCCCAGGATGTTCCGGCCCACCTATGCCAATGGGGTGACCATCCTGGGGATCTTCAGCAGGCTGGGGGTCCTCCATCTCGCCCAGGTGATCATTCATCTCCAGGTAAAGATTGTGGAGCATTGCACAGCAAATGATGATCTCTGGGCCAAAGATGGGATGGACCTCCAGGGCCTTGGACAGTGTGGACCTCCAGGGCCTTGGACAGTGTGGCTCGCCAGCGCGCTTTCATCATTCCAAATGCTCGTTCAACGACAGAACAAGCCTGGGAGTGATGCCAGTTGTACCTCTCCTGGATACAAGATACAAAATAGAAGATCAACTTCATTGTTCCAATGGGTGGAAACATTTCTCATGGCCTGTCAACAATACCACAGCCTTAAAAAAGAACAGTTATCAGTGCATAACTGTTATATTGTATGTGTTATTGCATATTGTATGTACTGTGTCAAACAGAGCTGCTAAACATAATTTTGTTGTTTTCTAACAATGACAATAAACTAATCTAATCTACATAACCATGTTCTAGTGCATCCATACAAACAAACCTGGACCCGGCCGTGAAGAGGGTGCTTGTAGGGTGTGAGGATGGCCATTGGTGTTTCCAAGCAGGGATAGGCACCATCCACAAGGATGTAGTAGCCAGCTGGAGGGTACAGGGCCTGGTGGAAGACTGGGCTGTTGCGCAAGATCCAGGAACTTGCCTCTATAGACACAGATCGCCTGCATCTGGATGGATGGAAACAGCTTGTAGTTGTAGTAGTCTGCCTGGTGCTGCTCCCCTGGAGACCTTATCCTAATGTGGCACCCGTCCATGGCACCAGCCACATGGGAGAAGGCATCACTATGTGCAAGCAGACTGAAACCTGCAGCGATGGTGGGGAGCTCATGGGCTGATGGCAGACGGATGACAGTCGAGAGTTCGGCCTTGATCTCCTTACTGATTCCGTGAATCATGTTGTGGACAGTGCTTATAGGGATGTCAAAGGCCGAACTCACAACTGACAGTGACAGCCCATGAGCCAAGCTGTACAGGAACACAAGCACCTGAAGATGATGAAAATGATGAAAATCAGCATTCCTGCTAACTCCGGTGTATTTACAGTTAATCATGTATGCTCTGTTTATTAATACACACTGTCCCTCCCAAATGAAACTGATCTTTGTTTCTTTCTTTACCTCCATCTCCTGGCCCCAACTGTGGTCCCTCGGTGCGGCAATCATCTGCAGCAGATGGTTTATAGTGGCTCGGGACATTCTGAAGTCCTTTTTGAGGCAAGCTTCTGGGTCAGCATATAGGCACATGATGGGAGTGGCAGCGTTTACAGTGTAGCTGCATGTACAGTATGGCCCTCTTCCCTGAGTACAGTCCTAGGAAAAGAGAGGATTATTTCATTGACAATAATAATATAAATACTACTACTACGACAACGACTACTACTACTAATAATAATAATAATAATAAATTAGGGCAAAGGGTTCATTAATAGGTAAGATTTCTTGAAGGTTAAATATAATTAAATGCCTTGGCCATATTGTCATTTTGGATATTCCCACTTTAGGGATCTGGAGAAAGATTAGTAGGCTATTCCCCAAAAATATGTAAAGAAAATAAGTCAATTGAAATAGCGCAGCAATTTACTGCTGGATTTTCCTCTGGCTGCAACATCATTGAAACTTGGAATCATTCAGCTAGTATTTGCAATCTATAACGTTAGTCCTTATGTGCAATATAAAGAAACCTTGACGAACCTTGGCTAGCTAGCTAGCAAGCAAGCAGTACAGCCTGTCATGTAGCTAGCACCTGCCAGCGATCTCTCAAAACAAGTCAAGAGGGGGGTATTTTGATAAACTGACTACATTTCAATCATCTACATGGTTACTTTCTCGCCTGAAAAACTAACATTTTAATAAGTGACATTTTAATAAGTGACAGGAACCATCGTACAGACAAAATTACAACAGTTGAGTAATGGCGGTGGATGAGAAGCATGAACATGAGCAGAAGCCTGTGACATCAGCGGCTCATGAATGAAACCCATTGGCTGGCGGCTGCAGTAACGCTTCAAAAGTTGAACTTTTCTCAACTCTCAACGCAAGCTACGCGAGCAACACGACGCAACTGAACCACAATTCCGTTCGGCAACGCATGATACCGCTCCATTCAAAGTGAATGAGAAGCGTCACCGTTGAAGCCTGAAAAGCATACATGTCAACACACTTGTCGAGGTCGGCATGAGTCTTAGCAAGGGTAAATCACTTGAATCCAGTCCAAATACAAAACAATACAAATGAAGAGAAAACAGATATGGATATGTTGTAATGTTGAAATATAACAATTATATTGTCATATATTTGTCATATATTATGCACAAAGGGACATCTGTTAGTTGTACTTTGTAGAATTCTGCCTAGCGTCCACCTTATGTCACGAGACCTAACATCCTAATTAAAGTGATCAGATTAATTGATTAAAATTAGCTAAATTGAGCCACTTTTTGGTTAATCACTTGGGAAACTAGGAAGCAATGTATGACACTGAATTGTGTTTTTATAGTTAATAATGACTGTTTTTAATATTTTTGTGTTGAATTAATGTAGTAAAATATAATTGTTCAGGTCCTACAACTTTTGAATACATCTGCCCTTTCTCAATATGCGTTCTTGTTGGCGACTACTCGCCATTCCGACAAAATCGACGGAATGGAGATTAAACCTCTCCATTACGAAGGTTTGCTATTCCGAAAAGCTCTGAAAGGTCGCTATTCTGAAGGCTCGCTATTCCGAAAAAGCTCCAAAAGTCGCTATTCATATTGAAATGTTCACACAACTGTGCTGATTGGTACAATGTAAGTATAAGCTGTGTGACTTATAGTTTTCGCTGTATGACCATTTGTTCGGCAACTGCACTCCCCATTGAAACGTATGGTGAAAAATGTAAAATTAACAACTCAAAAGTTAGAGTGCGTTGCCATATGTTTCAATGGGGAGCGCAGTTGCCGAACAAATCGTCATACAGCGAAAACTGTAAGTCACACAGCTTAGATACTTACATTGTATGAATCAGCACAGTTGTGTGAACATTTTGATATATAATGTGTGTGAGCTGTCAAAACTGTAGGCATAGCTGGGGAGAATAATAATAATAATAAAGAAAGAAATAGTGGGAATATCACAAGTTGGGCTAGCTTCTGCAAGCTAGCCCACCTAATAAAGAAAGAAAGAAATGGTGGGAATATCACAAGTTGGGCTAGCTTCTGCAAGCTAGCCCACCTAATAATAAAGAAAGAAAGAAATAGTGGGAATATCTCAAGTTGGGCTAGCTTCTACAAGATAGCCCACCTAATAATAACAATAATAGTAATAATAGTGATATTATTATACCGTTATACTTTTATTGGCTTATAGCCTACACATCATTCTTGATCAGCCTCCTGCCCTTTTCAAACTCTGGGCAGTGCTTCGTAGTCTCTGATCTGAAGATAGGCCTACCTAAAAAAGAAAAAAAAAAGTGTCTATTAGATAGATTGTAGGCTACCTTTCTCAGACGTGTTCACTCGTTGTGGATGACCTCTGGATTTATTTAGGCCTAGTTAATTTATAAAAGGCTACAAATAGGCTACTATAAATATTTCATTCATTCATGTAGGTCAATAAACTACGTATTCCTTTGTTTAATAAATCTAGCAAAATAATATATAATGATAAGGCAATGGAAATGTCGTGTGGTGTGAGTTGGTTTTTCGTTGGTCTCTGGAAGCCTAGTGATCAGCTGGATCATATCAAAATATTTTGATTTTGTCAGAGTTTGTCGGACGTGCAGTGATGCAATTGTTCGAGTGGATTTCCTACCAATAAGCAAATTAGCTAAAATAGAAGGCTATGATTAAAAGAAAAGTGCCCATAGACTTCCATTATACAAATTTTCAATGTTAGTCAATGGGCTTTTTGGGGGGCATTTTGGACATTGCCCTTATTATCTTAATAATAATATTGCTTGCCTGTATCAGTAGGCCTAACAATAATATTAATAATAATAATGTTATTATTATTATTACTGATACAGGCAAACCTGTGATACATGGAGTTGAAAATGGTTAATGATTCTGCAATCTGCAACTAACATTCAGCATATAATAATAGCCTAATAATAATAATATTGATAATATTGTTTGCCTGTATCAGTAATAATAATAATAATATTAATTCAGCATATTAGAATGAGGTAAAGACAGCCAAATATCACAGAATGCACTTAGCATTAACCAGCGGCATCGGTGGAAGAGAAAGCACACAGCTGTAAATTATAATCTGTTAGAATACTACTGTTCTTGTGTCACGGATGGTGTTGTAATATTTATTTAAAATATTTATTTTTTTAACCTCAAATCTGTGATTGATTTTTGAAGATAGAGCGTACTTGAAAATTTACTCCGACGTTTTCTGATATTGCTAGCTAACATGAAGACCGCACTCATGAGACAGCTATCCCACCGATAACAGCCTTATCTCCTTTTGAAAATGTGCCGCTGGGTCCAATGTCCCTGTAGTGGTTAGACGATAATATATAAATCAGTTTGGGTAGGTTCCCTACTAACCCACGCAGGTTGCGCAAACGTTCTACATACGGCCGCTATAGGTGACGATTAATCTGCGCCACGTGCGGAAATAACGCGGCCATTTACGGAAATGCGAGATCTGCCGATTAGTAGACGCTACGTTAGAACGACACGTCATTCATAAGTTGCGGCCGCGTGCAAAGAACGCACGTGATCACGTGGGCAGGAACCTCCGTTATAAACTCACTTGGCTGACACTAGATTTACAGGTATTTATATGACTTGGTCTGCACGTCTATTTCGCACGGTGCAAATATGGTGCGGCCGCGTGCAAAAAACGTGGGCAGGAACTTCCGTAATAAACTCACTTGGCTGACACTAGATTTACAGGTATTTATATGACTTGGTCTGCACGTCTTTTTCGCACGGTGCAAATATGGTTACTTACTGACCACTGGCTATATTTAGCATTTGCAGTACCACTGGCTATATTTAGCATTTCCACTACCACTGGCTATATTTAGCATTTACCAGTACAAAAACGAATTAATGCTATATGGGGATATAGCAGCAAGCATTATGATACAAACCAATATAAGACTGAACACCATTAACAGTTTAGAACATTTATTACACAAAGTACATTACAAATTAAAAGTATACATATTTACAAGGATGAGGTTTACGGTCTGTCACATTACGCATAGCCAGAAAAGCAAAAAAAAGCATGTACAAGCTCTGGCTAGCAACCCATTATCTGACAATTGCAAAAGTTCTAAAAACAAAAATGAAACAGTGCGCATTCTGTGGCAGGCAGACCGGGAACAGACCGTTGTATCCCACAAAAAAAAGGTTAAAATTTACAAAAACTATTTACAAAAAAGGCATCCATCCTGGCAGGCTGGAAAGGCAGGTTTAGGGAGACGGGCTGGGGGTCACCCACATCTGAATCGAGGGTCTGGGCAGAAGAGGTCATCCTCATCTGAATACTCCACTGTGGTCAGGGCTGGAGCTGCGGTCAGGGGCTGGGCTGGGGAGGTCAGCTGGGCTGGAGCAGATGCCTAAGGACATAATGAAATGGCTGTAAAAGCAAGTCGCATACGTTCATTGGAAGCGTGCCATGTCACTGGATACGAGAAAATTAACTGCCCGACATCACATACCTTTTTGAATCGAGCAGGGGCATGTTTCAGCATCTCCTGCAGCTGGGCAGACACCTCCGTCACAGTGGTGCTTGGCTTACAGGCCATAACTGCACCTTTTAACCAAAAAGGGAATGGTTTCAATGCACATGGCATGAAGCAAAGACAATGTATTATTTTGCGAAAATATGAACAATCCCTTACGTAATATGACATTGTAGAGGGTCATATTCTTCAGAGGCTTCTTCCCCCTCTTCCCATGGACGCTGTAGACACACCACACTGTGTATGGCAATGGCTGACAGCACCCGCCGGACCACATCTGGAAGATCTTTGCCGCCAATGGAACTCAGATATCGTGTCTGCAAAACATAAAGACAATCATTTACTTTTACATTTCCTTAACACTTCCCTGCAAAAATAAGGAACAAAGTTCTGCCCTGAAGTTACTCACCATCTTCCTTTGATGATCCTTGTCCTTCAGCTGCTCCTCAAAGACCAGCAGCTCCTCCTCCGTTTTAGCAGGGTGCAGGTCATCCAGTACTGCTCCCTGATAGCTGTCTGCAGACTCGCCGGACAGTCTCTGCTCCAGCCTCATCATTGTCTGTGCCATCTCCCTCAGACTCTGCATGACGCTGGAGAACTGCTGACACATCATCCTCTGGAAGTCTGGATATTAAACACAGATGTGGCTATAAGTAATTGTACGGTCCCATAATGGATATTCAGCTCAAAGTATATCCCTACATGCAGCATGAAGTAGTTCACAAAATTCAGCATACCAGCATCTGCAGAGCTTGATGGCAACACTGCTGGAGCTGTTGGTCTCACAGGCGATGGCATCAGAGAACTACCTGAAAACCAGAGGATAAAGGGATGAGCAGGAAACTATGGTGCTGGCGGCGTAGTGATTCTGGCATAAGGGGAAGAATCAACTCGACATGAGACATGTCAGACCCTGACCTGCTCTGGCCGGGGTGCTAATCGCTGATGCATGCTGCTCGTGCCTGGACGTCTGAAGGGCCTGGGCTCACAGCGCCTTGGCTCAAAGGACCCGGGCGATGAACATCTACTGCCGAGTAGTGAGATGTGAGATGAGCGAATTAGTGAACTGAGTACATGAGTCTTCAGAAAGTTCTGAGTTAACTGTAAGTGTGCAAATATGCATAGAGATTTCACCAACACAAACATGCATGGATACCTGCATTGATAACTGGCAGAGCAGGCCTTCCGGCTCTGGCACCTGGCATAGCTGGTCTGGTCTGAGTTCTGCCGACCGGCTGCCTGGGCACTGGAACATATAGTAGAGGTAAATAAGCTCAGATTAGTCAACTCAAGTAGTACTCTTTTGGGACTGTTGAATGCACTTTATTATATTACCTTCGTCACTGGAGTCATACATAGCGCGTGTTGCGCTGTCTCTTCCTTGTGTCTTGGGAGTTAATCCATTGATGACTGCTGCTCAAACACCTTCGCCAAGGCACTGGCTACTTCATAATGCTCTGTGTGTTCCTCAGCAGAGACAGAGGTTGTCATGGCTCCTCTTGATGTGCTTGTGGAGGTAGATCTGGGAGGTATAGGAGAATGGGCACTCAGAGCAGGAGAACACCCAAGTCTTGCACAACTCTAACATCACAGCTAGGAGAGCGAATGAGAGAGACCATTAAAAAGGATTATCTCACATGTAGTAAAAGTTCAAATATAGAGTGATTATACGTCATTGTAAATGAGAGCTTACTCTCAATTGATTCACGAGGTTAAATAAAGATTGAATGAATATGTAGCTAGTGGGGGGTTACAACCACACAACTGGAGAGAGAATGAGACACTTGGTTCCCTCCTCTACTGGTGTTCATGGCCATGGCCACACACCTGGAATACTCCAACCCTGATTTAAAGGCATAAAAGTGGGGAACACTTTCTTGAGACGGTTCCTAAAACTGGAGGGGAAAAAAACGGGAAAATGATCTTCCCTCTCCTCATCACTCACTTCTGCATGGGGCTGAGCTCTACCCTGTCAGCAGTGGCAATACATGGGATAGCGGCTCAGCACACAGGAGAACTGCACAGAGAGGAAGGAGGAGAGAGAAAACCAACAACAAAAAAGGCAAGAAGGGTTAATAACTGAGCGAATCTTGCAAGTTTGCACTACAGGGAAGCAATTGCTCAATTTCCCTGATATTGTGGCGTCACTGGCGTCAGTGATGCGTCTTATGAATCTCACATGTCTACCGCTAACATTAACTCAATATCAATATTCCCATTTGTTTATCCCGTCTATGGAAACGTATGTGCATTTGTACTTACGTGTGCCTGCCTATATTGATGATAAGGTGTTTCTCCACCTAAGGGCTGGCCAGACAGAACCATCAGAGACCATTGGGCTGAGCTGAGGAGAGAGCGACATGTTAGAGTGTATGTGTGCATATGTATATGGTGCTCTTCTGTTAATACTCATGAGGGCATTCAACTGAACAAGACTCACAGAGCCTGTGGTGCTGTCCCAGGACTGCCCCTGGCCACGCCTGTCCCCGTCTTAGCGCCTCTTCCTGTCCCGCTCACCTGCTTCTTGCTCAGTTCAAACAAGAACTGGGAGGTTGGCAACAGAGCATGGGAGGGGAGAGAGGGAGAGAGAGAGTGGGTGGGTGACCCTCTCGTTGGCTGACATGCACACTCCACAGGACCACGTGATTTCTGACACGTTTAGAGGAACAGGGCAACATGTCTACCACCCTTCACACTCAGTAATTAAATAGATTTTGCAAGACACTATATTAGTAGTCCACATCATGAGTACCTATTATGCAAAATTTGGATTTGTATGTGAGTGAAAACGTAGTACACAATTCTTTACCCGTTTGACAGAATGAGCAACCATTTCAACAGTTAAGAGTAACATGAAATCCACCAAGATGGCTGCTGTAACCAAAAAAGCCAAGATGGCTGCTATAACAAATCCTGCTACAGATGTGGGAACATAAGAATGTAACTTGACCCGCGGTATTCTAACAGGCGCTTTACGTCATTCCGCACCACCGCTCGCCTGCCCATAGGGGCGCAGTAATACCACTCATTGACCCATTGCTGGCTCGCACATTAGATGAGCCTACCGTTCTCAAACTCCTTGTTGTCTGTCTGGTTGTAATTTAATTATTACGAACAAAGCCTATCTATTTATAGTTTCTATCTCTGTAACTGTCGCCGGGTCTATATCTGTTAACTGTCGGGACAAGTAGAAGTTTAATACATTAGGCTGAGTGTTCTCATATGGAACATGGCATCAGGACGAGGAAGATGGCTAACGGAGATGACCAGAGATGTGTTTGAAATGGTTCACTCACTCCCTCCCTATTACCATGGATGTATTGAGTGCGACTCATAGTGAACTACATGGGGAATGATTTAACAGTTTTGGGACACTACATGGAATATAACTGCGTAAGATATTCATGACTCAAACAAGCAGACGCGCCGATCACTGATGGCAGCAGGTTGAAATATCAGGTAGTATTCAGGTTCCATGTTTAGTTGAATGATAAATCCCATATAAATGGTTGGAATTCTAATGATGTGCAAGTGTGATTTTGTCAACTTAATGCTGTCTGCTAATAGCAGGCTGTGAAGCTGCACGATGAGACCGTGATAGCACGTTAGCTCACGACAGCAGCTTCCATAATATTAACGGTAGCTGTCGGTGGCTAAAAAGCAGATATCTAACTTTACAACGATGATTCCTGTAGCTATTTTGATGCTATAAGTTCAACTTCTGTTTCTCGGGCAGGAACGGAGACGAACTCGCATTAGCAGCAAAGCAGCTAGAGGAATGATCGCGCGGTCTCTTTAGCCCTGAGACCATCAGGCAGGCAGCAGGAGGTCGTTGAAGGCTTTATATATTATTATGATATTATGTCTAATAATACATTCGTTGAAAGTACACAGGCTGATCTACTATACGGAATTGGACCGAGGAGTGTTCTCATATGGAACTAGGCTGCGCGCCCGCCCGCGACAAGAGCTGAATTGTAGTCAGCTTGCCCCGCTGCGCGCAGGACGCGTGCGTCCCCCGCTCCGAGCGAGAACGCAGGCGGAATGTCGCTCCCCGTCTGAAACGGCCTTGACTCCTGGAATCCCAAGGTCTTTCATATTGAAATTCTCTTGATGGTCTGGAGATGCGAGACGTGTTAAGGGAGTGCATCAGTCGTGAGCCTTGACAGTAGGCTACCAGCCTGCGCTGCGCTCAGAACAAAGTTGGATGAATGGATGGACTTTTTGGAATCCTGGAAAATGTTTATTGCGCTCTAAAATCATGAAAGCATAAATGTAAAAATGCAGCAACAGAAGTAGTCTAGATGAGATGGTGGTTTAAATGAATGGCAACACATAAATTCAATGGCCGGTCATGGCAAAGCACCCGCTAACGCAGGCTACCCCCCTCCCACGATCCAGGTTCAAACCGGTTCATCCAGTTTATTTGAATATAAAAGAATTTGGGGGGGGGGGTTACAATAGTCTAGTCCAGGTTCGCTGGAGGACCTGTATTTTCAGTGTTTGCTGGTAGCGGACTGCATCGATCAATGCAATGACTCTTCAGTTTTACCCTTTTCATCAATAAAACATCATTTTTACAACCATGTCTCATTGACTGTGAAGGCATTTAGAGCTGCCGGTCTATTAGCCTACATTCGGACTCAGAGGATGACATAACTGTTTATTGAGAAACAATTGGCTGTATAAAGAAATACCACAATGCATGTAGTCTAGATATATTACATTATGGTTATACACTTTATGGTAGACTGCCCTCTCGCTCGCTAAGCAGGCTACATTGTGGCTGTTTTGTTCATCACCTATAGGCTACACATTAGAAAAATGTTTTTTTTTATATAGACCTAGAAGGAATCATTTCCTATTTTAATACAATTCAAATTCTGCTTAGAGGGAATTATTTTCAACGGACATTATGACCTGAGCATAATTAATAATTATCTAAGTTAATATAGGCCTATGAGAACGCAACGCTTTTTACGATAGGCTAGGCCTATGCGTCTTGTGATTGTACTGTAGCCTAGGCTACAACTTAAGGCTTGCCCTATTGAATTCATTTTATAGCCTACTAGGCTACTCATTATTATCGAATTATCTAGTTGATATATGAATAAAACAATAAGCCGTTTTAATGGCTATGGGCTACTAGTTGTAGCTATATGATGCGCTCTGCTCTTACGCACGGTTGAGGCGGCAGACAGCTAGGTGCACTTCATGCATTGGTAGACAGTTCTGCAGCTTGTCTTCACCATGCAGGTATTTTGGGGGGGTATTCTTCTGTGGACACTGCGAGGGGCGCAGCCGGTGGCTGTTTGGAGGCCAGAGCGCGCAGCTCTTCAGCCAACTGGAGATGTCGCGTCTGGGGAGGCTCTGCGTCTCTCCACCAGTCCCCAGCGAGTCCAAGCTATTCCCAATGAATAATACTTATTTATAATAGCCTACGTAGCGCGAAACTGTGCATATAATAGGCTGTAGCCAGCGCGACACTGCGCATTCCCTATAGCCGTTCATTGAACAGCTGGCGGCCGGTATAAATAAATAAAAACATACACGATATTTTGTTATTTGAATGATCTTGAATATATATATTCAAGATCATTCAAATAACAACATATTGTGTATGTTTTTTTCATTTATAATTTAACAATAGGGGGTGCAACAGAACACAATTTTAGGGAAAGTCATTGACAGGCGGACTTCAATGTTTTATTAAAATATAGTTATGTGCAAATGAAAACCCACAATCGTCCTATGGACCTTACCCCGATTTTGGAAATCAGATAAAGGCGTTCACAAGACCATTTCAATAATCGCATTATTACAATTATCGGTTGATGTCTCACTGTCAAACCTGCCGCTATGCACAAGATAGTTAATGTCCGGATATGATTGGCAATGAGTGATCTTTACTCATGGCGACTATTTCAATTTTGTATGGATCCACACCTCCGATCAAGCTTATTTTTTCTTTGTATCGTGCTGAAGCCATATAGCCTACTGCGCTCAGACTTGGCTACATTAGCTGGTGCCCCGTCTTCAAATTTACTTCCGGGGTTTACGAGTAGCCTAACAGTTGAATGCGTTCCAGAAACAAAACGCAAAACCCCCACGTTCACCATATCTTTACTAACAAATATATTTACAATACTGTTATTTTGCGCATTTGACTTAACAGCCACCATGTCTTGACCCGACGTCAGTTACCGAGATAGATAGGCTACTGTAGGCCTAGATATATTATAGGTGTTCGTAATAATTAAATTACATCGAGATGGATAAAACATGTGTTTGAGAACAAGGTAATAATAACAATTAAACGTTATTTGTATAGCCCCTTTCATACAGATACCTTCAGCTCAAAGTGCTTTACAACAGAGCATTTAAATTAAAGAATGTGAAATTTAATGATGCTTCATTCGTAGACTATAGGAGAAAAACAGAGCCCAGCCTGCTAAATCTACTCAAAGACGCCACCTGGCGGTGGTGCATCACTAAAACGAAATAACACCCGTCTGAAATCCCACGAGATTTCCAACGGGATTTCCCTGCCAAATACCGCGACGTGAAATGCTGCAGCAAGTTACATTCTTATGTTCCCACATCTGTAGCTAGCCTAGCTCCGTTGTTGGGGCTTCTAGTATTCTGTTAACGTTAACTTCGGAAAAATTAATGCCTAAAAACAAACACATACTAACGGTGTCGTGGGTTAATGCAAAATCAATGAGTAAGCTAATTATCGCATGTTATTCCAAGCGATGAAACAGTACGAACGTGCAGGAGCTCGCGCGAGCCTGCGAGACTCGAGAAGACTCCACCTTTGCCCGTAATTAGGAAACAATGGCCCACGACAACACTTCATAAAAGTTATAGTGTACACAACTGAAATATTCTCAAGTTGCCAAGCCAACATTATAATTTAAGCTACAATTACACAAAAGCGAAAGTTATAACAATAATTGCGACAGAGTAATTTTACGTAGGCTACTTAGCTAGCCATGATGTACAGAAAAAGGCTAATCACGTTAGCTGGCTAGCTAGTTAGCTAACATTGGAAAGAGAGCATCTGCATATAGATAATCATTACAAAAGGGTAGCTTGCACATAACGTTGGTGTTTTATCTGGGACGATACCAAAATACATAGCTAGCTATGTATACATTGAAATTACGATACTTACAGGATCTGTGTTGTCGCGGGGACAAAGACAGCGTGTTGGTCTTTCTCAATCGTTTCTGTTTCAAACGGAGCGGAAGTTTAACCCGTCGTCGTCTTCTTCTACTTCGCTGGGTTTAGTGGCGGATCGCAAACAACTTTAATGTGCATACAGCCACCTACTGTACCAGAGTGTGTAACTTGTTTGTCTAGTTCTTCAATTGTGTCACCTAAGAAAGTAGCCCAATGCCTTGCATTCTACGTTCACTGCTCAGCGTTCATTGCTCACATTTAGGTTGCAAAATTAGGACTTTATTCATAGGCATATGTTTTATCATTATTTTTATTAGGCCTAGACTGCAAATCTTTAGTGTTAATATTAACTGTAAATGAGAAATTACACACAAAACAGACATGCAGGATTTCTCCTCATTATTACAATTCTGTAACTGTATGACTTCAAAATTTATTTTAAAACCTAAGTAATTTACAAATGTTCTGATCCACTATGACACATTTCCAATAAAGTCAGATTGGGACTGTGATCTAACCACATTGTCACGTTATTTAATTACATCGTAGTTACGGATTTAAGCAGCAGTGGCGGCTACGTTCCCTTACAGTGTCCTTGAGGACGGCTATTTTGGTTATTTTGCGACTGAAAAGGCAAGTGACAGCTAGGTGTCAGCTAGGTCCGCTGCTGGTACCGTCGCAAAGTTACCACAATTACACCAATGTGTCCCGTCAGTTTTACGTACTGTGTTAGTAGGGTTAGGCCATCTAACTGGAAATAAGTCCTCTTTTGTTACCTGGAAAATCGGTTTGGCTGAGGGCAAAATTAACATTATCCATTTTAACGTTGTAACATTTAGCTAGAGCGCGGTCTTGTACTTTTGACTGAATTGTTTGCTTGTCTGTATTCCCTCTTGTACAAACGTTATTCTTGTTATAATACCAATGGCTGTTGTTGTGCATTAAAACTAACATTTAAGCAATATTTTAATCAAGGGACAACTGAGGAAACTTAAAACTAAGATGCCTCGATAAAGAAATATTTTTTTCGAAACGATATATTTGATAGAATCGTGATTTGATGGCAGGTACTTCACAATGCTAATGCAGGGACATGCAATACAGTGGGGAGAGCAAAAATCCACATTAAGTGTAATACCCTCTCCTGATTGGACATTGCTACGCGTAAATTAGGATGGATGTCTACGCGCTGCCAGGGCATTTTGCCCGCGACCGGAAGATCATTCCACGCAAACGCTCTCCATTGGTTTTGAATTGCGCAAATTGACGCGAGTGACAGTTGACCAGTGGGGACGGGCCCTATGACGAAAACAGCCTTACTTAGCAACGCACCACCGTCTTTTCCACTGGAGACTCAAAGTAGTATACTACATTTATTTCGCATACTGCAGTAGGTATACAGTGGGTACTATATAGTAGGCAGTATGCACATTCGGACATGGCCCTAGAGTGTGTTGCCCTTCGGGGCAACCACACTAACTAAACAAATAAAGTCGACCAAGTACTGGAGTGTGTTGCCCTTCAGGGCAACCACACTAACGAATCCATAGACACAATAGGACTTAACTCAATCTTCTAATTAAAATTGGTCAGGGAAGATTTTTTTTAAACAGTTCTAACCTATTTTGGGGTCTTTGGGTCACGTGGTCACAGAACTACTGAAAAGAAAAGGTTTAAATATGAAAATAAAAATTCATATAAAATGGTGTGAGATGAAATTGGACATAATAAAAGATGTGTCTCATGCAGCCAAAGTACCTGAAAAATATGAGCCTATTTTGGGGTCTTTAGTTCATGTGGTCCCAGAGCTATTGAAAAGAAAAGGTCAAAAATGGAAGATAAAAGTTCATATAAAATAATGTGTGATGAAATTGGACAAAATAAAAGGTGTACCTCGTGCAGCCAATGTCCCTGAACAATATGAGCCTATTTTGGGGTATTTAGTTCATGTGGTCCCAGAGCTATTGAAAAGAAAAGGTAAAAAATGGAAGATAACAATTAATCTAAAATAATGTGAGATGAAAATCGAGGAAATGAAAGGTGTATCTCGTGCAGTAATTGTCCCTGAACAATTCGAGTCTATTTTGGTGTTTTTGAGTCACGTAGCCTACCAGAGCTATTGAAAATCAAAGATTTGAAAAAAGTCATATAAAACGGTAGCCTAATTTGTAGACGGCCCCTAACATTTACGTTGCATTGCGAAGAAGCCGGTCTTGAGGACCGTTGCGGTAGGCTACCGCTCTCAACCCCAGCTTTCGGTAGAGTCGGCGAAATAAGCGTCAAAGAGTCGGTGAAGTTCACCTCCAATAGGCTATCCAACTGGAATATCCAAAATCAAACCAATTTCACCTCGGAATAATCTGGTCAGAAATTCAACCAAATGACAACCACTACCCTACGTCTGTTCTAGACCTCAAAACAACCACTGAGAAAATAGGTCGTCTGCAGGTCGGATTTTGGTTGCCCAACGACGTTTAACGTCAACGTCCTGATTTGTGCCCACTGGGCATGTTGACAGGCCCACGCAAAAACAGGCGCTATCATGTTAGTAAGTCTGCCTCCTAGCCTACTTTATTCTGGTAGTGTCTGTTAAACACAGACCTTGTTTTCGGCAGTTTTTACAAATCCCATTAATTTTCCCATTTTAACTTTTAGAACAAAACCTAGCGTAGGCTATTCTGGGAGTTGTTACACATAGGCTCGGTACTTTTCGCAAATGCCATTCATTTTTCCATGGGGATTTTGAACTACATCCCACAATGGCGTTAATGCAACTTTTCAGACTACAACGTGACGGCGGACATCACCACTCTCATGGGAAGGACAGAAAATGACGCGAGCGCTACCGTGTGGGTACAAGTCCGATGTCAGGAGTCGGCGGGTTGTTATAGACTAGCACTACGTAAACGGGACATGGATGCAACTTTGGCAATGACGAGGTAAGCCTTTTTGCAAAATATATATTTCGACTCAATACATTGCCTATAGGATATTCGCCGGTTACAAAAGTCTTAAGTTACAGTGTGAACAGATGTTCTCTGTCATGGATAGCACAACTCGCAGGGCTGCAAAAAAGATTTATCCACATTCCTCCCTTCTTTAATATAAATGTTGAATTGGCTGGCTTAGCTTTCCGATGCATGAGGAGGATTTTAACAACTTATTTTAAACGTAGGCTAGCCTACCCTTTGGCTTTCGCTTAAATCATCGTTGTCACCATGATCATTTAATTTACTGCTCTGTACTATAAAGGTAATGCCTACTTTCCTTAAAACATATCCACAGACTTCTGCTTCTGTTACTGTGCATGGTTCCCGCTAGAGCACGGGATGTTCCACTGACGGAGATGTATGGGGTCATTCAGTCTCCCAATTTCCCTGAACCCTACCCCAAAGAGTCCGAGGTCCGCTGGAACATAAGCGTCCCAGAAGGGTTTCAAATTCGACTCTACTTTATTCATTTCGACCTGGAGCCCTCCTACCTGTGTGAGTACGACTATGTAAAGGTAAGTGAAACGCTTGCTTGCATGTTTATTTGTAGCCTATGTGTGCGTGTGTGATAAAAATTCAACTGACCAAACATTTACAGTATTATTTACAGTAGCCTATTATCTACAGTACTATTGAGCTAACAGCAAGCGTGACAATTTGAGAATAGTTATTGTACAGCGACTCTGCAGCTTATTCTTGAGAGAAGATGTAATTAGGGCCCGAGCACTGGCGGTGCGAGGCCCTATTGAAACTCGAAGGATTATTATTCTCCTTCTCCTTCTCCTTCTCCTTCTTCTTCTTCTCCCCAAACAAATGCCTTTTTGGCGGCCTAAACATCGATGAAAACGGATGAAACTTTGCAGATACATCAGTCCCGGTGAAAATCGGATATTTAATTGGTGACGGAAATGGGCGTGGCAAAACGGCTCAAGAGCGCCCCCTGGAAAGTTGAAAATGGCGAGCCCCACCTTTCAGTTTGATGTAGGCGAACGAAATTCGGTGGGCTTATGTATTTCATCGAGCCACACTAAAATGTCTCTTGGAGCTATACCCAACATGCAACAGGAAGTCCGCCATTTTGCTTTTTATGTGCCATTTTGTCCTTGTTTTGACCATTTCCATGCCTCGTACTTCGACGAACTCCTCCTACACATTTCATCCGATCAACTTCATATCGGGTCAGCTTCATCTTAAGACCTTTGTGATCAAAAGTTATCAAAAAAATTGAGTTTTCACCAAACACCCTTGCCGTGGCGCCCCGCCAAAGTTTGACATTTCGCCATAAAACACGAAGTCCTCATAACTCCTCCATACATTATCCAATTTGTCCGATATATCTCACGCTTCATGACGGTTCTGTCCTGAACACATCTATGTGTCAGTATTGCATCATACTTATAGCGCCACCTATTGGTGAAACAGGAAGTCCTCATAACTCCTCCATACATTATCCAATTCGTCCGATATATCTCACGCTTCATGAAGGTTCTGTCCTGAACACATCTATGTGTCAGTATTGCGTCATACTTATAGCGCCACCTATTGGTAAAACAGGAAGTCCTCATAACTCCTCCATACATTATCCGATTTGTCCGATTTATCTCACGCTTCATGACGGTTCTGTCCTGAACACATATATGTGTCAGTATTGCGTCATACTTATAGCGCCACCTATTGGTAAAACAGGAAGTCCTCATAACTCCTCCATACATTATCCGATTTGTCCGATATATCTCACGCTTCATGACGGTTCTGTCCTGAACACATCTATGTGTCAGTATTGCGTCATACTTATAGCGCCACCTATTGGTGAAACAGGAAGTCCTCATAACTCCTGCATACATCATCCGATTTGCACCAAATTGCTGACGCTTCATGAAGGTCACCTTCTGAACACATCTATGCGTCGGTATTGAGTTACACTTACAGCGCCACCTACTGGTGAAACAGGAAGTACTCATAACTCCTACATACATTATCCGATTTACTCCAAATTGCTCATGCTTGATGAAGGTCGCATCTTGAACACATCTGTAGGTCAGTATTGCGTCATACCTTCAGCGCCACCTACTGCTTACAGGAAGTCCTCATAACTCCTACATACTTTGTCCGATTTACACAACATTTCTCACGCTTCATCAAGGTACTGTCCTGAACACATCTATGCATCAGTATTGAGTCACGCTTAGAGCGCCACCTACTGGTGACAGGAAGTTTCTGTCAGTACTGGACACCGAAATAGCACACCCTTTAACGGCGCCACACCCCGACCCGCGTGGGGTGCGAGGGCCCGCTCACTGCTGCTCGCAGCACTAGTTCTTCTATTAATATTTATAAAGCTTTTTGGATGGTTAGGCCTATTTTGAGGGACGTTTTTAGTTATAGCCTACATTAAAGGAAAATGCTCGTTTTTGACAACCTGGACCTTATTTACGACATATTATAAGAAGTTTGACTCACCGAGATCACTTTTGTGTTGTTCGGAGGCCTGTAGAAGAAATTTAAAATCCAGCGCGAGCCAGTATATCCATGTAATCGCGTCGGACGGGGCATAGGGAATGCAGTTTCTCAAAATCCATTTTCGGCCGCTAAACGGTTGTTTTCATCAATCAGATTGTATGAATCGACAGTTGAGATTCCTCAACGCTAGGCATTGTAGTGGTTTTCAAATACGAGGTCTTTAGCCTCTGTAATATGATCTTTACACGCCTCTCCCCCACTTGCTCCAGCACGCATGCGCACAGGCCAGCGCGCAGACTGGCTATTCTCCGGCTCACATTCTCTGCGCTACGATCGGATTGTTGCTGACGAATGACGATGACAATATTCTCGGCACCAACAACGATCGTAGCGCAGAGAATGTGAGGGAGAATAGCCAGTCTGCGCGCTGGCCTGTGCGCATGCGTGCTGGAGCAAGTGGGGGAGAGGCGTGTAAAGATCATATTACAGAGGCTAAAGACCTCGTATTTGAAAACCACTACAATGCCTAGCGTTGAGGAATCTCAACTGTCGATTCATACAATCTGATTGATGAAAACAACCGTTTAGCGGCCGAAAATGGATTTTGAGAAACTGCATTCCCTATGCCCCGTCCGACGCGATTACATGGATATGCTGGCTCGCGCTGGATTTTAAATTTCTTCTACAGGCCTCCGAACAACACAAAAGTGATCTCGGTGAGTCAAACTTCTTATAATATGTCGTAAATAAGGTCCAGGTTGTCAAAAACGAGCATTTTCCTTTAAGTAGGCTATGGTGATCATGGATGGTGGGTGGTGGGTTTTCCAACCAGGGCTCTTCCCACTGCCTAGTGACCCAGCTGGGCCAGCGTCTGTAATACTGTAGCAAGTGAAAGAGATGGGTTAAGTGCCAGACTTGGCTCGGGGGCAACAAGGCTTGCACTGGTGCCAGAGTAACTTTGTGTTCCAGGCTTTGATGCCCATTTATTTAATCTCTGATTCCTCAAAGACTGTGTAGTCCTCATAGAATTGTCGGGTCCTCTGCGCAGTCTTTGTCATGGAAACAGTGAATTGTAAAGTGCTCTTAGCCTACTGCAGTGTCACGCATCCTGATGTGGGGAAATGCACCTGACCTTCCATGGTGGTATCTGAACCAGCATCTAATAACCAAGAACTGTCAGTTAAAGGATACATTTTTAACACTGAGCATGAGACACACATTTTTTTTCTTTTTTTTTTTTTACTACAAACTAAAGGTGTGATGCTAAAATGTGGGTTCTGATGCCTGTTCTGACTTTGCGGGCAAGTCTGGATGAGAGATTCTGTCTGCATGTGTGGCTGTGTTTGGACAGATCAGAGTTGGTTGCCCTGCCGATGGAGTTAATAGCATTTATTCCACTTGAGACGCCAAAGTGTCGCACCCTGCCAGGCCTATTCATGTAAATACGCCATACAGAGCGCCATGGCAACAAGCCCGAATCATCTGTCAGACACAAAAGGGCACAGACAGTGAGTGTGGGTGGAGGGGCCAGATAACTGCTTTCCCACAATGCAGTGCTGTGTACGAGTCCGTCTGTATTATGTTTGTTTGTTGCATTTACCAAAGACATGTGGACCATTGGGGGGCAGTAGGTTTTTACCCCAATTTTACTCCTACAAAATAGTATCCATTCCCATTTGTAATCACTGGGAACCTGCACGCACATACAACATTACTCCTGGACAGACAGAGAGACAATAGTACAACATAACTCCCAGAAACACACAATGAGACAATAATACAACATTACTCCTAGACAGACAGAGACAATAGTACAACATTACTCCTGGACAGACACAGAGACAATAGTACAACATTACTCCTGGACAGACAGAGACAATAGTACAACATTACTCCTAGACAGACAGAGACAATAGTACAACATTACTCCTGGACAGACAGACAATAGTACAACATTACTCCTAGACAGACAGAGACAATAGTACAACATTACTCCTGGACAGACAGAGACAATAGTACAACATTACTCCTAGACACACACTTAGACAATAGTGCTCGTCTCTCCCCCAGTCTCAGTCCAGCGCGGTGCTTTGTGTTGTTGTCGTCGTCTTGAAAGCGTGGTTTCCTGCCTTCCTGATACTGATCTTGTTGTCTTTGTTTGGTTTCTCGATGGCTTGTGACTGACTGCTCAATCACAGATGATTCAGAGTCCTCTCTGCATGCATACATGTATGTTTGTGTGTCACTGTACTGTGTGTGTGTGTACCATTTTCTTGTGGACTATTTTCCTCCCTGTGTTCTGTGGTAGTTGTGGGTAGCCGTCCGTTTAGTGACACTGCATGTAAACATGCTATCAGAGGACCAGATAAGGTTTGTGTGTGTGTGTGTGTGTGTGCGCGGGCGCGTGTGTGTGTGGACCATTTTCCTTAGACCATTTTTCGTTTTCTGTTGTAGCTGGGTATAACCGGCAGTTCATTGACACTACATTTAAACAGGCTATCAACAGACTAGATAAGATAGGTGCACTTATGTGTGTGTGTGTGTGTGTGCGCGCGTACACCAGTGTACACCCCAACATGTGGTCTCATGACAGGTTGAAGAGAAATGGGAGAGGATATTTAAATGTATTGGGTATTAAAAAATTGAATCTGTTCCTTAGAAATTTGTTACCTTGTCAGTGTTAATGTTTCCAATGTAAATGTGTGTGCGTGCATGCGTGTGTGTGGACGTGCGTGTGTGTGGACGTGCGTGTGTATGTGTGCGTGCGTGTATGTGTTTGTGCGTGCGTGTGTGGGCGTGCGTGTGTGGGCATGTGTGTGTGCGTGCAGGTGGAGGCGGAGCAGGAGCTGCTGGCTGTCTTCTGCGGCCGTGAGGAGACGGACACAGAGCAGATTCCAGGGAAGCAGCTCATCACCTCCCCCAGGAATGTTCTGAGTGTCTCCTTCAGGTCCGACTTCTCCAACGAGGAGCGTTTCTCTGGCTTTGAGGCCCATTACAGTGCTGTGGGTAAGGCTCCTCAACTTCCTGGGTGGGGATATCATCTGTGTATTATGCCTCTTTTTGTTCCTGAGTCTAGAGGCTTGGTTAGCAATGTGATTTGTGCCCTAGTGCCTGTTACAGCTGTCATACAGGGACAGCAGCCTGATTTAACTTGCCTAGTCTGACTCAATGGATGTAGGTTTTGGGGATAAGCCTTGTCATTCGTTTATTACTGCCCAATCAGTGGCGACGGATCTGATTCCCGGCCCAATCAGATTCAATCCAGACTACGAGAAACAACAACAACCGATCAACCGCTCCACTGAAGACAAGTGTGATTAGCCTAAAGGAAGACAGCCTTGTTTTCCCCCTATTCCCAAATGGTGATGAGTCAGCCAGACCTGTCGCCAGCGCTGACACAGCATAAAAAATAAAGTGTGGAGATGGGTCTGGCTATGCAAGACTAGCGTTTGCCTGAATGTTGGTCTGCATCTTACCGCTTGTATCCGTCTGACCAAGACAATGAAATGATTTTGCTGTGCTGTGCTCAAGCCCTCAATTGGATTTAAGTCGAACATAGGGGAAAATTAAGTATTAGCATGGCAATAAACTTTTTTATATCCGTAAAGGTTTTTATATAAATAAAATAAAAATGTTATAAATAAAAAATATATATTAAATGATTCCTTAGAAAAAATTATATTATAGACCTAAAGTGTACAGTACAGTAAGTGTCCTCCTCATGCACACAGTACAGATATTACTCTTGTAATTCTTCACAATAGCAGTGTTATTATTATTATTGTTAATAATAATAATAATTAATAATTATAACAATAATAATAAATCCAAAATAAATTTTTAGTAATAATAAATAATATTAGTATTATTTTAAATATATGATTATTATCTGTTATAAGGGATTGCACACCAGCCTCCAGGATGCATCGTTGAGCACAAACGAGATGGAAAGGGATGTGTCAGCTTATGAGCGGTGGTACAAAAAGACTGTGACTGCGTTCCTAATCGTATACTTCTACTTTTTACTACCAGTATGTACTAAAGCTGACCCTATAAAGTACTTACTTTGCCCGCAGTATGGATCCAATTGGGACATACTACCTTGTCATGACATTGCCCCTTGGAATTCGACCACATCCATCGCATTCCATAAAGGACATTCGTTTGATTCGTCCACAGCTGTCGTGGTAATGGAGCTATACAAAAACGACTTGCACATGTGATGTAATTTCCACTGCGCACAGGATTGTGGGTCAGAATAGCCAGAAAAGTGTGCTGGCTTACATACTGTACTGCAAAATATGACCGGACTGCATGTGGCATACTATGTATTGGGACATACTACATCAATTTTTGGCACACTACAGTATATAGTATGAAAGTATGCGATTCGGAACGTGGCCAGGCAGTTTGTTGGGCCATAATATACAGTATTACTTTGATATAGGGGTGGTACTGGACTAGCGAACGACTGGGCCAGGCACACACACTTCATACAGTATCTTTGGATAAAAGCAGATGTTGAACGCCTTAGCAATGACTCATCTTTTCTCTAATCCTTGTACTGTATTTACAGTAGTTCAACATGTATTTTATATTCATGCTTAGGCCTATTTGCACTTTTCATAGAACATATGTTCTTGTAGCCAAAACCTTGATGTCGCAATGAACAAATCTAGACCACAGATATTATTATTAGGGCCCGAGCACTGGCGGTGCGAGGCCCAATTGAATTTCGAAGGATTATTATTATTAGGGCCCGAGCACTGGCGGTGCGAGGCCCTATTGAAATTCGAAGGATTATTATTATTCTCCTTCTTCTCCCCAAACAAATGCCTTTTTGGCGGCCTAAACATAGATGAAAACGGATGAAACTTTGCAGATACATCAGTCCTGGTGAAAATTAGATATTTTATGGGTGACGAAAATGGGCGTGGCAAAACGGCTCAAGCGCCCCCTGGAAAATTTAAAATGGAGAGCCCCACCTTTCAGTTTGATGTAGGCAAACGAAATTCGGAGGGCATATGTATTTCACCGAGACAAACTAAAATGTCTCTTGGACCTATACCCAACATCCAACAGGAAGTCAGCCATTTTGCTTTTAATGTGCCATTTTGTCCTTGTTTTTACCATTTCCATGCCTTGTACTTCAACAAACTCCTCCTACAGATTTCATCCGATCAACTTCATATTCGGTCAGCTTTATCTTAAGACCTTTGTGATCAAAAGTTATCCTTTTTTTTTTTCACCAAACACCCTTGCCGTGGCGCCCTGCCAAAGTTTGACATTTTGCCATAAAACGTGAAGTCCTCATAACTCCTCCATACATTATCCAATTTGTCCAATATATCTCACGCTTCATGACGGTTCTGTCCTGAACACATCTATGTGTCAGTATTGCGTCATACTGATAGCGCCACCTATTGGTGAAACAGGAAGTCCTCATAACTCCTACATACGTTATCCGATTTACTCCAAATTGCTCAGGGTTGATGAAGGTCGCATCTTGAACACTTCTGTAAGTCAGTATTGCGTCATACCTACAGCGCCACCTACTGGTGAAACAGGAAGTCCTCATAACTCCTACATACGTTATCCCATTTACTCCAAATTGCTCAGGGTTGATGAAGGTCACGTCCTGAACACATATGTAGGTCTGTATTGAGTCATACTTATAGCGCCGCCTACAGGTCAAGCAGGAAGTCATCATAACTCCTACATACATTATCCGATTTACTCAACATTTCTCACGCTTCATCAAGGTACCATCCTGAACACATCTATGCATCGGTATTGAGTCACGCTTAGAGCGCCACCTACTGGTGACAGGAAGTTTCTCTCAGTACAAGACACTGAAATAGCACAGCCTTTAACGGCGCTGCACCCCGACACGCGTGGGGTGCGAGGGCCCGCTCAATGCTGCTCGCAGCCCTAGTTCTACCTTCTCCTTCTACCTTCTTCTTCCAAAACAAATGCCTTTTTGGCGGCCTAAACATCAATGAAAACGGATGAAACTTTGCAGATACGTCAGTCCCGGTGAAAAATTTGCTAATTCATGGGTGACGGAAATGGGCGTGGCAAAACGGCTCAAGAGCGCCCCCTGGAAAATTTAAAATGGCGAGCCCCACCTTTCAGTTTGATGTAGGCAAACGAAATTCGGAGGGCACATGTATTTCATCGAGACACACTAAAATTACTCTTGGAGCTATACCCAACATGCAACAGGAAGTCCGCCATTTTGCTCTTAATGTCCCATTTTCCCCTTGTTTTTACCATTTCCATGCCTCGTACTTTAACCTTAAAAAAAAATTAGTTTTCACCAAACACCCTTGCCGTGGCGCCCCGCCAATGTTTGACATTTTGCCATAAAACGTGAAGTCCTCATAACTCCTCCATACATTATCCAATTTGTCCGATATATCTCACGCTTCATGACGGTTCTGTCCTGAACACATCTATGTGTCAGTATTGCGTCATACTCATAGCGCCACCTATTGGTGAAACAGGAAGTCCTCATAACTCCTGCATACATCATCCGATTTGCACCAAATTGCTGACGCTTCATGAAGGTCACCTTCTGAACACATCTATGCGTCGCTATTGAGTCACACTTTCAGCGCCACCTACTGGTGAAACAGGAAGTACTCATAACTCCTACATACGTTATCCGATTTACTCCAAATTGCTCATGCTTGAAGAAGGTCGCATCTTGAACACATCTTTAAGTCAGTATTGCGTCATACCTACAGCGCCACCTACTGGTGAAAGAGGAAGTACTCATAACTCCTACATACGTTATCCGATTTACTCCAAATTGCTCATGCTTGATGAAGGTCGCATCCTGAACACATCTGTGCGTCAGCATTGATTCATACTTATAGCGCCGCCTACAGGTCAAGCAGGAAGTCATAAGTCCTACATACATTGTCCGATTTATACAACATTTCTCACGCTTCATCAAGGTACCGTCCTGAACACATCTATGTGTCGGTATTGAGTCACGCTTAGAGCGCCACCTACTGGTGACAGGAAGTTTCTCTCAGTACTGGACACCGAAATAGCACACTCTTTAACGGCGCCGCACCCCGACACACGTGGGGTGCGAGGGCCCGCTCAATGCTGCTCGCAGCCCTAGTTGGTGTTATTATTGATGTTCATTGCGACATCAAGGTTTTGGCTATACTCAAATTTGAATCTTGGAAGCCAGAAAATAATTATGGAGAGTGTGCATGAAAAGTAAATTATTGCTATCTTTTATGACCCCCCCCCCTCTCTCTCTCTCTCTCTCTCTCTCTCTCTCTCTCTCTCTCACACACACACACACATGCACACACACACACACACTATCACTCTCTATAGATGTGGATGAGTGTCGAGACAGGAACGATGAGGACTTGGTCTGTGACCATTTCTGCCACAATTACATTGCTGGTTACTACTGCTCCTGTCGGTATGGCTTCCTGCTGCACTCTGACAACAGGACCTGTCGAGGTAACCGTGGTGACTGGAGGTTTGGTCCTGATGTCTGCAAACCTCAAAATGCGCTAGAGGGCAAAATACATTTAGTTTTTTCCCCGTTTTCCTTTTTTCATATTTATGAAAATTAAAGTTGTGAAAAACCCTTTCAATATAACAAACAACAGATTTAGGATCACTAAAATTGTCAGATTTTGTTGTCAAAATCCATGTCCTGTGAGAAGTGTGAACAGCTCTGAATCTTTTTTCTCTGCCTAGTGATTTCAGATGTACCAACATTCACAGAAGCATTATCTTCTTCAAATATTTGCAGCTTTCAATGTATGGCACATAATTTGAACGCTTACAATTCACACTTTCATAATCTGTAAAAACTGAAAAATGACCTTGGCAATTTTACACAAACTGTGTTCAAGTGTTAAGCCTGCTAATGCTCTGAGAAATGTTAATGAGGTCACACCACAACCACTTCGGTTGATTCCAAACATTTCTAGAGGTGCCAGAGAGACTGGAGAATCCAGGCTAGACTGGAGCTGTGTTCACTTTCATGCTGCGCTTCTAGCACTAGTGTTTATTTATGTCAATATTCTTTTATAATTCCTCATGTCTTATTGTCCTATTGTCAGAAACAAAAGACTTGTATCTTAGATTTGTAAGAGGGACTAGCTCTTCGTAAGAGGGACTAGCTACTACAATTTCTGACTTAATGTCGGTTAGGGTCGGGTTCCCTTTTAGCCTTTAGGGATTGGGAATGGTTATACAAAGTAGACAATTAACAAAATGCTTGTTTATTGTACTTATCTTCAACATTGTAGGTCTCCATGACTGAATAGACGTCAGATATCCCATTGAGCTCTGTGTGTGTGTGTGTGTGTGTGCGTGCGTGCGCGCGTGTGCATTCTTGTAGGAAATTAAAGCCTGTTTGGTATCCGTTCACAGCCCTGTCCTACTGATAGTGGCGACTGATTGATGACAAATATTTACATTAAAGTAGATACGTGAAAAATGTCCACCCAGATTAGTGAAGAAGAGCTTTCCCTTTCGCTACAGAATGTACTCTGAGGAAATAGTTTAGTTCAGTACTATGGTTGTTTATATTTATAGAAATAGCATTGCATAGAAGCAATGGGTGAAAATAACACTATAATGAAAACTTTAAATCTCTTGCAGAACATTTGTGTGTATATGAGTTAATTTAAACACATATTATGTTTTTAAAAATATTCTTTCTGTCTGCTCTTATTACTTCGTATGTATGTCTTTCAGTCGAGTGCAGTAACAATGTGTTCAGTGAGAGGTCTGGGGTGCTGACCAGCTCTGACTTCCCCAACCCCTACCCCAAGAGCTCTGACTGCCTCTACCGCATCGAGCTGGAGGACGGCTTCCTGCTCAGCCTGGAGTTCGACGACACCTTCGACATCGAGGACCACCCCGATGTCACCTGTCCATATGACTACGTCAAGGTGACGACCGACACAGTGGTGCCATGACACTCCTAACTAAGACGTCGCATTTACATGACACTCCTAACAAAGACGTCGCATTCACATGACACTCCTAACTAAGACGTCGCATTTACATGACACTCCTAACTAAGACGTCGCATTTACATGACACTCCTAACTAAGACGTTGCATTAACATGACACTCCGAACTAAGACGTCGCATTTACATGACACTCCTAACTAAGACGTCGCATTTACATGACACTCCTAACTAAGACGTTACATTTACATGACACTCCTAACTAAGACGTTGCATTTACATGACACTCCTAACTAAGACGTCGCATTTACATGACACTCCTAACTAAGACGTTGCATTTACATGACACTCCTAACTAAGACGTCGCATTTACATGACACTCCTAACTAAGATGTCGCATTTACATGACACTCCTAAGACGTCGCATTTAAATTACACTCCTAACTAAGACGTTGCATTTACATTACACTCCTAACTAAGACATCGCATTTACATGACACTCCTAACTAAGACGTTGCATTTACTGTACATGCACCTCACAATTCTGTCTATGATCCACATTATATTTGCCACAGAGAGTTGTTTTGTTGTTTTATCACCCTGTTTAGACAGTTGTGCTGTTGATAATCTGAGCCGTATGCATGGAAGATAAAAGCAGCCTCATACTGACCCCTGACCCCCCTCCAGACCAGAGAAGACTAGCAGCCTCATACTGACCCCCCCTCCAGACCAGAGCAGACTAGCAGCCTCATACTGACCCCCCCCCCCCCAGACCAGAGCAGACTAGCAGCCTCATACTGACCCCTGACCCCCCCCCCCCCCCCCCTCCAGACCAGAGCAGACTAGCAGCCTCATACTGACCCCTGCCCGGGAGCCTGGGAACTGGAGTGCTGTGGTCTTACTGGATTTACCACTGACCCAGTTAATGTCACCTGGCATCATGCATGCAATTTATCAACTTAAACTCCTTATCCTATTACAGAGTCTGACCTTAAGCTAAAGCTGATTGACTCCATTTGCTACACTATGCAGTCGTAAGATTTCAATCGTTGGCTTCTTGGCTATTAAATACGGTGACGATGAAAATTATGATGATGATGATGAAATGAATTTTGAGTGAAGCTGTGCACCGTTAATGGCAAGGAGAGCGTGCAAGAGACTGCATGAGTACAACAACTGAAACGATGTGTCAGAAAAGCATATCAAAGAATTTGCATAATACTTGGTTGAGCGTTATAGAATTTCAAAAGAATGTCTTTTCAAAGAACCTGCCGAACGCGCCTCTAGAGGATGTGATTGGCTGGCCCGACGGTCATCCAAACCATCACTGGGCCAACCCAGCAGGCGTTAATGTCGAGCCCTGATGTGACGGTGAAGATGACATGTGAAGCATCAGGCTGTAGGGAATCGTCACAGCGTGCGGCACAAACGCAGCCACGACCTTGAGTGACATTCCTCATGTGTATACAGTAAGGCAAGGTTATAATAGTTTTGCTTTTTTCATCAGTTTTTATTTTTATATTGTTTTAACTTTTTGTTATGTTTTCAATTTCAGTTTAGTTTTGATTAGTTTTAAAGCAGGTTTGCTAGTTAAGTTTAGTTTTTATTTTTTGAAAATGCTTAGTTTTAGCTTATTTTTTATTAGTTTCAGTATTAGTTTTAGTTTTTTCTTCTTCTGCACTACCTCGTGAGACCATCCTGATCTCACAAGCTCATGTTGTTTCACTCTGTGTGAAACAATCCATCTGGCGCACGTCAGGTTACTTGTGCAGGGACACAGCTAAAGAAAAATGGAGGATAGATTTCATATCCACCCAAAATACTAGGCTTATGTATGAAATGAAACAGACTAAAACTAAGGACATTTTCTCAATAATTGTAGTTTATTTTAGTTACTTTTGTAAACACAATACAGTTTTAGTTAGTTATCGTTTTTTTGTAAAGTCTAGTTTTTATTTTTATTTCAGGTAACTAAAATGTTTTTTCACACCTAGTTTTCATTTTTTAGTTAGTTTTCGTTAACTATAATGACCTTGGTATATGAAGAAAGGCCGGTCTGTCCTGGCTGATCCTAGCCACCCCCTGTTCAAGTAGTTCAACCCGCTTCCGTCCGGCCACTCATACAATCTGCCAAGATGCAGGACCAGTAGACTTAAGAACTCATTGATCCATGCAGCCATTAGCCTTTTAAATAACTCAGTGTGATGTGTTTTTATATTGTTTGTTATATTTATTGTTTGTCTGTGCTTACTGCTGTTTTTCTTGACTTGACTTGACCCACAGATCGAAGCCGGACAGCAGCAGCTCGGTCCGTTCTGTGGCGATCGCTCACCAGGCAAGATCCAGACAGACAGCAACAAGGTCCAGGTGTATTTCCACAGCGATAACTCTGGAGAGAACCTGGGCTGGAGGCTGACCTACACCTCTGCAGGTTAGGATGGGGACACGTCCTCACAGAACAGTCCAGGTCACAAAAGCCATGTTTCCATCCCCACCTTTTATGCGAATTAAGTTATATCGAATTAAAAATGCTTTATGGAAACAGTAAAATTTGATTAAAAGTCATGAAAATCGACAAAAAGTTTGTACTGTCCATCTCGTCGGATTTTCTCTTGTTCGATAAAAGGTCATGCACAGATTTTTATCCAATTTAAAGCTCTTAGATGGAAACGCACGTTCACCTGCTTTATTCGCATTCATATTTTTAGCGACCTTCACATAATTCGATTGACAAGTGGATGGAAACATGGCTACAGTCATGATGGGTCAAGGAATAGGTTCTGTTGTACACAAACGGCTATTGTGTGTGGCAGTTAAAAAGTCCGTTTGAAGTGCTGTCCCAGTCGTTATTTCTCATTGTACATAAACAGCTACACATTCCACAGGGACACCATGCTGCTCAGTCACCACGGTAGTCTGGTTTCCAACAGGAAAACCATACAGTACATTTGTAAATCCTCTTGTCTTTCAGCCAGCAGTCAGTGTCCAGCCCCTCAGAAGCCCGTCTACGGTCAGCTCAACCCAGTCCAACTGAAGTATTCCTTCAAAGACCACATCCTGGTGACGTGTGACTCTGGATACAGGCTGGTTAAGGTGAGACTGATTGGGGTGTATGAGCATTACTTATACAATGACAACAACAATTCAGCTTATTAATCCCATTCTCCTGTTTTTTTCTTTGGGGCTGGGGGTGGGGGTTATTCAACATTAAAACAATGTTGTTTTTTCAACAAGGATTTTTATTGATTTCATCATTACAAGCAAACATCCAAAACTAAACAAAGCAACAATGTTATTTTTGATTCTATATTAGCTCTGTAGTTGTGATCAGGCCCCCAGCATTGGGCAGAGATTGTGTGATATGCTGGCTAAACACACGTCTTTCACGAGGATCGAATCTCCTTGTCAAAGCAGCCTTGATGGATTGTAAAACATGTCCTTGCACCAGCCGAATACTGTATCTCCTAAGCAGCTCTCATACTCTGATTATGCCTCCTTAGTCGTTACCCTCTTTGATTCTATTTGTTTTTCATGGCCCACATGGCAAGATTTCTATTCTAGGCTCAGTGGCCGGAAGTAACGATTTCAAGCATTTTAGCCATAAATAGGGTTAGAATTGGTTAGGTTTTGAAAGCAGAATTTCCCAAAACAAGACTTACCCACTATTCTTAATCGCGGCGGCAACAAAAATAGACACGCCCACTATTCTTACAGCTCCGAGTCTTGTTTTGGGAAATTCTGATACGTTAAAATTTGCCACGGCTGAAATATGCTGATCTCTGTTGCCTTGGTTACAGTGATGGTGATTGCAGTGGTAGTGGTGATAACAGTCTCGATCTCTAATCAGTTACAGCTAAATAAATACAACTGCTGATGGTTTTGACCTTTTTGTCCATACAATATCTTATTTGTATAACACTAGGGTTTGCCAATGACTTTTGAAGTTGTGGGTGCACCCCTTATTTTATTTAGGAAGTGTGCATGAAAACAAGCCAACAATTTGTCCAGTTAGTCAGGAAGCTATTAGCTGGTATTTTTTTCGTCCACAAATGAACATATTTTATTGGTACAGTAGCAAACAGCTGTGATTACGTTTTCCCATTTGGCAAACTTTAGCGTCCCCATAGCAGTGATATCTGACAGATTTCTGATCTTAATGTTTAAAGATGAATTCCACAATCTATAAGACAGGTCGTTCCTCAAGGCGTTAGATGACATCACCAGTTGCAAGACATTACACAGATCAGGGCTGCTTTCAAATTCAGCTAACAGAGGCGAACGTTCGTCGCAAACATGTTTTCTCCAAATGGTCACATTTGAACGGCTTTTAAGGACCGTTCCAAATAGTTTGTATAAACGCAACAATGTTCCATGTGACTGTGTGACTTGTTGTTGATTTGACTTATATGATGTAAATCTGTTGCTAGGAGGACCCTAGCAACGGTAGCCTTATCTCTTTCACATCTCCAGGTCCATTGTGATCCTCGTTCTGTTACTGGCGAACTACCTCTCCAGACTGTTAGCTTCTGTTAGCAAACATTTGCGGCGAACGCAAAGCTAACGGAAAATTGTTCGCTAACGTTCGCAAACGTTGGCTATGTTCGCTGAATTTGAACGCACCCCAGTTGATTATCACCATAGAACTGAAAACACAAGACATTGCACAGATCAAATGAATATCACCTTAACCCTGAAAACCGATCCTTCTTTCTCCCTGTGTCAGGATGGCGAGGAGCTGGAGTACTATCAGGTTGAGTGTCAGAAAGACGGAACATGGAGCAGCAGTTTGCCACAGTGTGAAAGTAAGAGCAGATAAAACATACAAATCCGATTTAGACGCATGTGATGTCTAGGCCCTCTATTGATAATGAAACAGTGTGATGTGTGTTCTCTGTATATCCTGGCCTCTATTCTGGTCTTTCCTTTTACCTACCCTCTCTCTCTCTCTCTCTCTCTCTCTCTCTCTCTCTCTCCCTTATTCTCCACTCCTTTGTTCCGCCACCTTCTAGAAAAGAACTCTCAGAGGAGCCGCCGATCACTGCCCAGCATTGTAACCAATCAGATACTGTACTAGACCCCTGTCAGAACTCCACAGGGTCAACGTCAGTGTACCACGTCAGACTGCAGTTCGTAAGAGAAATGTTCTTTGGGGGTTAAGAGTGGGTAAGAGTAGGGCCAGAAGAGGAGAGCATAGACTGAAAGAGTTCATATGAATCAGTCCTTGGTATTGAACTTGTAGCTCTGTAGACTTCCTGGTATGTCCTAAAATTTCCCCTCTGTTTGCAATAAATACTGGTCTATCCTGGATCTCTCCCATGGAGTTTGTTTGTGTTTCTGTTCACTGTAGTGTAGTGTACTAGTGTACTGTAGTAGTGCTATTCAGAACCTTCAACGACACTGAACTGTTAAAGATCATGCCCACATATAGAGGTAGGATTCACAAAGTGGCTCATCACTCTCCTACCACTCATTTCTTAAAGGTGTAGTGTGTGAAATTGGCGGCTTCTAGTGGTGAGGTTGCAGATTGCAACCAACTAAATACAGTTACATGGTGCAAATTGGCGGCCTCCGTGGAAGAACCCGCGCCCTATGTAGATATAAAGGGCTCATTCTAACGCAAAGAAAAAATATTATAAAATAATTCTTATTTTCATGGGATTATACACTAGTTTAGACGAATATGAATATTATACTACATTTTTGCAAAGCGTACACAAAATCCTACACACTGCACCATGTTTGTCCCTCATAAGTGTGCATTTCATCTGTAACCCTCCGTCAGATGCGTTTTAGATCCATTCTGATCCATTCTGATGTCCAGTGGTAAAACCTTAAACCAGTCTGACCGTTGGTCCTCTCCTCCCTCCCAGTGGTGGATTGTGGTACTCCAGGGGAGGTTGCCATGGCCGACGTGGTCTTTGAGAGCCCCGGCAACAGCACCCTGTTTGGTTCCAAGATCCAGTACACCTGCAGGGCGTCCGCGTTCCAGGCTCATCCCAAGATTAATCGTGGGTTGTCATCGTCAGCGCTCTGCTGGCCTCATCACGTGCTACAGTATTGTTTTGTTTTTTAATGTGTGAAGATACATCTGCTTAAACCATGTGAATGTCTGTGAAGGTACTTATACCTGTGGAGAGAGCGGACAGTGGACCAATGCCGAACTTGGAACACAACGCCACACCTGTCTACCGGGTGAGATACGCCTCACCTGTCCTAAGCTGTATTGATGTGTTCCAGCATTTTTAAGTACAATGATATTTTTCCAAACATGTATTTGTTTATTTAGAAGGATCCCAACTAGCTCTACCCTAAAGTAGAGCTACTTTTAGTGGGGTCCACATTTAAAACATTACATTACAAATAACATTTAAAACATACATTACATATATCAAACATATAAAACATACTATTTTAAAGTTTGACATTTATAATGTATCAGACATTGTCATCATAAAAACACTAATATAATATATATAGCATAAAACAAAAAAATCTTGTAAGCATGTAACCCTGCGTGTGTTGTAGCGTGCGGGGAGCCGTCGCAGTCCTTCCCGGACCTGGCCAAGCGCATCGTGGGCGGCCGCAGCGCGGCGCCAGGCCTGTTCCCCTGGCAGGTCCTGCTCAGCGTGGAGGACGTGTCCCGGGTCCCGGAGGACCGCTGGTTCGGCAGCGGTGCGCTGCTCTCCGAGTCCTGGGTGCTCACCGCCGCGCACGTGCTCCGCTCCCAGCGCCGCGACGCCACCGTGGTGCCGCTGGCGCCCGAGCACATCCGCGTCTACCTGGGCCTCCACGACGCCCGGGCCAAGCACCACGCCACCAGCCGCTCGGTGGAGAGGGTGATCCTCCACCCGGGCTTCGACCCCAGCAACTACAACAACGACATCGCCCTGGTGAAGCTGAGCCAGGGGGTGCCCGCCGGTCGGCTGGTCCGGCCCGTCTGCCTGCCCCCCCCCCGGGGCGACGATGGCCCGGTGCCCCGGCCCAACACCCTGGGCCTGGTGGCCGGCTGGGGCATCTCCAACCCCAACGCCTCCACGGACGCGGCGCTGTCGTCCTCCGACCCGGGCGTGGTCCCGGACGTGCTGCAGTACGTGAAGCTTCCAGTGGTGGCGCAGGAGGAGTGTGAGTCCAGCTACGCCTCGCGCTCCGTCAACTACAACATCACCGGAAACATGTTCTGCGCCGGCTTCTACGAGGGGGGGCGCGACACGTGCCTGGGGGACAGCGGGGGGGCTTTCGTGATGGAGGACCCTGGAAGCCTGCGCTGGGTGGCCCACGGCCTGGTGTCCTGGGGGGGGCCGGAGGAGTGTGGCAGTCAGAGGGTCTACGGGGTCTACACCAGGGTGGCCAACTATGTAGACTGGCTGCAGGGACACCTGGAGACCGGGTCCTGGTGGTAAAGTCTACACCTTCAACGCTCGCTCCTCTTACTCTTTTATACTTAAATGCTGTATGTATAAATTATGCATAATGTATACATACATATTTATATTATGAAATACAATCATAGTTCTTAAGATTTATTTCAGAGGACATTTTGTTGTAATGTTAATACACCCCACTTTTCTATTCTTATATACTTAACGACAGGAAGCCGATATTATTGTAATGCACTGCCCCAAGCACTCCCGAGACGTACTCCATCCTGAAAGTGTCCTGTGATAACTACTGTATATCTGCCCCCTGTACAAACTACAATATGACTTTACACTCCAGCCCTTAGCATTAGGGGACATCTGTGTAATGTTTCACAAATTGTACTTGGCACCAGTTATACATGTTATATTAGTTCATGTAATGGACAGTAATTAAAGATATGATAAAATAAAAATGTATGGTGATGAAATTCAAATGTAACTAAATTATTGATGTACTCCTTTTAACTAAATGATTGATGTACTCCCACTTTTACACATAGACAAACGGCGTGAATGGGTGAATAGAATGGGTATGCCTGTTCTTACTTTGTAAAGTGAATGGATGAATATAATGGTATGCCTATTCTTACGTTGTAAAGTGAATGGGTGAATAGAATGGTATATGATCGCATTACTTTGTAAAGTGAATGGGTGAATAGAATGGTATATGGTCTCACTACTTTGTAAAGTGAATGGGTGAATAGAATCCACCCACCTACCTACCTTCCTTCCTTCCTTCCTTCCTTCCTTCCTTCCGTCTCTCCTTCCTTCTAAACCAACCATAGTGAACTCTGTGGGGTTGGTGCAAAGTGCCTGTTCAAAATGCACTTGTCGTGAGATGGTTGCGTCCCCCCTTCTATTATAATATGATGCCCCTTGCCGTTCTGCGATAATTGCAATTATTATTTTTTGTCATAGCCGTGCAGCACTATCTATCTGTCTGTCTGTCTAATATAACCAACCATACAGCAAAGTCTTTGGGGCTGCACGTATAGAAAGCATTATTCACAACACCAGGGGCAGATCGACCTTAACATCCTGGTACTATTTTGATCACTAATGTTTTAAGCATAAGTCACTGGAGTCAAACATAGTGAAAATTACCATCACGGCTAGCGGACATTGTCTAAGTGAGAATGAGATGATAAAAATATTTCCGGTTCATTATGAGACTGGTGGGACATAAAGCTAGTTAATTTATGTAGCTAGCTAGAGATATTGGCTCCCAAATCATTAAGATAGATCTAAATGCTAGCCAGCTGTACCGTCCTGTGCCTGTCAATGTAAAAGCCACATATCTGTAGCTAGCTGGCACTGATTCTGAACCCACACACAAGCCCCACCCAGTGGCCAGTTGTGTGGTTGTGGAGGGATACTAGCAGACAGACATGCCCGCAAACAACATTTTCTTTCTTTATAGTAAAGATATAGATAACCTATTGTGATTTAACTTCATCACATTATGTGGCTGACTTTTAATAGTGTGTATGCCTATTGGGCTTAACACCTTCTAGGCTACATTGTTTGAATCTGGGCCTAGATGCAAGTACGGACTGATAAGATTTGTCGAGTCACTTTCAGCACCTTGGGGAATATAGCTCCAATAACTTTGTACTTTCGGTAACTGACTGTGGCACACCTGATTGGCTTGGGAATTATTACCCGATACTGGACACGCCTCCACTGACTTCCAGATACTTTGCATGAGTGAAATAACATTTGACCATTGAGCTTGCATGCCAAGTGTTGGACTATAGTGTTTGTCAATCTGCGCCATTGTGATCACAGCCATAAAAAAATACTCTGAAATTGAATCCCATATGTCTATGGGGTGAATCCCTTTCATCTCCAAAATGACATGTTTTCAGATTATTGAAAAGAACATTCAGAACCAAAATAACCAAAAGAAAAGAAAGGAAAAAAATAACAAAAAAAGAGAACAGACCAGTAGATAGCTGCGCTCTCTTTTGAGTGTCCAATGCGCCCTTGTTTGAGAAAAGAAGGAGGAAGAAAGAACGTTGACGCCTTTCAGCCAAATGTTCTTCGTCAGGACAGAGTGAGATTGCACAGGTGTGCTGACGAGGAATAGCGGCAGGTAGTGGGCCTACCTCCGGCCTCATCACTGACGTAAAATGGCGGCACTCAAAGCGCTTTACAATGGCCTCTCATTCACCCATTCATACACACACACACATCAATGGCGGTAGCTGCCATGCAAGGTGCTAACCTGCTCAACGGGCTCAGTGTCTTGCTCAAGGACACTTCGACATGTGGACACAGTGTCTTGCTCAAGGACACGTGGACAGTCGGGGCTGGGATTCGAACCACTGACCCTTCCATCACTGAACGACCCGCTCTACCAACTGAGCTACAGCAGCCCCACAAGGAATAGCGGCAGGTAGTGGGCCTACCTCCGGCCTCATCACTTATCACTGACATACTCTCAGCCCTTTGTGAAATAATTCCACTGTATACTTTTACTAAGAAAGTTAACTATGAAATTGAAAATCAATTTACGTTGCGCCTCTGTGGCTCAATAGGCTCTGTACACCAGCTCTACTACTTCCTGAAAGTCACTTGGCCTCTTTATTTCCTGTCCTATATGATTGGATTAAGTGATTTATCAGGTGTGCGCTGGGTCTGCCGCACACCTGATTAATCACTTAATCCAATCATATAGGACAGGAAATAAAGAAGCCAAGTGACTTTCAGGAAGTAGTGGAGCTGGTGCACAGAGCCTATAGGTTGGGGTGCTGACCATGTAAAGACTAGTCCTTACTGCAGCGGCGCAGGTTTGAATCCAGCCCACGCCCTTTGCTGCATGTCCTCCTCTCTCTCTCTCTCCCCCCCCCCCCACCTTTCCTGTCTGACCTGTCTTCCACTGTTCTATACCAATAAAGCGGAAACGTCCTAAAAAAATATCTTTGAAAGAAAATCCCTTTACTAAGACAATGGGTCCGTCCTCTCACAACCTCTCCATGAGGAACGTGCTCCACTGGTTGATCTGGCGAACAACCACAGCATCATTCTGAGGCCAGCTGAAAAGGGAGGCACAACCGTGGTGCAGGACAAAGATAAATATCAGAGGCACATCCCCAGCTCAACAACAGCACCCATTATCAAACACCCACAGTCCTCTCACATCCATGGACAGAGTTTTTGAGATGAAGCATGGATGTTATGTTATGTTATTTCTATTTAGAATGCGCTCCCCAACCAACTGTTACATCAGCCCGGGGCGCAGCCCGGGTACAAAGAGAGACAAACAAAAACAAAGGACTGCAGAGACACAGAATAATCAAGAAACTACATTTAAGACACAAGACAAGGACATAAATTATAGATCATCTGCGACAAAGAGGTGAGTTTTAAGCTGTGCTCTAAAAGAGTCCAGGGTGGTGGCGGACATGATGTTCAGAGGAAGCTTGTTCCATAGCCCAGGTGCCATCACAGAGAATGCACGGTCTCCCTTTGTGACAAGTTTTGACCGTGGGACCTTCAGGGTCATCTGGTTGTCAGATCTGAGCCGGCGACCAGGCCTGAAGCTGGTAGGTTGGTCCAGGAGATCTTTGATGTAAGCTGGGGCGAGACCATTGAGGGCTTTGAAGACATATGTAAGTATCTTGAATTTCCCTCTGCGCTTCACTGGGAGCCAGTGAAGGGAGGAGAGGACAGGAGAAATGTGTTCCCTCATCTTAGTGCCTGTCACCAGCCTGGCAGCGCCATTTTGTACTAGCTGCATGCTGTGGATGGTCTTGTCGGTGATGGATCTCAGATAATGAGTTGAACACTAATGTTCCCACATACTGTCCCCCGTGCCAAGGAACATTTCTATGGGTCAGTGAAGAAATTAGCCTACCTCCCTCATTCATTGTAGACCTCACCTGCTGGGTCCTCAACAAAAATGTGTTTTTATTTCAGGATAAGTACTACAAACAACAAAAAGGCAGAGCTATGGGTGCAGCCTTTGCTTCAGAAGCTAACCTATTCGTCGGTCTGTGGCAGCAAGAACACATCCAGTAAATAAAACAAGTACTGTACACATGTTGTCCCCCACCCATTATGCATGTTCCCTTGTGGCATCAAGCCTGCCTCTCACTAGGCGTTTTTATACAGAGATCCCACTACATTGCCCTATAGAAGACCCCTCAATTTTCTGGCATTGTTTATAATGAACCAAAGAAAGACGGCATTATGAGTGATTTTATATAGCATGCCGGCAATCTGGAATCGATAGGCGTGACCCTTGGACGCAACATTCGCTAGTTGTTACACAAGTCCATGCACCTGTATGGTCAAAAGTCCTATAATGGATGAGAGACTCACTCACTCACTGACGGACGCGGACGGACCATCTGGTGGGGACGTTACACCTCACATTCTGTCTCTGTTTCACAAATCTGTCTGGATACTCTCCATAGATCCATTTGTGCCAGATCTAGCCAATCAGTGTTCTACAGTATGAGGAAATACAAACAGCTACGCTGGGCATGAGGAGCGGTTGAAGTTTGCGAGGGATAGACTGTGATAGACAGATGGCTCATCCAATCACCTGCCAAGTATTTCTGAAAGTGTCTGTCAAGTCTGCCCCAACAGTTTCCAATAGATAGTTCTGTTAAATTAATTTTGCCAGAACTACATACATTTTTCTCTTGAGTGAAGTGAATCTGACCTGCTGGATTTCCCTAAATATATTAACTCTATCAATAAAAACATCAGACTGTCCTTGGTTCACTCGAGAGAAGATCAACCACAGACCATAACAATCCTACATGCTGACAGTTTTTATCCTGATCTTCCCCACTTGAAGAAAAACATCCCATATGGCCAGTTCCTATGAATCTGTGAACAAGATTTTACATTACAATCCCACTCCATGACAGACGGGTTCAGCTGTATGGAACCAAAACAATGGACAACAATACCAACCACACTTTTATAACCCCAACATACATCAGGCACCTCACACCAAACACATTATTAGACCAAACTGGAACATAATCACGTGACCCCACCCTGAGAGATCTTTTTCCAGATCCTCCATGTTCTCCTACAGAAAAGTACCCTCAATCAGCGAGATGCTGGTACACAGCTACTGTACCTACCGGCTGACCACAACGAATCGTACATTTAAAAAAAAAATGTCTGGGCACATACAGATGTGGTAACTGTGATAACATCATAAACACATTTACGGACCTCAAAACCAACCATACTGTATCAACCAACACAAGGACTTCATTAACTGCAACACCACCTATGTTGTATACCACCTCACTTACCCCTGTGGATGTTTTAATGGTGGGTGTATTAAACAGAGACTCAAAGACCACATCAGTGAACACAAACATGCCATTAAAACTGATAATAGAGACTGCCCCACGGCCAGACACCTCTATGAATGTCTCCAGCAACTAGACCCTCCTGAAAGCAGAGGGAATTGAGCGTATCAAACTGGCCACTAGAGGGAGCAATTGTCTCAAGAGACTCCTCCAGAGAAAGACCTTTTGGATTTTTAAACTGGATGCCACGGCTCAGCCATGATTTCAGACCATTTGTGTAAGTAGGCCTACTTTTGAAATCTAGTATCACTGCACTCACGACCACAGAAAATGCTCAGGTACTAGAAAGCCAAAGAGCAATATTTAAGAAAAATGTTTCTGCACACAGGTCACATGCAAGTCTCAGATTTTAATTGTAACGCCAAACCTTTGGTCACACGTGCAGAAACGTTTTTGTTTCTTAAATATTATAATATACTTTTTTTTCTCAATAGATAACACTTGTTTCAGTTGATCAATAATCAATTAACTGTATACCAGTGATACGTTTTTTAAAAACCGGAAGTAACCTGTCGCTATTCCCTGTCCGCACACCTTTGCGATCTCACTCGGCCCTGAGGAAGGACATTTGGCTGAAAGACGTCAGTATTCTTTCTTCTTTTCTCAAACAAGTGCGCATTGAGACCGCAGCTATCTACTGGTCAGCTGTTCTCTTTTTTACTCTTGCCAATTTAGAACCTATCAGTAGCACCTTGTATACCAAGATACCAAGACACACACCGTGTTTTTGTATCCTAACCAAAAAATATCAGTGTCCAAATCCTTTTGTATGTAGTTAACTAACTGCACTGTATATGCCCTTTAATATGTGTACTGTGTAGATATTTAATTTCAGACAAAATCAACAGTTGGGGACTAGAATGAGTCATTATTCAAAACACTTGAGGCAGTTTTATTGTCAAGGCCTTTACTACCAAGTCAGCCTTCGGTCAAAGTGAACAGACAGACCATGCATGTGGATGAACTACAACAAGTAAAAGTTATGAGAGTGCCCTCAGGTTTCATGGGTAAATAACAGTGTGTGTGTGTGTGTGTGTGTGTGTGTGTGTGTGTGTGTGTGTGTGTGTGTGTGTGTGTGTGTGTGATGTGATCACTATGACAGTGATATGCTTTTAGGATGTTTCCCTGCAAACATCACTGCGGAAGGGAGGGGAGGTATGCGAGGTTTCGGGGGAGACGGGGGGGTGGGTGGGGGGACCCACATCACATCAGAAGCGCTCTTGTTTTCGCCACAGCGTACGTGGGGTGATGGAGGGGGAGGAGAGGCCAGGGCCGTGGGGTGATGGAGGGGGAGGAGAGGCCAGGGCCGTGGTTGTGAGGAGTTGTGAGCTGTCCATGCATCTTCTACCTGTGGTGGTTTCCCTGCAGACAGAAAGCGCAGACAGGGATTCCCTTGTTTAATGCCGTTGACATGGCTCCAAAGCACTGCGGTAGGAACAAGTTATATATGGCTCCACAATTGATGTTCTCCATGGTTTCAGTGTAAGCACTGCTGTGTTGTGTGTTACCTACCCATGCATGGGGGCAGGAGGCCCTGTCTACCCTCGGCTGCCCTGCGTTACCTACCCGTGCGCGGGGGCAGGAGGCCCCGTCTACCCTCGGCCGCTGGGCAGACGGCCCGCCCCGATCCGGTCAATAGGAACGCTCACTCTCCTCCTTGGCAGCTCCACCACCTTCCTGTAGAGAGGGAAGAGGGAACCAATTCACATTCAATACACAGACAACCATTTGTACAGTAACTCACGCAGAGCCCACACATCAAGCCCCTTTATGTTTGAACGTCAACCATGGCTGTCAATCAAACATTGCCATTAAAAAAGACCAGTGTTTGAGATAATGGAAGATTAAAGTTGTTAACGTGTCGGGGGAGACAGCGCCCCCAGTGGTGGTCGTGTTAGGTAAGCAGGGGGAGGAGTCAGCCGTGGACAGAATGGGGACCTTATGCGTCATCTACTGAAAGATCACTCAGCCCTGATGCAGATGGGAAGGTATAATGGGCCCTATTCTGAGGCTTGGTAGATATTAAGGGCTTTGTGGAGATTTTGCTAATTGTTCTGCAACAGAAAGTAAGAGCTATAGCCTGACAGGTCAGGTCACCCCCCACAAGGCTGTTTATTACATGCTGAGATACTGGACATTATTATCATTAACTCTGCTTTTTTTCTCTCATCCTGTCTGTTCCTTCCCACATATCTGAGCCATATCCTGTCCTCTGGTGATACCTCTGCTTGGATCCCCATATCCTGTCCTCTGGTGATACCTCTGCTTGGATCCCCATATCCTGTCCTCTGGTGATACCTCTGCTTGGATCCCTTAGGGTCCATGGTGCTTATGGAGAGTCGGTCCAGAGGGGAGTTGGACCCCGGAAAGCTCCGCTTTCTCTTGGGCTCGATGACATCGTTCTCCAGTCGAACCAGGTGGTCCAGCAGCAGCAGCTTTGCCGTCAGCTGCCCGGACACTTTCTCCTCACCCGGGCGGTCCTGCTGCGGCCCGGATTCCTCCAGAACCACCTGGTCCAAATACTGCACAACCACAACAGGATGGATCATCATTCACTCTGATGTCTCTACACATAACCTTAACTGGCCCATACCCATAACCTTAACTGGCCCATACCCACAATCTTAACTGGCCCATACCCACAACCTTAACTGGCCCATACCCATAACCTTAACTTCAGCGCCGGGAATATCCCCTCTGAATATCTCACTCACAGCAACCAGGCCGGCCCACACCGGCCCACTTGAGAACCGGCCCATCGGGATTCGTCCCGAACGTCCCGATGGCCAGTCCGCCATTGGACACAGAACTCTGTACTGCACAAAACAGAAATATTTTAACCTGTACTAGTCAGATACATGCCAGGGAAGCCAGGAATAGGGCTAAACATGAAATTCGGTGTCCTTATCCTTTAACTGGCCCATACCCATAACCTTAACTGGCCCATACCCACAACCTTAACTGGCCCATACCCACAACCTTAACTGGCCCATATCCATAACCTTAACTGGCCCATAACCTAAACTGGCCCATACCCACAACTAGCGATTCATCAAGACAGATTGATGAAAACAACCGTTTCGCGGCAGAAAATAGATTTTTAGAAACTACATTCTTAGTGCCCCGACCACCGCCATTACATGGATATACTGGCTCGCGCTGGATTTTAAATTTCTTCTACATGCCTCCGAACTACACCAAAGTGATCTCGGTGAGTCAAACGTCTTATAATATGTCGTAAATAAGGCCCAGGTTGTCAAAAACAAGCATTGTCCTTTAACTTGCCCATACCCATAACCTTAAATGGCCCATACCCACAACCTTAACTGGCCCATAACCTTAACTGGTCCATACCCATAACCTTAACTGGCCCATACCCACAACCTTAACTGGCCCATAACCTTAACTGGCCCATACCCATAACCTTAACTGGCCCATAACCTTAACTGGCCCATACCCACAACCTTAACCGGCCCATAATCTTAACTGGCCCATACCCACAATCTTAACTGGCCCATACCCACAACCTTAACTGGCCCATACCCACAACCTTAACTGGCCTATACCCACAACCTTAACTCGTAACTTACAGTGCGTTTTGACTGCCAGCGCATTGTGGTTCTAGGTATCTACAGGAAAATGCATTGTATTGGCTCAAATCAAGTAATTGAAATGGTTTACAGTATATTCTGCTATTCTGTGGCTTCGTAGGACTACCAGGATCCTCCCTCTTAATAAAGTCAATCAATCAATCAATCAATCAAGCACCTATTGTATTTATATTTTGATACTCTTGCACTCTGGCTTCAACACTAGACCATGCTCTTCGGCACTTATTTGTTTAATGCACTTTTGAGTTCTGGCGAGTAGTAGTACACCGACTACCCACGTTATGCAATGAAATTATTTTAAATCGCTTTGTATAAAAGCATCTGCTAAATGACTGTAATGAAAAGTAATGTAATGTTTAAAGAGCATTGGTTTCTCATAATCAGGTAAAAGCCAATCTCCTATTGTATTTAAAGCCCAGCAAGCGTCATGTTTACAGGGTGAATAAGGGAGCAGGGGAGACTGAGTCTGATCTGCATATTTACATAAGTATGGGCCTGTGGGCAGTGGGCAGACCCCCGGGCGCACAGACCCCGTCATCCTCCTAATGTCACTCCTGTTCCTGCCTCCTCGGCGTATTTATAGCTCGGGCCACCGGCGGGGGTGATTACAGCCCGTCATCTCACATTCATTCCACATAATCAGATCAGCAAGAGGAAATGTCCTGGCTGTCAGAGGAGAGCCAGAATCAACATGCTCCCCTCAGCGCAGGGTAGGCAAACAGACACGCTCATAACATCTGACAATGATACCTCTTGTCACTACTGTCCTATGACTACCATCCTGAACAGAACATGCCCAGAGACCCATGGCCTTGCGATAATGGACAGTATTGCGATAATGGACAGTATTGCGATAATGGACAGTATTTCGATAGTACTGATGTATCAAAAAAAGTAGAAAAGTTGTTTGCGCCCTTTTCAAATAGTCCCAAAACATATTTTTTTATCAGGTGCTTGGGCCAAATGTATATGATAAAAATGGAAGACACATCGTACACTGACAGGAAACAAAGGGAATGTACTGATGTACCACGGTACATAGAGAACACTTTGTCTTACAGGACCACACCAAACCAGGAGCAAACGCAGATATTGTCAATCTGGAGTCTTCTAGGTTGATATCTGCTGAACGATGTCTGCTGGACTATCTTATCTACAGACCGTGCTCACTACGATCGGTCCTGGTGATTGTGTGTGTGTTCAATCTCACACCGGCAGCCAAGCGAGCAGCCCTCCTCCCACCTCTGAGCAGGATCTACCAGGACCCCTCCTCTCCTGGACAGGATCTACTGGGACAGGATCTACCAGGACCCCTCCGCTCCTGGACAGGATCTACCGGGACCCCTCCTCTCCTGGACAGGATCTACCAGGACCCCTCCTGTCCTGGACAGGATCTAGCAGGACCCCTCCTACTGGGACAGGATCTACTGGGACAGGATCTAGCAGGACCCCTCCTGTCCGTCTCCTTGGCTCCGTGGTGTCGGGCGCTCACCTCTGGGCTCTCCTGGCTCAGGCGCAGGCTGTCAACACTGCAGTGGAACAGGGTCATGCTCAGGAGATAGGAGAGAAGAACGCAGCTGACCCCCAACATCTGAAACGCACACACACACACACACACACACACACGCACCTGTACCATGAGCAGGAGACCCGGGAGCAGAAGCAGACAGTAGCAGAATACATAATGACTTTCAAATTTCAAATAGAATTTCAGCTGGTTTCACATACATGGGACGATGCCTGTTGTAATGTAGAGTTAGGGTCAGGGTTATGTGTTAGGGTAAGTTAGTGAATGTGCGTGTGTGCGCGTGTGTGTGTAAGTACTGTACTGTCTGTGTGTTCCCCTTTCGATGCCATCAAACACAGACAAAGTAGCGTTTCAGGTTTCTGTGATAGCGAGCTTTCTGTTTGCCTTTACCCAGCCTCCATCTGTGAAAATACCAGGGGCTCCGCTCCCTCGCCACCCTGAGTGTGAGAATGGAGCGAACGTGGCGTGGACACACCTCGTCCCTTCCCTCTACACAAACACATGACCTCAGAAAAACAGTGGGCCTAGCCCAAGTCTACCCTAGCCATAGCCCCAGCCTGGACCTCACCTCCACGGCTACACTATCCCCTGTCCCCTTCAGAAGACCCGCTAGGGGAGGGTTCACGCTGGGTTCGCATCCCTTTTGGTAACGCAGTTTCATAAACGTTTACTGCCGTCTGCTGCTTTCAGACTCCGTAAGCTTGCGGATCACAAAGGGTGGCATCTCCAGGGACGGGATTCCACCGACTGTGGGGCCAACCTGGTCTGCACTGCCCCCTTCTGGTACAGTTGGGTAATAACAACACGGGCATGAGGCAACCAACACACACACACAGTTACTCTCTCATAACTCCTTTCAGCTCTCTAACCGTGACCAACCTCTGGAGGTAAAGAAGGGAGTATTTCTGCATTATTTAACAATAGAATAACACACCAGGAACATGAGACATGCTGCTTCATTCTAAATCATGTAAAAAAAAAAAATCACAACCTCTGTTTAATTGTGATTATTAAACAGACAACACTATTTTACAACATAAATCCTACACAAGCCACCAATAAACTGTAAAAGCAGAGAGAGAAAGAGAGAGAGAGCTACACACTTGGACATTACTCTGAGAGGAAAACAGTTTCTGGTAATAGTATTAATGGTATATCAACTTTTTCAGGGTACACTAGGCACAGTATACCAGGCACATTTATACGAAATAAAGCAAGCAAATGAAGCAAAATGATAAAAAACTGATTACATCCTCATAGAATAACTTTTGGCACCCTATTTCCTGACATTTTCCTGAAATATATGAAGCGGTCCACTTTGAAACCATTTTGCATTCAATGACTGTAACCCAGGTTCACACACAGAGCCTGAGTTCCGAGCAGTGTGTATTGTCTAGCAACATCGGCTAATTTTAGCATTTTCCGTTCCCAAAAATAAACACCTCCACCCATCGCATGCACTATGTACCCCTACATTCTCTCAAAGACACATGCCTCATACGTCACAAGCATTCTTTATGCAACCCCTGAAATTCTCCCATTCACAAAAATAAAGATACAGCTTCCCATCAGATGTTTCACACTGTCAACAGAGTAATATCAGTATTAGGCAGAGTGCTGTGGATGTAGTTTGCAAACAGACTCACCCTTTGGCAAACCTTTCATTTATCATTACACACATTTAACTGGTATCTGTGATAGACACTTAAACAGCAACTCTAAAGAACACCTGCATGCATAGACATGATCATTTACACCTGTGCAAGTTATACACACACGTGCGCATGCACACACACACACACACGTTTGAGCAGATACGCTGGTGCAGAGAGACCTACTCATCCCATTGTACCCACCTTGTGTAAGGACTCGGGAACCCACACACACACACACACGGCACTGAAAGTTCCTGGAATTTCTCACGTTCCACTTTTCCCTCCCTTTGCTTGTTCCATCCTGATGTTGACTTTCCCAGTTTTATAGGCTCTCCTCAGGAATCTCCACTCCAATCGGTGGTCGCGATTCCTCTGACATCATTTCTCCTTGTTTTCCACTGCTCCTTGCCCTAAACCCTTTCCCTCCAACATGTTCATCCCCATCACCCAGCCCAGGCTATTACCTGCTAATGGGAGCTCTGGGGAGCAGCTGGGCAGGGAAGTGGGGGATGCTTGCCCCTATCCCCCCCCCCCCCCCCCGCCTCTCCCATAACCCCAGCAGCACCCCTCTCCCCATGTCCCTCTCTGCCCCTCCTTCAGTCGGCCAGCAGAGTTAATGTCCCAGAGAGGAAGGGAAAGGTCAGGTCCTGTGCTGATGAGCCTGCTTTGTAAATGACGGACTTAAAGCCACAGGGCTTGTGGATGTGGAGCGTAGCAGAGCAGAGTGGTGGGGTGGGGGGTGGCAGAGAGACCGTGCACTGTAGGTGACAGACAGACTTCTCCCCTCTCCCCTGCTGTGGTCTCTCACATCTCTCTCCCACGTCCATATACTTCGCAGGGATCAGCAAAGGGATGAGCTCCTATCACACAGGCAGAAATAAACCCTCTTACCCTTCGCCTAAACCGTAGCCAGGCGCTCTTGACTGGGGCCGTCCGGTGTCATGGCTGCTGAACTCTTATTACATGTGTGTGTGCCTGAGTTAACTCTGGATCTCTATATAAAACTGGGCTGCAGCCCAGGGAGCTCACAGTCAGGTCTCTGGCGGTTGAGAAATTTGACTAAACCAATCAGTCTGTAGCAGGAGGACCATCATAGTTATCACTATAGAGAAAACACTCGCGTAGGGGTTCTGTGTGAATCTATGTCGCTCAGTCCGAACTGCAAGGCAGAGCCAAAGCCCCTCTTCTCAGACCTGCAAACTCTGGAGTAGTGAAAAAGGTGACGACATACAAAACTAAAACCCTCTAGATTCACTGAAACTACCATGGTTAACATAAAAAAGGTGACTGTAGCCAAAAGGTGACAAGTTTGCAGGTCTGTCTTCTGGAGAAGCCCTGTCGTTCTCAGTGGGCTGTGGGGAATCCGCAGCAAACCTAGCTGACTTCTCGAACACTATATTTAAATTAAAACAGACCGCCAGCCACTTTTATTGCAGCAGTTATATTAAGATCCTTCAGGCAACTCAGAGTAAAACTGCTACAAGAGCCAGTATGAATGTACTGTATAAATAGCTGGGAAGAGCTGAAGACATCAGGATATCAGATGAGGTGGAATGTCTTCTCACTGTATATTCTGCCTCTCAGGCAGTTACTAATGGGAGAAGAGGAAGCCTGTTTCTGTACTTACAGAGATGGGGGATCGGCTGTGTTCCGTTTCAGAGTCCTGAGGATTTGGAGGGGAGATTTGTGTTAGTAAAGAGCCACAACACTCATAGTGTTTAACCACCATAAAGGAAACCAGTGTGTTAACACGCCTGTGTGTATAGTTAAGTGGTCAGTATGCACGCCATGCCTGACAGAATGTGTGTCGGCGTGCAAATGATGTGGATTGTGTTCTGGGAGCAGGGGGTTGTGTTCTGGGAGCAGGGGGTTGTGTTCTGGGAGCAGAGGGTTTTGTTCTGGGAGCAGGGGATTGTGTTCTGGAAGCAGGGGGTTGTGTTCTGGAAGCAGGGGGTTGTGTTCTGGGAGCAGGGGGTTGTGTTCTGGGAGCAGGGGGTTGTGTTCTGGGAGCAGGGGGTTGTGTTCTGGAAGCAGGGGGTTGTGTTCTGGGAGCAGGGGGTTGTGTTCTGGGAGCAGGGGGTTGTGTTCTGGGAGCAGGGGGTTGTGTTCTGGGAGCAGGGGGTTGTGTTCTGGAAGCAGGGGGTTGTGTTCTGGGAGCAGGGGGTTGTGTTCTGGGAGCAGGGGGGGACTTCAGTTGCTGCCCATGTGACAGAGGCTCCATGTTCCTCTCTGAGTGGAGACAGTGATTCTGCCGCAGCCCAAACAGCCGCGACTGGAAGGCTAATGCTCGATGATCGCTCCCACTTCAATTACGCCTAATGGCTTTCACAGAAGGTCCAGCATTCAACAGCCTATTGCGCTGTGATATTGTGGATGTGTGGTTAAACACTGAATGAGTCCATGTCCACATTAGGTAACCCCTGTTATTATCGTAATCTGTTATTATTGTAATCTGTTATTATGGTAATCTCTTCCGTCAATACTCTACTGTATCTGTCTGACGTGACTGGAGTATTCTACAGTATACTTAACACTTATTGTATTTTAGTGCACTTATTGTATTTTAGATTGCTATTCTTGCACTTTGCCTTCAGCACTAGATTATGCTCTTAGTCACTTGTTTTGGAAAGAAGTGCACTTGTGAGTTCTGGCAAGTAGTAGTACATTGGCCTTTCATACGTTAAATGCAATTATTGTTAGTTGCTTTCGATAAAAGCGTCAGCTAAATGACTGTAATGTAATGTAACTTAACCTTACAACAGAGGAGGCTCCTTGTCAACATTTACGATGAAGTAATTAAACATAGAATTAAATAAATGTTCTTAAAAATAATGTTGTGATTGCGTCAACACTGCAGGTACATTTGACCTATAAATCAAATCACCAACAGTTTTACAATGACTTACATGTTATCATCGGCACTGTTGTCCAAAGTACAATGGCATGGGGGACAGTGTATTACATTACAGTCATTTAACAGATGCTTTTATCCAAATCGACTAACAATAATTGCATTTAACGTAGGAAAAGCCAATGTACTACTACTTGCCAGAACTCACAAGTGCATCTCCTCAACAAGTGACTAAGAGCATAATCTCGTGCTGAAGGCAAAGTGCAAGAATAGCAATCTACAGTAAAATACAATACAATACAATACAATAAAAAAGAATAAGTGCTTAGGAGGGAGGATAGTTGTATCTTGAGAGAGGATTCTGGTGGTGTCCACATCGCCCTCTAGCCTCCATAACAATCGGCTTTTTTATCATAGCTTCTAACGGCAGATCAGGGCACTGCACGGAAAATATGTTTTTCTGATAGACTTCCATTCAAGAGTGTGTAGGTACCCCCAATTTACATTGACATAATATCATCAATAATCATACATACGTATCTGGAAATGACAGGAAATTAATTAAAGATTTTGAAATTTTCTGACAGGGATAGCGGGGGACCATCCAAGCTGTGGCAAGGATGGGACACTGCTGACCTCAACTGAGGAGGTTGTTGAGCGTTGGAAGGAGCACTTTGAGGAACTCCTGAACCCGACTAATCCACCCTCTACGATCGAGGCAGAGCCGGAAGATGATGGGGGGTCATCGTCAATTTCCCTGGAGGAGGTCACTGAGGTAGTCAAACAACTCCACAGTGGCAAAGCCCCAGGGACTGATGAGATCTGTCCAGAAATGCTGAAGGCGCTGGGTGTTGAGGGGCTGTCTTGGTTGACACGCCTCTTTAACATTGCGTGGAAGGCAGGGTCAGTGCCAAAGGAGTGGCAGACTGGGGTGGTGGTCCCAATATTCAAAAAAGGGGACCAGAGGGTGTGTGCCAATTACAAAGACATTACTCAGAATCACATTACTCAGCCTCCCAGCGAAAGTGTACTCTAAGGTGCTGGAAAGGAGGGTCCGGCCGATAGTCGAACCTCAGATTGAAGAGGAACAATGTGGATTTCGTCCTGGTCGTGGAGCCACCGACCAGCTCTTCATTCTCGCAAGGATCTTGGAGGGGGCTTGGGAGTTTGCCCAACCTGTCTACATGTGTTTTGTGGACTTGGAGAAGGCTTAAGACCGGGTTCCTCGAGAGGTCTTGTGGAGGGTTATGCGGGAGTATGGGGTGAGGGGGTCCCTACTTAAGGCCATCCAATCCCTGTACACCCAGAGCGAGAGCTGTGTCCGTGTCCTCGGCAGTAAGCCGTTTTCCTTTTGGGTGGGGGTTGGCCTCCGCCAGGGCTGCGCTTTGTCACCAATCCTGTTTGTGATTTTCATGGACAGGATATCGAGGCGTAGTCGTGCGGAGGTGGGTTTGCAGTTCGGTGAGCTGGGGATCACGTCGCTGCTATTTGCAGATGATGTGGTCCTGATGGCATCATCTGCCTGCAACCTCCAGCACTCTCTGGATAGGTTCGCAACTGAGTGTGAAGTGGCTGGGATGAGAATCAGCACTTCTAAGTCTGAGGCCATGGTTCTCAACAGGAAACCGGTGGTCTGTCCGCTCCGAGTAGGAAATGAGTCCTTACCCCAAGTGAAGGAGTTAAATATCTGGGGGTCTTGTTCACAAGTGAGGGAACCATAGAGAGGGAGTTTGGCCGGAGAATCGGAGCAGCTGGTGCGGTTCTGCAGTCGCTTTACCGCACTGTTGTGACGAAAAGAGAGCTGAGCCAAAAGGCAAAGCTCTCGATCTACCGGTCTATCTTCGTCCCCACCCTCACCTATGCTATCGTCATGAAGGGTGGATCAGAACGAGATCACGGATACAAGCGGCTGAAATTAGTTTTCTCCGGAGGGTGGCTGGGATCTCCCTGAGAGATCGGATGAGAAGTTCAGTCATCCGGGAGAGACTCAGAGTAGAGCCGCTTCTCCTTTGCGTCGAAAGGAGCCAGTTGTGGTGGTTCGGGCATCTAGTGAGCATGCCTCCTGGGCGCCTCCCTAGGGAGGTGTTCCAGGCGTGTCCGGCTGGGAGGAGGCCGCGTGGTAGACCCAGGACTAGGTGGCGGAACTACATCTCCGCACTGGCCTGTGAGCGGCTAAAGATTCCCCAGGCAGAGCTGGTTGATGCTGCTAGGGAAAGGGATGTCTGGGACCCCCTGCTGGAACTGCTGCCTCCCCGGATAAGCGGACGACAATGGGTGGAAGGATGGATGACAGCTCTACCCACTGGGTTATTTGATCAGCTAGTTGATCCGTACTTGAATAAATATATTTCTAATATATTTTGGTATTGCTATGAGGTAGTGGGTGTACACTGTATGCATATTAAATAGCAAATCAATTTTATATGCATTTCAGAAATGCATTGCTTTTCTATTCCTACCTGCATTGCTTATCTATTATTACTGAGACCTGGCATAGCGACATTTATATTTCTATAAACGAATTCTGCCCACCTGAATATGCCATTCAGCGAATTATCTCCCACCGCACCCCTATTACCTTAATGAAACAGTCAGGTGGATCTAATATAAAAAACCTGATATCCGTTCCAGTGAATATACCATCCAGGCCTACTAGTCAGGCAAGCCAGCACTTTTCTCCGGAAGCTATTTCAATGGCGATTCTAAATGTCAGGTCCCTACCAAGCAAAACTTTTCTCATTAATGATCTTATATGTGAACGTAAATTAGACTGTATGTTCCTAACTGAAACCTGGCTAAATATAAATGGACCAGCAGCCCTCATTGAAGCCTCTCCTCCTAACTACAGCTTTTTTCAATCTATCAGAAGTGGGGAAAAAAGGTGGAGGAACAGCCACAATAGCTACAGATGCCCTCAGCTGCAGGACCATCTCCTTTGATGATTTCGCCTCTTTTGAATACCACGCTATTGTCCTAAAATGCCAGCCCCCAGTTCTGGCAGTAACCGTGTACAGGCCTCCCAAACAATGCCCTGCCTTCTCTACAGAATTTTCAGAACTCCTGTCCATCATCCATACAAATTATGATAAGATTATCATCATTGGAGATTTCAACATACACGTAGACACTGAGGCGGACTCGAAAGCTAGGGACTTTATCAACCTCCTAAACTCCATGGATTTTACCCAACATATCTCTGAGCCAACCCATAACCGCGGCCACACCCTTGATCTAGTTATTACTAAGGGCCTGACTATCACTGTTTCCTCTATTAGTGACCTCGCCCTCTCCGACCATTTCTGTATCTTCTTCACTGCATTGGTTCCTAAAGTCAAAAGTAGTACTGAGCGCTTTATCAAGAAACGTTATCTTACCTCCACAGTAGCCGATAGTTTTAGAGAAATAATGACCACAAACAATTTATCAACTCCAGAAGTGGGGCCCTTAGCAACTATTGAAGACCTGGCAACCACCTTTAACACCAGAGTAAGGGCAGCCTTGGATTCTGTAGCACCTATTAAACTGAAAAGGATCACAACCAATAATAAAGCTCCATGGCGAAATGAGGAAACATATCAACTAAAGAGAACCTGCAGAAGTTCTGAGCGTATATGGCGAAAAACCAAGCTACAGGTCCACCATGATATTCTCAAAGAACATCTCTCTGCTTTTAATAAAGCAATAAGAAATGCAAGGAAAGACCACTTCTCAAAATTGATATCTATCAACCGAAATAATTCAAGAGTGCTCTTCTCAACAATTGATAGCCTAATAAACCCTGCCGTAAAAACACCTGATAACCTGCTCTCTACCTCCAAATGTGAGGAATTTGCAGCTTACTTCAGAGATAAGATTATGAATATTAGGAGGAATATCACTCAGGAAAGGCCATGCATCCCGTTCACAGATTCTCTCCCTCCATGTAATGGACATATGAGCATGTTTACACTGATGGACACAGAAATGTTGAGAAAAGTAGTATCCAAACTCAAAACCTCCACATGCCTGCTGGATCCCATCCCCACCGATTTTTTCAACTATTTTTGACTCTGTATCCTATGACATTTTATCCATTGTTAATGACTCCCTATCTACAGGTGTCTTCCCACCAATACTTAAAACTGCTCTGGTGAGACCCGTACTGAAGAAAAACAACTTTGACACTTCAGTTTTTAGCAATTTTAGACCAATCTCCAACCTTCCCTTTTTGAGTAAAATTCTGGAAAAAATTGTTTTCAAACAGATTAATGATTTCCTAGCTACAAGTTGTACCCTTGACCTTTTCCAGTCCGGCTTTCGTGCCCATCATAGCACAGAGACGGCATTAGTCAAAGTTGTAAATGACCTGAGAATTAATGCTGAGCTGACCTGAGTGCAGCCTTTGATACTATAGATCATGCAATCCTCATCGAAAGACTGGAAAAGTGGGTTGGCCTCTCTGGTCCAGTCCTAAATTGGCTTAAGACCTATCTAACCGGTCGTGATTTCTTCGTTGCCCTCGGTGAATATAGCTCAGTAAAGATACCTATGACCTGTGGGGTGCCCCAAGGATCGATCCTAGGACCTCTACTCTTCAGCCTGTACATGCTGCCCCTTGGCAGTGTCATCAGGAGGCACAATATTAGCTACCATAGCTACGCAGATGATACCCAACTCTATATTTCCGTAACACCCAGTAACTACAGCTTGGTTGACTGCCTTTTCAAGTGTATAACAGATATGAATGTATGGATGTCACATAATTTCCTCCAACTAAACCAGGACAAAACAGAAATACTGATCATTGGAGAAAAAGCTGAAAGAGAGAAACTAGCTGCACACTTAAAAACTCTGGAAATTGACACCAATTGCCAGGCTAAAAACCACGGTGTCATACTTGACTCAGATCTTAATTTCGAAAACCACATCAAGAATATTACAAAGACATCCTTTTACCACCTAAGGAACATTGCCAAGGTGCAACCCTTTCTCTCTCAGGCTGACACCGAAAGATTAATGCATGCTTTCATCACAAGCAGGCTGGACTACTGCAATGCTCCTCTATCAGGCCTACCAAAGAAAGCAATCTCTAAGCTACAAATGATACAGAATGCTGCAGCACGAGTCCTCACTAAGACTAGACGAAGGGCACACATCACACCAGCGTTAAAATCACTATACTGGTTACCTGTCAACTCTAGAATAGACTTTAAAATACTATTTACTAGTCTATAAATCTCTCCACAGTCACTCACCAGAATATATTTCAGACATGCTTGTTAAGTACATGCCCAACAGACCACTTAGATCCTCAGGCACTGAACTTTTAACAGTTCCAAAAGCCAGGACCATGAAACACGGAGAGGCAGCTTTTAGTTTCTATGCCCCCAACCTCTGGAACACCCTACCGGAGTGCCTAAGAAGGGCCGAAACAACGGAGGTTTTCAAGCGAGACCTCAAGACGTACCTTTTCGACCTAGCCTACAATCACTAGCTAGGACCTTGAGACACAGAAAGGCAGCCTCAAACCTACCTGTGAATCCTCTGTATACATTGGTATTTATCCTGCTATGCAATATACAGTATGTATATCAAGTAGTGTACAGAAGCTGGTTATCCTGAAACAGGCTTGTTCTGTTCTGACTGCTGTGTTGTAAGTGTGCTACTTACCGTTTTCTGTCTCCCCTAGTGCCTCTCTCTCTCCCTCCTATCCTCTAACCAGGTCCAGTGTCAGCTGCGGAGCTGTGGATATCGTAGTATTTAGTACACACACACACGTACACACAGACACACATCAGTCCACATCCGGCTTAGGCCTGGACCTGATGCTCTTAGCCTTTCTTGCTCCGAAAATGTAATTTAATGTTATTTATTGTTCTTTAAATGTTCTTAGCCATTAGACAAATATATTCCAGGAGCTTGCCCCAGGTTACCTGTTTCAATATCTGTGTGGTCTGTATGGCTCTATGTGCTACTAACCCTGTTCTGCCTTCCCTCTGCCTTCCCTCTCCCTAGTGCCTCTCTCTCGCCCTCCTATCTTCTAACCAGGTCCAGTGGATGCCCCACTGTCACAAGCAGACCTCCCGAAGTCCGATAGATACCCCCGTGTCTGCTGTGGATGATGTAGCATGTCCGTAGAATATTCTCTCTCTCCTATGATGCTTTTAGCCTCTCTCACTCTGAAATGTAATTTAATGTAATGTATTGCTTTATAAATGTTCTTAGCCGGTAGACAAACATACTCCTGGAGCTTGCTCGATCGCCTTGTTGAGAGGGGTCAGGGAAGAATTTTTACAGCTCACTTATCTGGCCCCCGGGTGATTAGTTTTTTTGCTTCCCTCTGGAATATGTAGAGAGTGGGGTGTATGCCCACCTCCCTTGTTCTCTGTAAAGCGCATTGTGTTGCCTCTGGGTATGAAATGCGCTACTCAAATAAAGCTTTGATTGATTGATTGATATTAACAAAGCATGTTCAAGAAGTCTGCACTTCCAGGGATGTGTCGCGTCGGAAAATCCCCAGAAGCAAAATAACGGACTACAACAACACAAAAATGTCTAGGAGGACGTGGACTCGAGGCGGGTGCACCATGCTAACCCTCTATGAAAAATAGGCGTTCACACACATTCGCACAAAAGATGACAACCGACGCAGATGTTTCATTTACCTGAGTTCTTTGGACTTTTTGTGGTGTTCCGGCAACCAATGGAAAGTTACTCCTGCCTGTGCAGCTAAATCCTTGATTCCACAAATTGCACAATATTTTGGCATTGTCAGTGTTTTTTTCTTCAATAGCAAGTATAGTTAGATACAGGGTCTGACAAATGTTCGCTCGAGATATAAATGATGGCTACCGCTGTTGTTCTGCCGGATTCCAACTCCGTTCGCCTCCTTCTGATAGCTCAGTTTCGCACAATACATGCTGGTCAGTTGAGTCTTTAAAAATAATAGCGTCTGTAACCACCACATTCAGTTTATTGAACTTATTACAAAAAATAATTACATTTTCTGGTCTGGTTGAAGTTCATTGTAAACAAGACAGATATTTAATGTGTTTAGAGGCTACAAAATCATAGACTTGAATTCTCCTTTAAACATTTGCTGTAGCTCTTTATTTTTGAAACTCAATTCTCCCAACTTTAAGTTCACTGCTGTCTCAGAATCAGAATTTGTTTTATTGACGTAGTTTTTCAACATACTTGTACTTTGCTTCGGGAATAGTGCATAACATGGAGACAACATTATTCAGGGTGCAGGGGCGAGGCAGGACAGTACACAGAGCAGTACAAAATACAAATTAAAAATAAGGTTTAAAAAAAATAAAGTATACAAAATGTGCGGTCAGTGTATACAGTGAGTGTGCAAAGTGTAATGTGTGAGAGTATGTGTGTAAAGTTTGTATGCATGTGTATGTGTATACAGTGTGTGTGACATGAAACTGTATGAGTGCGGTGCATCCTTTGTACAGTACATTCAACAGTCAGGGGTGTGGTGGGGAGGGTCAGAGGGAGACACCAGCCTTGTTGATGAGGCAGGTGGCCGTGGGGAAGAAGCTCTCTGTGGCGTGAGGTCTTGGCCCTGATGGACGCCAGCCTCCTTCTGGAGGGGAGTGGAACAAAGAGATTGCGGCCGGGGTGGGAGGGATCGGCCACAGTCTTCCTGGTCTGCTTCAGGGCACTGTAGTCATGCAGGGCCTGGAGGGAGGGCAGGTTGTAGCCGATCACCTCCTCGGTGGAGCAGATGACCTGCTGCAGTCTGGCCCTGTCTTTGGCTGTAGCAGTGGTGTACCAGGTGGGGATGGAGGAGGTGAGGATGGACTCGATGATGGAGGTCTCCAACTGGCCCTTGGTACTGGCAGGGTGTTTTTTCTCCACTGCTTCTGTAAAGAGAGAGAAAAGGGCAAATGAAAGCTGTTTAGAAATGTATTTACTATTTGATAAACCCAGCTAACAAAGTAATGACTGCACAAGCTCTCTATAAACCCTGACAGAATTAGTACATTGAGAATGTTGGTTGATCATTACTGTTTATTAGTCTTTGCCTACAATCTTTGCAGATGGTTTACCAGTCCATACGAACGGATTACTGGTCTGTAGGTACGGATTTCCAGTTTTTTCATGTCCAGGGGCTCTGTATAAGGTTTATAATACATACCATAAATGTAGCCCATGAAATGTTCATCCATTGCCTCCTTCTACTGAGCCAGTGAATTGGTCTTGCTATATCCCCTGTAAACAGCAGTGGTTATTTTCCTAATGTAAATTAACTCTTTTCCCACAGATGTTTTGTATTTTGAGAACTGTACTATACAGTGCCTTGCAAAAAATATTTGGACAATCACAGTTATGATGTACATCTTGGCATATGACAATATGCATCGAACATCTATCTATCTATCTATCTATCTATCTATCTATCTATCTATCTATCTATCATCTACAGTATCTATCTAATTTATCTACTGTGATCTGCCAGTCTCTGCCCCTCCTCCTCCACTCCTCATTCACAGTCTTACCAGGAGAGGAGGAGAGGATCAGGATGCAAACACTTTCCATAAAAAAAAAAACACCTTCAGACATGGCAGACAAGGAAGATGGAAGATATGAGTTTGGTCAGAAAAATATACATATATAAAAACTCAATTGTCAAATTTTCCAGGAGCTTGCTCGATTGTCTCGTTGAGAGAGGTCAGGGAAGAATTTTTACAGTTCACTTTTCTGGCCCCTGGGTGATACTGTTATTTGCTTACCTCTGGAATATGTAGGGGTGGGTCGTATGCCCACCCTCCCATTGCTCTCTGTAAAGCGCATTGTGTTGCCTTGTGTATGAAATACGCTATACAAATAAAGTTTGATTTGATTTTGAAGAGTGTCCCATTTACAGACCACAGATTCAAAATGGTATTACCTTTGAGGTTGCTTCTCAGCAGTGTCCACTGAGAAGACCCCCACCAACAGAAGACCCCCTCCTGACCATTGCCGTTGGTGTGGGGACTTGGTTTTCTGAGGTCCAAACGTGGTGGCCCGTCCACACACCACTCCCTTTCACAATGTCAACCTAATTCATAAACACACACACACCACACACTACCACACACACACACCACAAAATACCATTGTTTTGATGTTAAATAAACTGTACATAAAACAAAAGATTTGTTTACTTTTTGATGTCCGAGTTTAAACCAATGGATACCCTTATTTTATAAATGGGCGAGAAAAAGTTAATAATGAATCATTATCAAATCTATCCTGCACCACATAGAAACTGTTAATATAAAAGACAATTAACCACTCTCAGATTATACAGTTCAACAACAGGAGAATGAGTAAATTCATAAAAAAACTTGGTGTGATGTGTCCTACTTTTGTTAGATTGATGGGATGTACTTCATTCATCTCATTTTTAATCAAATTAGTCAAAGAGTACACTTACTGGTACCTCAACAGTGACAAAACTGTGAAATCAATGAAGGACAAAGTGTATTAGTCCCTAAAAACAGTAGGGATGTTCATGAATACTCAGATTGCTTATTCTTCACTATTATTCAATGCACAATCACATTGATCAAGAACCACCCCAAGTCAAGTCATAGGCTACTAACCTTGCTTGAGTGATACCTTGCTTGAAGATATTCACCATGTATTTCATAACATGTCAAAATGTAGTAAAACTGCACATTGGCCAAACATGTCACTTGTGGCTTGTTTCATACAGTATGCAAACAGTATCCCCCATTCTCCTCACCAGACACTGCAGGTACCAGTCAGTATTTACACTTTGCTCTGGGAGGAGCTAGCACAGGAAGTAGTGGAAAAATACATACGACAAGTCTGCCATGACATCTACAAGCTAAGCATCACACATCATATATTTATAATCCATCCACACACACTCTGCCATGAGGCATATTCTTTGGGAAATAAAGACATTTACCTGATTTGCACTGGATGCGCTCTAGAGAATGGAGAGGCATATTGTTTGCTTGCAGTTTTACTGGAGAATTAATAAAACCTTAATGTGCAGCAATTACATGTCTACTGTACGTGTTTTGTAATTGTTCTCCTAATGCAATGTCATTGTTCTCCTCCACACATCCCATAGCCCTCTATCACCGTAAGATTTACCCTTATATTAGCATCTGAGTGTAATGGGGATGAAAAAAAGCAATAAATTGTCAGTCTTAGTGAACAGATCTTACTAAAACAGCATCACTGGAAAGTTGCTAACTTCTTCATCCTACAAAATACCCCCTGGGCATTTTGTAATCCAAACCTAAGCAATATTTTTACTGGCATCATAAAAGCGTCAGAACTAAAAGTGACCCATCTCACCTGGATGAAGGAAAGGACAGGTAATAACTGTTGTGTGGTACATTTGTTAAGCTCTCAACACATTATCACCAGTAAAACCACTTCACACCAGTCACTTGATTTTAAGAGCAGTGACAATGAACCACAAGGCAATCACCATCCCATACAAGTATGGATGAAGAAATTATCAAAAAAGCATGCAGTGTGTGCTGTGCAATAGACATGTTTAATTAATGCATAATACACTTTACACACTATAGCCTTCTATTACTGTATGTAGTATTGCACCATTTTAATTACTATTATGCTGTATCATACTTAACTGTCATTACCTTGTTGTTGGTACGAGGTTGAGGAGCCAGAACCCAATAATTTTACTCCCCTGTACATGTACAAAGGCCCTGACAATAAAGGAATCAGAATCTGGATTATATTATTATTCAGATGCTATGAAATGGACATATGCAAGGCAGTATTACCATGGAGAGTCTAATTATACATCATTTTGGATGGTCTGTCCCTTTAACTCTATCAAAATATGTTGCCACTGTATTTATAGTGCCGTAGTAATGCTGATGTGCTGTACTGTAACAGAAATGACCATTTTACTTACAAAAACAAACTTTACCTTTCTTTTTTCTCTGAATTTGCTCTCGTCTATTGCTACAAAAACCCTCCTCCCTCCAGCATGCGTTTAAGGTCTTCTCTCCAGTCGCCTGACTGCTTCAGCGCAGACGTCTCCCAGCGCAGACGTCTCCCAGCGCAGACGTCTCTCAGCGTGGCTCAGTGATCTGCTGGCCCCACACAGGCTCCGCTATCATGTCCACTTGTCTCTTCCCCAAACCCTGGGACACACTGACACAAAAAATACTAAACATGACAACTATCAATATATTAGTAAGGAATCCAGCCTGATTGTAATAATACAACAATGATTACATTGATAGTAATTGTAATGATACATAGCCTATATATATGAAATTAAAGATTGAATTGGCTGAGGCGGAAACAGCAATTTGACTGGCTGGAAAAGTCAATTCAGAACAAACTAGATGGCAACATCTTAATGTTGCTGCTTCCTCTTAAAGGGTTCAAAGTTCAGAATTTTTGGACATAGGGAGTGAAAGTGAAAACATGCGCCCCTAGCGGATTTGTTCCTATCGGAGAGGAGTTTCAATGTAAACTCCCATAGACCGGATTTTCTAATAATTACGGCGAAGCCATTTCGGTGAAGTTATCAAAACAAAAACTTGTGAGTGTCTTTTCAGTAATAACCTACTAACCGTGAGAATTTCAAACAGTATTTCGCCTTCTTTCAAATTTTCGAAATTGCTCCCTTCCTCCAGTCAAAGTCAATGGAATTTAGAAAAATATTTTCATAATTCGGATTGTGATTGAAAATCAACTATGATCACCAGAATTAATAAAGTTTGTCTCCAAGTATTTGCCGTTTAAGGCATTCTACTAACTTTTCAGTGTCGAACAAGATATAATTTTTCAAAAGACGTGTCTATGAGAAATCCCATTCATTCTCTCGGCATTAGGAACACTACCACTAGGGGGCAATGAGATTACTTTCCCTCCCTATAGAGCCTCATTTATCCATAATGTTGTTGGTTGATGGAGAACATTTTCAGCTGATTCCATGCTGTCTCTCTTTCCGGCATTAGCGGAATGGTGTTAGTCCTGGTTGATTTCATTCTGTCGTTGCACACAGGGCCACCAACGCTCTGTCCTCATTAGAAACAATTGAAAAAAGGCACTGGCACTCAGAAAACGGTGATATGTGGATATGACCCCTTACAGTATGTAACCCTGAGGACGTATACTGTGCTGTGATAACGTCATTCCCAGATATAGGATGGGAGACCCTAGATCTAATGTATTTGTTAATTAACATCTTCAATAATTTTCTAAAAAAAACTCCTCAGCACTTGTTTTCTAAAGCAGTTCTGCCCGCACATGAGCTCTACCCATGGCACAAACATAGAAGAAGGCCAGCCATTTTTTCTGAAAACAATTTGGCAAACTGAGTTTGTTTTTTTTGAAGAAAAATATGCTAAAACGTTTATTAGCAGAACCAATCTTTAAAAACCCACCACCTATATTCCAGAAAATCTTGCAACTGTGGTACCTTTGAAATATCTCTCCAACACTTATTCAACAAGCTTTGCCTTGCCGATCAGGCCAAGAGACTTAATAAGGACTTTTGTCTATGATGGGGTAAAGAGCTGTTCATATGGAGAGCGCCAGCTCCTCCTAATGTATGTTGGCCGTATCTACAGGGCTGAAAGGAGCTAGCCCAGTCTCCTGCTCTGACACAAACCCTGGGCTTTTAATAGAATCAATGAGTGGATAGAGTTTCTGCTCTGAATGGAGGGTGACCTCTGAACACCCCTCTAGAGCTAATTAAATCATGTAAGCGGCCATTTCCTGATCCTCTGTGTGTGTTCACTCCGAGTAAAAATAGTGCGCTTGTGGCGGGGGGTGGGGGGTTGCAATAGGCAACAGGGACCCAGTGGTGGTGTTGTGGCGCTGTAAGGGGTGGGGGGGTCGGGGACAGGGACAGCGTTTAAGGAGGGTTGGGAGGGTCGCACCTGACGGCAATGCTCCTAGTTGGGTCTGACAGACTCCATTCACCAGCAGAAGAATTTGGTCATTGAGAAAACACACCTGCGTTTATAATGACACGGCTAACACTCTAATAATGTCGGAAAAATCTTTCTGCGCTCGGGATCCCCCCCGTCTGCCTGCCCCCCCAACACCCCACCCCACACGCACTCTCTCCCATCATTAACAAAGACCTTCTCAACTCATGCTGTCATGCAACCCCAAACTGTCGTTGCTAGGGAAGGGTGGCCGAGGGAGTTAAGGAGCTGAGGTCAAAGTGTAAGCCAATCAATGACCAGCGGAACGAGCAGCATGTGGAGGCAACCCGGTCAGGATACTGACCTCTGACCCCACAACACTCCCAAAAAGAGAGGGGAGAAACATATTTACACACAACCACACACACACACATTCCCGGAGCTGGAAAAAGTGACAGCACAAAGGATAATGCTGGATACCTATGGTAAGAGCTGTGTGAGGTGAACTTACGGGCGGGCACAGAATAATGCCTGCCCCCTGGCTCTTGGCACTGTTGTTTTAGTGGGACTGATCTTAATCTTTGAAATGTAAATGTTCACACAATCAACACTCTATATTTAGTTTCTTGGTACAGCTATTATGTTTTATGAGTTATACTACAGTAGATACTGCATCTGACCATAAACACAATTCTACTGTCTCTCAGGCCTCCGGTTCCAGATATTCCAAGCCCCTCTAGAGCGAGCCAGCCAGCCCTCAGAAGCCCTGAAAAACATACAACCCTGAGCTGCATTTATGAAGCAGATAAGACGTAAATAATTCAGCCTGAGCCTGAGAAAAAAAAAACATTTCTGGCCAAATCAAGCCTATCCTTTGCTCCATTCTTCACCATACAGTTTTCCTGGCTGAGTGTTTACCTTGTGTGAGTCCGTCTGAGAGTCAAGGGGAGCAGAGGCTCGCAGCTGTGTGAGCGGACGCAGGGAGGGAAACTTGATCGGATGGGAAGCCAAGAGACAGACTGCTCTTTTGTTTAAGCCTCTTCCACGGCAGATACAGCAGGATGACTTTCTCAGGCTGTTGTTTTAGGGTCTGAGAGCAAAACCATGTGTGTGTGTTTTTCCCTGGCTCCTTGTTACAGTCCTCTCCTGTAGCCGTGAGCAATGTGAAGAAGCAGGACCGCTCCTCTGGCTGACTCCAGATCAGCTCTGGGATGCAGTGCTCTTGAGCAGACTAAAGCAATAGATTGGCTGACATGGTGTGTGGCCAAAAAGGATCCTTTCAAAACAGCCATATCACAGTACAGGATATCAGAGCAAGGTAATGTAAAAGTCCAGGTTCATAGTGGAAAAGCCAAGTGAGATTATATGTGAAGATATCAACAAAGTATTTAACAAGAAGAGCCCCACTGTCCCACAGTTAGGAAGGTCAGAGGGTGATAGGGCTTTGTGACCCAAGTGAATACCGTGTACACCTGACCTCCAGCTGACCCTGCCCACATGTGAACCGTCATACCTCACCTTCTGACAGACCCAACCATACCCTAGATGGATGGTGGCCTGACAGGGACAAATAGTCTGGGCCACTGGAGTTGGTGGAAGCAGAAACGGAAATGTGTTTTAAGGAGATTGGGGCAACACCTGGTGCACATCACTTTCTCCATTGTGGGAGTGAGATGAACATTATACGTATTTTCCCATTTTTTTACCAGTAATCGCTCGCTGGTGCCGCACAGTGTGGGGACTGGGGAGTGGGGGGTGGATGGAGCAACGAGCGACCCGGCCAAACAACGAGTGAGGGATTGACAAGAGTATGGTCTCTGTCTTTCGCGCACACACACACACACACTCTCTCTCTCTCTCTCTCTCTCTCTCTCTCTCTCTTTCTCTCTCTCTCCCAGGAAGGGAATCTAGAAGGAAATTGGCTTATATGTTGGCCAAAATGTAGAGTTTCCTCAAATTGAGACGGGAGTGTGAATCAGTCCTGTGTTTAGGTTACAGGGCTGTGTCCGGGCTGAGGTTTGGGCTGGGCCGGACCCTCGTGGGACAGCACCTCCGGGAACCCAGTGAGGCGTGTGATTGCACTCATTACTGGGTAAACAAGCAGGGGACACAGTCGGACAAAGAAAACAACCCCTCTTCCTCTTTCCCAGCAAGCCTTGGGAGCTTCCTAAGCAGTGGCTGCACACTGCCAGATGTGAGACTATCAAGGATTCCCATCATCTGACACCACAGGTGGAGCAGAGCGTGTGTGTGGGTGTGTATGTGCATCTTTGTGCATACAGTAAGTGCGTGTGTACAGTGTGTGTGTGTGGGGGGGGGGGGGGTTGCAGTCAAACCAGAGAGCTGCTAGCGTGTGTCAGTTCAGTGATAACAGTAGCTGTTGTGGCAGTGGAAGTGACTAATAAAGTAGGGGCAGGATGACATATCGCATACCTAGTCTCAACCCTCAAATACTCTTCTTGACATATCAGACACAATTGTCAACTTGTTACACTCTATTTCAGTCTGACATTATTTTCTGCAAGGGACATCATTTTAAGTTTTACATTTACATTGATAGAATTCACAATAAGATTAATGATACAGAAAGGAAACACAATTAGTTAGTCCAAAAGGATTCTTAGCTGAATTTGACGTGTCCTTCTGCTCCAGACAATGCTTGACAATAGCTTGACAACGGCGTTAGTCCTGCCAGGGGAGCTGATTGGCCTGATTAGTCCTCCTGGCACTCATTGAACCCATCATCATCACAGATAAACCGTTGTTTCATGTCACACTGCCAGACCAGAACAATCAGTACACTTGGTGGAGTGGGTGGATTCAAAGCTCTGGGCCCAGGAAACTTGATTCCAGCTGTCCTCCTGTTTGAATATTTAGACCAAATACTACCAACACCAACACTACCATCCACACCACTACCAACACCACCATCGACACCACCACCACTAACACTACCAACACCACCACCACTAACACTACCAACACCACCACCACCACTAACACTACCAACACCACTACCACTAACACTAACACTACCAACACCACCACCACTAACACTACCAACACCACCACCACCACTAACACTACCAACACCACCACCACCACCACTAACACTAACAACACCACCACCACTAACACTACCAACACCACCACCACTAACACCACTTCCAACACCAACACTACCATCCACACCACTACCAACACCACCACCACTAACACTACCAACACCACTACCAACACCAACACTACCATCCACACCACTACCAACACCAACACCACCATCGACACCACCACCACTAACACTACCAACACCACCACCACTAACACTACCAACACCACTACCAATACCAGCACTACCATCCACACCACTACCAACACCAACACTACCATCGACACCACCACCACTAACACTACCAACACCACCACCACTAACACTACCAACACCACCACCACTACCAACACCAACACTACCATCCACACCACTACCAACACCAACACTACCATCAACACCACAAACACTACCAACACCACCACCACTAACACTACCAACACCACCACCACTACCAACACTAACACTACCATCACCACTACCAACACCACCACTACCGATACCACCACCACCACTACCAACACTACCATCGACACCACCACCACTACCAACACCACCACTACTACTACCACCACTACTAACACTACCAACACTACCACCACCACTACCAACACCACCACCACCAACACTACCACCACCACTACTACCAACACCACGACCACTACCAACACTTCTACCACCACTACCACCACCACCAACACTACCAACACCACCACTACCAACACCACCACCACCAACACTACCAACAACAGTACCACCACCACCAACACTACCAACACCACCACCACCACCAACACTACCAACACCACCACCACCACCACTAACACTACCACCACCACTACCAACACTACCGACAACACTACCAACAACAGAAACACTACCAACACCACCACTAACACTACCAACACCACCACCAACTCTACCAACACCACCACCAACACTAGCAACACCACCAACACTACCATCGACGCCACCACCACTAACTCTACCACCACCAACACTACCATTGACGCCACCAACACTAACACTACCACCAACACCACTACCAACACCAACACTACCAATACCACCACTACCACCACCAACACTACCAACACCACTACCAACACCAACACTACCAACGCCACTGTAGGAGTATAGGACATGACACAGTTCTACTGACCACAGAACAGTTGATATTGTGAGGCCATTTCACAGGAAGGTTGGAATGCAGATCTTGATAAAGAGACCCTCTCACACCCTGTTGCTCCCCATCCCCCAGCGACAGGCCTGCCATACTCCACATCCAGACACTCACAGTGAGACAAAGGAGTGAACCTATTTGCCTGGTTTCTTTAATAAAGTGAAACTGCTCCATCTTCCCCCATGTAATGCAAACACCATGTGAATAAGCCCGGTGAACCAAGTTATGGTGTGATGCACTGTATTTGTAATGCAACTGTATTGTGTGTTATAAATAACTGCTCCCATGCTGCTAAGTCTACCATAGCCTAGTTTGGTATCCATCTGTGGCTAAAATCATGACTCAGGTGATTATGCATGTTGTGGAATTGTCATATCATGTTGAAACCATAACCGGGATATTTGATGATTCCAGAGTGAGTACAGAATGTGAGCTCTGTATTACGATGGTAACAAGGGCCCACTGGGTTACTGATCCAAGTGACCAATCAGGTGCCTTTCTACGCCCACTGGTCACACCTCACTCTCTGCTCCTTAAAAAGGGGTCAGACAGGAAGTTCTCTCTCTCTTGTTCTCTTATAACCCTCAACTACCAGGGTCCGTGTTTCCCCAAGTAACACGTGACCCAGGATCCAAGCTGTGTGCCGGTTGATCAAAGGTTTTGAATGAGATATTTGCAACTTGTGAACTCTGAAACTGAACTTTGAACCCCGCGAACATCAACTTCGCGCAGCAACGCTAATTTCACTGTTTCAATGGGAGCGTAGGCGCGCTGCCCCTTCATCAAACCGAGCGACCACCACGATACATGCCTCCTCCATGCTTCGAGCCAGACAACACCGCCCGGACAACGCGCTAACACACCGCTACTAAGGTTGTATCCAACAGTCTCCTATGATTGTGGTGTGAAATGCCAAAGTGTTGTTTAAGCTTAGAAGACTTAGACTTAGGCTGTGATAACCCATGACATCATTCTTTTCATTTCTGCTGTGTTTTCATTATGCCATGTGTTTTTCCATCTATTATTTGAATTGTGTTATAATATTATTTTGATAATTGATTAGTATAATTTCAATAAACATTATTAACTTTTGACCATGTCCGAGCGTCATCACATTATCTTAGGTCACTTGATTGAGTCAAGGACTCCTCCTGCAGACTGAGATTGATTAATCAATTAGACTATTGATAAAGGTTATCGTGTTTCCCTGTACAAAAAAGGGTGGTGCCCCATACGAGTGATTTAATGCCATAAATCCATTTTCCTTCATATCTGTGATAACCACGGTATAATCATAAATTATACCGGTCATAGTCAGAGCTCTAACCCCAGAACACGCTACACCAATACCAACACCAACACTACCAACACTACCACCACCACTACCAACACCAACACTACCACCACCACTACCAACACCACCACCACCAACACTACCAACACCACCACCACCAACACTACCAACAACACTACCAACAACAGAAAGACTACCAACACCACTACCAACACTACCAACACCACCATCAACTCTACCAACATCACCACCAACACTAGCAACACCACCAACACTACCATCGACGCCACCACCACTAACACTACCACCACCAACACTACCATTGACGCCACCAACACTAGCACTACCGACACCACCAACATCACTAACACTACCACCACCACTAACACTACCAACACCACTAACACTACCACCACCACCAACACCAGAAACACTACCATCGACACCACCACCACTAACACTACCAACACCACCATCGACGCCACCACCACTACCACCACTACCAACACCAACACTACCATCAACACCACCACCACTAACACTACAAATACCACCACTAACACTACCAACACCACCAACGTCACCACCAACACTACCAACACCACCACCAACACTACCAACACCAACACTACCACCACCACTACCACCACTACCAACACCACCAACACTACCAACGTCACCACCAACACTACCACCACCAACACCACCAACACTACCAACGTCACCACCAACACTACCAACACTACCACCACCACTACCAACACCACCAACACTAACACTACCATCGACACCACCAGTAACACTACTAACACCACCAACACTACCAGCGTCACCACCAACACCACCAACACTACCAACAACACTACCAACAACAGAAACACTACCAACACCACCAGCAACACTACCAACACCAACCACCAACTCTACCAACACCACCACCAACTATACCAACACCACCACCAACACTACCAACACCACCACCAACAACATTACCAACACCAGGACCGCCAACACCATTACTACTTCCACCACCAACACCACCTCCAACACCACCAAATACCAACAACATCACCAACACCAGGACCACCACCACCACTACTACCTGCACCACCAACATCACTGTTAGTTCCAAATAAGACAACTGTACTTAGTAAACTCAGTTTATTTTTGCTCTCAGCAGCATCGTGGCCACAGCCAACAGAACACCTAAAACCCCCAACACCCGCGCACAGCGCACCTTCCGCATTCCTCCAGTTTACCGTAAAGACTGCATTAGAAGAAACTCACAAAACTGTATTAGGGCTATCGTATTAACTGTACTATAAGCACCCACCAAAGTTAACTTAACAATCTCGTCTCTTTTTTTAAACAAAAAAACTTCAAGGATAATTCAGGAAAACAAAAAACATATTTATAAACAGTCATTCAGTTAACAAGCTTCCACTGTCCATTCTTCAGTGCCTCAAGCAATACCAGGGAAGATGTTCCCTTTTTGGTCAGACAGTCTGCCAGCTGTTCCTTTGTAGTTGACCACAGAATACGTTGGATCCTTTTGCTCTGGATAAGTTCTTTGATTCCACTTATTTCTAGTCTCAGTCGTTTCTCAGTCACTGACTTGGTGGACTTGATGGCATCCACAAGGGAGTAGTTGTCTGTTACACATATCACAGGTAGGGTGCGCTGTTTGACCGTTCCTGTGGTAAATTCAGAATAGAGGGAGGACAGAAATATGGCATTATCAATACCATCAGCCAGAGCAAGTGTCTCTCCTGCCAGCGTGCTACGAACCACTCTTCTGATCCTTTTTGATTGCCAGCAGATTGGCGAGAATCGTCCTTCCTCACCCATCAGCACTATGATATGTCCTCCTTGTGTTCCTCCATCTGGGAGATTTCCCATGGAAGCATCACTGAAAACAACAAGCTTTAAAGAGTCCTTCTTTCCTAAGTTCTGAAACTTCAGGGTGACATGTTCTGATTTCAGTTTTCTTACTACCTTATCGCTTCATGCATGGTTTGTATAGCATGTTTTAGATTGGCTGCAAGGATGCATGTATCAAACATGATATCTGGCCTACTCTGTCTAGCCACCCATAAGAGTTGTCCTATCTTTGATCTTAGGTCGTTAGTCTCACACTCTGTGAGAAGAGCATCACGCTGCAAAGCTCTTGATGGGTCTATGAGAATGGACTGAAGATTCTTTATGTAGATCTCTTGTTGTACGAGCACTTCTCCATCTAGTGTGGTGAGCTCCATTCCCACGTAGCGAAAGTTGTCCTGTTCCTCACGTCCCACTTGGAAAACTGTTTTGAGGTGGGGGATGATTGTAGTGACAAATGCGTGCGAGCCACCCCAGATGAAATCATCCACATGACAGGCAAGGACACCAGTCACATTACACTCTTCATCAAGCCAGTAGAAGACAGCAGGATCCACTTGTGACATAGTGGCCCCTGTGTTCAGCATAGTTGCTTTGACTCTGTTGTACCAGTAAAGCGAGGCATCAGTGAGTCCATAGACACATTTTCTTAGCTTCCACAGTGTTCCCTCACCTTTAGCCTCAGGAGGAGGGCGAATGTGGATGTCCCGAGACAGGTCCATTCCTTGAAGAAAAGCTGACTTGATATCCATAGAGTTCAATGTCCATGTTTTCTGACATATAACTGACATGAGTAGTCTGAGGGACTCAGATGAGCATGTAGGTGAGTCCTTCTGTAGATCTTTTGAGTTTAATTCTTCAAAACCCCTAGCCACAAGACGCGCTTTGGGTATTATACCATCAGGGGTTTCTTTTAGTGTACACACCCATCTAGTTGACACCTGCCTTTGACCCACATCTTTTACCTCCTCAAACCCCCCATTCTCCTTCCAGCTACTGATCTCATCTTGTTTAGCCTAGCCTTGTTTTGATAGTTCATCAAATGATACACCGTCTGTTACTAATACATAATTTTGCTGCATATCAGAACATAGTTCTACACTATCCACTGGGTGTCACGGCACCGCCGCGTCAGCCTCGTCCACCTCCTCGGCCCCCTGACCCCGGCCCGAGCCCCGGTTCTGACGCTGGTCCCCAGCCTGTCCCCCAGCCTGACCCTGTCTCTCCAGTGCCGGACTCCGTTTCCCCCAGCACCTCCCAGAGCCTGCAGCGGGAACTGCGGGCACGTCTGCGGTCACAAGCCAGACACGCCCCCGATCCACACCTGCCGTGCGTCACCTTGATTGCCTCTCCTCCACACCTCAACGCACCTGGTCCTGATCAACCAATCGCCAGCAGGATAAGAAGCCGGTCCACACAGCCCTCTGTGCCAGATCGTTGACCAACCCAGTGGGTAACACGACTCCAGCTAAATCCCTACTCCTTACTCGAGCCTGTCTCACCGTTCTTTGTTTTCATTTATCCTAGTTAACCTGCCTGACCCACGCCTGCCTGAGGACCACGAACCTGCCTGACCCACGCCTGTCTGACTACCACGCTCCTGCCTGACCCACGCCTGCCTGAGTACCACGCTCCTGCCTGACCCACGCCTGTCTGAGTACCACGCTCCTGCCCGACCCACGCCTGTCTGACTACCACGTCCCTGCCTGACCCCCCGCTTGCCTCTCCGACCTGATCCTGCCTGGCCAGACCAATAAACACGCCTCCGGGCTTCACCTCCAAGCTGTTTTGAGTCTGCTTTTGGGTCCTCCTCCGCTAGCCCTAACAGAACGATCTGGCCTCAAATGGACCCAGCGGACGCCCTTCGCCAAGCCATCACCAGCCAGGGCCTCATCGTTGGACAACATGCGAATGCTCTCCGTGAGACCCGAGCCGCCGTGGAACAGCTTGGTACGGGGATGCAGACACTCTCTGAGCAGACCGCCCAGACAGAGCGCAACCTGCAGTCCATCGCCCAGACCCTAGCAACCCTCAGTGAGCAGGTGGGCCGGTTAGTCGTTCTCCCAGCCCCGGAAGACAACCCCGTTGCTGGCCTTGCCCCTGCCGCTGAACGTGATGCCCCAGGGGTATTACACCGGCGGGAGCCAAACCTCTCTAACCCCAAGCCCTATGACGGCGACGTAGTGCAGTGCTCCACATTTCTCATGCAGTGTGATTTTATTTTTACTCACCAGCCCAGCATGTACTCCCAGGATTCTGAGAAGATCGCGTTTGTGTCCAGCCATCTCACCGGCCAGCCGCTTGGCTGGTTCGAGGCTACATGGAGGGCCAAGGCTTCCTGTCTGAATTCCTACAGCGCGTTCCGCTCCGAGTTCAGAAAGGTGTTTGACCATCCACTCCTGGGCCACGATTCCGCCTCTCGCCTTATGCGCATTCAGCAGGGAAGCCATAGTGTTGCCGAGTACTCTATCGAGTTCAGAATACTAGCAGCGGATAGTGGATGGAATGACACGGCGCTACAGTCAGCCTTTCAAGCGGGTCTGTCTGAGTCTCTTAAAGACGAGTTGGCACTCAGAGATGAGCCGGCTTCTCTCGATCTCCTGATTTCCCTTGCTGTCAAGATAGAAACCCGCCTTCGAGAGCGCAGGAAAGAGAGGAATCTCCGTGCTCCTACTCCCGCAGTTCGGGTCGCTAGTCAGCGCTTTCCCAGTCTACCGCCTCGAACTTCCCCGGGTCCTAACAATGAAACGGTCCCCTTTCAGCCGGCCTCGATATACCCTGCCTCAGACGAACCCATGCAGCTAGGCGGAGCACGCCTAACCGAGGCGGAACGCGCCCGTAGGGTAAATGAGCGCCTCTGTTTTTACTGCGGCCAGCCCGGACACAGCCGCGTGTCCTGCCCCGTTCGGCCAAAAGCCCAAGCTCGCCAGTGAAAGTGGGATCGCTGGTGAGCGGTGCTTCGTCTCCCACACCCCCTCCCAGGCAGTCTAGGACCGCCGGAGCCGGTTTCAATGTGATGTCCTCCGCCGATGCCCTGGGGCGCATGCACCTCGAGGCCACTATTATTGTTAATCGGCAGTCCTTCACTGTACCCGCTCTGGTTGATTCCGGGGCCGACGACTGCTTTATCAACTCTCAGTTGGTCCGTCAAGCTGGCATCACCACCATACCCCGTGACACCCCCATTGACGTCCATGACCTGAGTGGCGGGCTCTTAGCCAACGTTTCCCATGTCACCGAGCCTCTTGATGTGGTTCTGTCAGGTAACCACCATGAGTCCATGTCCCTCCTAGTCATCTCCTCGTCTCTAAGCCCCATTGTTCTGGGTCAGCCCTGGCTGAGACGTCACAACCCACACATTGACTGGATCACTAATAAGGTGAGTGGCTGGAGCCCCTACTGCCATAACACCTGTCTCACGTCGGCCCTGCCGCCTGCTGGGGGCGCCATCGCCCCATTTGGACCCCCAGACCTGTCCATAGTCCCTCCCGAGTACCATGACATTGGGGAGGTGTTCAGTAAGCAGCGGGCCCTTACTCTGCCACCCCACCGCCCTTATGATTGCTCCATTGAACTCCTCCCTGGAGCCCCCTTGCCATCTGGGAGTTTGTTCAACCTGTCCAGGCCTGAACGGGAAGCGATGGAGACCTACATCCGTGACTCCCTGGCATCAGGCATCATCAAGCCCTCGTCCTCTCCGGTAGGTGCTGGATTCTTTTTTGTGGCCAAGAAGGACAGCACCTTGCGACCCTGCATCGACTACCGGGCCCTAAATAGCATAACAGTGAGGAACAAGTACTCTCTGCCCCTCCTCGCCTCTGCCTTTGAACCCCTCCAGGGAGCTACCATATTCTCCAAACTCGATCTTAGAAACGCGTATCACCTGGTCCGTATCAGAGAGGGAGATGAATGGAAAACAGCGTTCAACACCCCGCTCGGACACTTCGAGTACCGTGTCATGCCATTTGGACTTACCAACGCCCCTGCAGTATTCCAGGCCCTGATAAATGACGTCCTCCGGGACTTCCTCCACCGCTGTGTTTTTGTCTACCTAGACGACATCCTAATTTTTTCTCGCTCCCATGAGGAGCACATCGCACATGTCAGACAGGTTCTCCAGAGGCTTCTGGAGAATAAGCTGTTTGTGAAAGCGGAGAAGTGTGAATTCCACGTCACCTCTGTGCAGTTCCTGGGCTTCATCATCGGCAGTGGCCAGGTGCAGGCTACCCCCGAGAAGATCAGGGCGGTGGTGAGCTGGCCTGTCCCCAAGAACCGTAAGGACCTCCAGAGGTTCCTAGGATTTGCCAATTTCTACAGGCGCTTCATCCGCAACTACAGCCGGGTGGCCGCTCCCATGACCGCGCTCACCTCCAAGAACGTCCCCTTCTCGTGGACCCCCGAGGCGGGGGCGGCCTTCGATGAGCTGAAGAGGCTCTTCACGTCTGCTCCGGTCCTCACCCAGCCTGATCCCTCTCTCCAGTTTATTGTGGAGGTCGACGCGTCGGACAGTGGAGTGGGGGCAGTGCTGTCCCAGCGATCACCCACTGATGGTAAAGTCCACCCCTGTGCGTTCTTCTCCCGCCGGCTGGAGCCCGCGGAGCGTAACTACGACGTGGGCAATAAGGAACTGCTTGCTGTCCAGCTAGCCCTTGAGGAGTGGAGGCACTGGTTGGAGGGAGCTGAGGTGCCTTTCATTGTGTGGACTGACCACAAGAATCTGACCTACATCGAGAATGCCAAGAGACTGAACCTGCGGCAAGCCAGGTGGGCTCTGTTTTTTGGTCGTTTCAATTTTACCATCACCTATCGTCCAGGATCCCGCAATGTCAAGCCTGACGCCCTGTCTCGCCAGTATGCTCCCCCCAACCAGGACACTGACGAACCAGACACCATCCTTCCTCCCTCATGTGTGGTGGCCGCTGTAACTTGGGAGATCGAAGGACTGGTGAAGGAGGCCCAGAGGACCCAGCCTGACCCAGGTAACGGCCCTGTTAACTGCCTGTTTGTCCCTGACCATGTCCGTCCCCAGGTCCTCCAGTGGGTTCATGCCTCCCAGTTTGCCTGCCATCCGGGGTCCAGCCGCACTCTAGCCCTTCTCAGGAGACGGTTCTGGTGGCCCTCCATGGCCCAGGACACCAGGGAGTACGTCCGGGCCTGCACGGTGTGTGCACGGAGCAAGGCCTCGCACCAACCCGCCTCCGGTCTGCTGCGCCCCCTGCCGGTCCCTGGTCGCCCGTGGAGCCACATAGGTCTGGACTTCGTGACTGGACTGCCCCCTTCCCAGGGTAACACCACCATACTGACTATTGTGGACCGTTTTTCCAAGTCCGTCCATTTTGTGCCTCTGCCCAAGCTCCCCTCTGCGTCTGAGACTGTTGACCTTCTGGTGACCCACGTGGTCCGGCTCCATGGCATCCCTGCGGACATCGTTTCTGACCGAGGTCCACAGTTCACTTCCCAGGTGTGGAGGGAGTTTTGTCGGGCCATCGGGGCTTCGGTGAGTCTGTCCTCGGGTTACCATCCCCAGACCAATGGGCAAGCCGAGCGAGCCAACCAATACCTGGGGAAAGCCCTGCGCTGTGTCACTGGTCGTAACCCCGCTACCTGGAGCCGATACCTTCCCTGGGTGGAGTATGCCCATAACTCCCTTCCTAGCTCTTCCACTGGCTTGTCTCCGTTTGAATGCTCCCTGGGATATCTACCACCTCTATTCCCTGAGCAGGAGGAGGAGCTCGCCGTGCCCTCAGTCCAGGTCCATCTCCGCCGCTGCCACAAGGTGTGGAGGGATGCCCGAGCCGCGCTTGTTCGTTCCACCCGTCGGAGCCAGCACCAGGCAGACCGCCATCGGACCCCGGCCCCTGTCTACCAGCCCGGCCAGGCGGTCTGGCTCTCCTCCAAGGACATCCCCCTGCGGGCCTCGTCACATAAGCTCACACCCCGCTACATTGGTCCTTACAAGATAGACAGTGTGGTTAACCCTTCTGCTGTCAGACTGCAGCTGCCCCCGTCCATGAGGATACATCCCACGTTCCATGTCTCCCGTGTTAAGCCTGCTCCTGTCAGCCCTCTGTGCCCGCCAGGCGACACCCCGCCACCTGTCCGGATCATCGACGACCAGCCGGCCTGGACTGTCCGACGGCTCCTGGGGGCCTGTCGGCGGGGTCGGGGGTTGCACTACCTTGTGGACTGGGAGGGCTATGGGCCCGAGGAGCGGTGCTGGGTGCCCCGTAGGTTCATCCTGGACCCCTCTCTTATCCGGGATTTCCACCGTGACCATCCTGGCCAGCCCGGTCGGTCGCCAGGTGGCGCCCGTAGAGGGGGGGGTCCTGTCACGGCACCGCCGCGTCAGCCTCGTCCACCTCCTCGGCCCCCTGACCCCGGCTCGAGCCCCGGTTCTGACGCTGGTCCCCAGCCTGTCCCCCAGCCTGACCCTGTCTCTCCAGTGCCGGACTCCGTTTCCCCCAGCACCTCCCAGAGCCTGCAGCGGGAACTGCGGGCACGTCTGCGGTCACAAGCCAGACACGCCCCCGATCCACACCTGCCGTGCGTCACCTTGATTGCCTCTCCTCCACACCTCAACGCACCTGGTCCTGATCAACCAATCGCCAGCAGGATAAGAAGCCGGTCCACACAGCCCTCTGTGCCAGATCGTTGACCAACCCAGTGGGTAACACGACTCCAGCTAAATCCCTACTCCTTACTCGAGCCTGTCTCACCGTTCTTTGTTTTCATTTATCCTAGTTAACCTGCCTGACCCACGCCTGCCTGAGGACCACGAACCTGCCTGACCCACGCCTGTCTGACTACCACGCTCCAGCCTGACCCACGCCTGCCTGAGTACCACGCTCCTGCCTGACCCACGCCTGTCTGAGTACCACGCTCCTGCCCGACCCACGTCTGTCTGACTACCACGTCCCTGCCTGACCCCCCGCTTGCCTCTCCGACCTGATCCTGCCTGGCCAGACCAATAAACACGCCTCCGGGCTTCACCTCCAAGCCGTTTTGAGTCTGCTTTTGGGTCCTCCTCCGCTAGCCCTAACACTGGGTTAACCTGAAGGTTGTCTACCTTACCAAGATCAGCTGACCCCAAAGTACCGGCGATGTCAGAAGGATCTAAGTACTGTAGGTTGTACCAGTTTCTGTTATTCCCTGTAGCCTTTCTTGCTCGTCCCATTACTTTAGCTGTGTGAGAAGCACCTGTTACATAATCCACAAAGCTGATTGTCTGACCTGTTTTCAGCCCTAGGGAGGCTCCTACCCTTATGCCTGTCTGGTGATTATCCTTATGATTGATACCCTGAGAGTTATCTATATCATGGTCTGCTATACCCCCAGCCTCACCGTCATTGTTCATGTCACCACCTATATCACCATTAGTAACATGCATATTCCCAATGTCATTGTTCATATCAACATACATATCATCATCAGTAACAGGTACATTCATATCACTATCAGTAACAGATACATTCATATTGCCCTCAGTGTCATTTTCCCCAGGTTGCTCTAGACCCTCACTAGCATCTACTTTCCCCTGATCCACCTTCCGCAGCCTAGAATGATGAACCCTGACATAGGTCCCACCATGGCGTACAAAGATCACCACCCCATCTTGCCCTATCACAACTCCAGGGCCTTTCCATTCAACACAGCCTGTCCTTTTGTAGAACACTTTGTCCCCAGTTTCATACTTCTCATCTGTTGGACGAAGCTGCTTTCGAAGAGCTCTTCTGATTCTCTCTGAGCATTCTGCCTCTGTGAAAGCTTTCCTTGCTGCGTGTAATGCTGTTATGTGCTGTCCCACCCATGCGCTCATGGTAGTTCCCTCCAAAGCAGGTGGCTGATCGACTAACACAGAGGGAAGGTTTGGGTTCTGTCCAAACACCAGCTGATGTGGACTAAAGCCATGCACGTTCTGCATTGTGTTCTTCGCCATGAGTGCCCAATCCAGAGCCGTTCTCCAGTCAAGTCCTTTTTTCAAGTTTTACCTTCAGTATCACCTCTGTAAGTGTTTGGTTGTGGCGTTCCAGCAAGCCATTGCTCCATGGACTGTAGCCAGCCGTCGTTTTGATCTCGATATTGAAGTTCTCTGCCATGTCTCTTATTTCCTCATTGTTGAACTCTCCGCCATTGTCACTGAAGAGACGCTCTGGTGGACCATGGACACTGATCCAGGAATGTACGAAGGATTTCACTATCACACTTGGTTTCTTTGTGGTCACAATGCTACCCGCACTAAAGCAAGTAAAGTGGTCGATGATGTGTAGATACCACACATTAGGTTCTAGCTAATGTAGATCTACTGCCACAGTCTCATTGTATCTGGAGGCCATGGGAAGACCAACAGCAGGCTTGGGCTTAGCCTTGCTGTACTTAAGACATATCTCACATTTTCCTACTATTTCCTCTGGAATAGCAGTGCACTCATCATCTGTATTTCCAGCATTTGTCAGGAGCTTCTTTAGTTTATCAACGGATGCATGTTCAAATTGCTTGTGAAGTTTAAGTAAAGCTTTGTGTTTTTGTTCCTTTGTCATATTCTCTGTGATGGCCAGAACCACATTCTCATATGTATCACTTGGGGACTCTTTATCCAGTATGTTTAGACAGTAGTGTCCTGATGAAGTCAACTCCAGAGCTATTGGTTGCCGAAACATTATCGCTGTTTCGTTCTCCAAGTTCAACACAGCTCCTGCTCTCTTTAGCCACATTTTACTTAGCAGTAAAGGGATGTCAGATGGGACTACTTCTGTTTCAATACAACATTTTGTTTCTCCTATCTTGGCTGGTATTTTTACCTTTTTTGTAGAATTTACAACTCGCCCATCCCCAAACTTGAAAGGCTTGTTACTCTGTGTGTTAACTACTTTTTTTTACTTGGCTCTCATTTAGTCCCCCTACATAGTTATCCAGCCATTTTTCACCACATACAGTCCTCGTGCATGCCGTATCAATGACAGCCGATCCCAGTGCCTCAACCATGAATATTTCCGCATCCGATTCCTTAGAAAACAGTGTTATATTACACTCATCAGGTTCTCCCGTGCATTCATTTTGGTCTGTCATCTTTACAAGTTCTTTCTTATGTGGGCAATCTTTCACCCAGTGGAATGTGCTTTGACAAATTCCACACTTCGTTCGTCTTTCATACTTACTCAAGTGGATTTGTGCCTGCGAGTGGTCCTCTAGCTTGCCCACCTTGGGCTTGTGGCTGCTCTCTTCTTTGATCTGTGTAGTATGCTGCATCCTGATTCACTTTAATGACTCCCGCCTTTTGCTCATGCTTGTCTCCAAATATGCGTTTTAGTGCTGACTTCATATCAACAAAAGTATGCCTACCACATGCAGTCAATGCCAGTTGCTTGTCTTTCACGTCGATACCTGCTGTATCCAGTAGTTTAAATGCTAAAACAGCATCGGGTAGAACCATATCGAATTTACGCATCCTGTTATATTTCTGTTCAAAATCAACAATATAGTCCACCATCGAGACGGCATTCTCCCGCGATATCCGATCGAACTCAGAATAGGCTTCGTATGCCCTGTCCTTCTCTTCTCTCAAAAACACATTGTCAAGTTCCCGAATCAAAGTGGTAATTCCATCATCCTTATTTAGATCATCCGCAGGTATTCCTTAAGCAATATCCCTCGCCCTACCCTTCAACCATAGGGCTACAGCCAACGCTTGTTTCTTCTTGCACAAGTCCGTCACCAGTCTCCATATTTCCACTTCATTTTTCCAACTCTCAAAAGACTTCTTCTCATCAAACTCAGGAGGCAGTCTGTAGTTATTACCATAAGAGGCAGCCATCCTCTGCTACCATTGTTAGTTCCAAATAAGACAACTGTACTTAGTAAACTCAGTTTATTTATGCTCTCAGCAGCATCATGGCCACAGCCAACAGAACACCTAAAACCCCCAACACCCGCGCACAGCGCGCCTTCCGCATTCCTCCAGTTTACCGTAAAGACTGCATTAGAAGAAACTCACAAAACTGTATTAGGGCTATCGTATTAACTGTACTATAAGCACCCACCAAAGTTAACTTAACAATCACCACCTCCAACACCACCAACACTATTACGACCACCAACACCTCTAACACCAGGACCACCAACACTATCATCACCAACACCACCACCTCCAGGGCCCTGTACTATTCACACACAGCTTTTCAGCCCCCCTGAAGAGAGTCTGGTGAAGCAAGGGTACACATGGGCACAGCTCTGATGCTGCTTACAGCCAGTAATATCAGTGCCGTCCCACAACAAATCCCAGCCCATGTTGACCAATCCTGCACCCCACAACCCCGTCCCCGTCATTGGAGAGGATCAATGACGTTGATCATGCAGCAGCACATAGTCCTAGCTATCTGTTGACCATGCAGCTGCACATTGTCCTACTGTAGCTGTCTGTCGATCATGCAGCTGCACATTGTCCTAGCTGTCTGTTGACCATGCAGCTGCACATTGTCCTACTGTAGCTGTCTGTCGATCATGCAGTTGCACATTGTCCTAGCTGTCTGTCGATCATGCAGCTGCACATTGTCCTAGCTGTCTGTTGATCATGCAGCTGCACATTGTCCTAGCCGTCTGTCGATCATGCAGCAGCACATAGTCCTAGCTATCTGTTGACCATGCAGCTGCACATTGTCCTAGCTGTCTGTTGATCATGCAGCTGCACATTGTCCTAGCTGTCTTATGAAAGAACTCTCAGGACCTGGAGTCGTCTCACCATTTTGTTAGCAGCATCCTCAATGCTTTTTCCACAATGCCAACAATGTGGTGCAAGTATGGAAAAAAATTGAATAAAGACTGGGAGAAGGAAAAGCAACTCAAAGGGTGGATATCTGCAGTGGGCCGCGCCCCCGCAGGGTCACAGACTACAACTACTTTTACCTATTAGCTTTAACCAAACTTATCAGCGCTTAAGTCCTGTTTATGGCACTATATGTCCATTTGCTAAATAAAGGTTTATATATTGAGAATGGGCCCTGGTTTTGTGGCCCGTTTTCAAATGTATTCTTTCAGACATACAGTACATGCGGGCATTTTCCCTAGACAACGACCCATCGACTTTTAATGAGCAAGTAGCGTGTGACGTCATTATATGCAAATGTATTATTTATTATTGGGCTTGTTTTGGAAGCTGCGGTTGTGATTTGTCTTGCGAGAGCTGGAAACACTGGGTCAGTCTGTGGGGTGCTCTACTGAATGTAATAGTAAACTCCACTCAGGAAATATCTACACTTTACTATGCTATGTTTCGATTGCATTTTTCACCATATATATAGGCATGGTTTGACCATCATTAGGAAAGACAAAGTTCATGAACTGGCAAGCCATCTCTCCACTTTACAGTATGATCTAGAGTGTTGCCTTAAAGCCTTTAGTTGAATTAATGGTGCATTCGTTTGTGGTTGGAGCTGGCAAGTCGCAAGTGGCAAAATACCTACCTCCGACCTGTGCATTCGAGCTATAGCGAATGATATGATGATGATATGATATGATATTGACGTCAGCCGGCAACTGGGGGCTGAGAAACATATTTGAATTTGCGACGAGGAAGTGTGAGTTCATGCGGCGTTTTATTTAATAATTCCTAGTAGCAAGTCGCAATTTGCCACCTCCCAGTTATAAACGAACGCACCATTAATATTGCCTTTCTGGGTGTCATGACTTCCTAGGATAATGACAGAATAAAAGATGAATAATCACATATGATAATGCTTATTATTAATATGTCTGTTATTTTGTTATGACTACTGGTACTGTCTACAGTCAGAGGGAGTACAAATTCACAGGCCTGAAGAGGAGATGTGCTGATCAGGCCTCATACCAGCCAGGGTCAGAAATGTAGAGTTTCCCATTTCAACCAAGACAAAACAATCTTTCAGTGAGTGTATAACTGTAGTTTAATATATAATAAGTACTATGATCCTGTCTTTTGACAGCCTGAGAAGTCTGATAGTGTGCCTGAAATGTTTCCCACTATCCAATGCACACATATATTATAAACTACTAAAATTATATAGTTGTAGAACTGTGAAGACCTTGCGAAAAATGTTCACCTCCTTTCCAATGGACTCCCAGCTCCTGAAAAACCTGAGAGGACAGCAGCCTGCATCTGGGCTGACTACACTCCAGGGACAGGTAGCTGCTAGGGACAGTTTACACTCCAGGGACTGGTAGTTACTAGGGACACTTTACACTCCAGGGACAGGTAGCTGCTAGGGACAGTTTACACTCCAGGGACAGGTAGTTACTAGGGACAGTTTACACTCCAGGGACAGGTAGCTGCTAGGGACAGTTTACACTCCAGGGACAGGTAGTTACTAGGGACAGTTTACACTCCAGGGACAGGTAGCTGCTAGGGACAGTTTACACTCCAGGGACAGGTAGTTACTAGGGACAGTTTACACTCCAGGGACAGGTAGTTACTAGGGACAGTTTACACTCTAGGGACAGGTAGCTGCTAGGGACAGTTTACACTCCAGGGACAGGTAGCTACTAGGGACAGTTTACATTCCAGGGACAGGTAGCTGCTAGGGACAGTTTACACTCCAGGGACAGGTAGCTATTAGGGACAGTTTACACTCCAGGGACAGGTAGCTACTAGGGACAGTTTACAATTGACGGCAACAAACACAATTGGCAACACATACTTTGAGTGTTATGAAGTATCGCATGGTTTAGATCAATCAACAATGTTCAGTTAGCAACACTGCTGTTTTATTTTGCAGTGGCAAGGCAATGGGCCCTGTTGTTAATTATGGTTTACTTCTCATTGCCATGTCTATGTGTGATATTGTGTGTGTGTATAGTGATATTTATTATGTGTTATTATTCTCTCTTCTGCTGTACAACCAATTGCCCCTCGGGGGACAGATAATGTTCTACTTTACTTGACTGTTCCCTAGTTTGAGCTTGAATAAGGATATTCTGAGAGAGGAAGTCATTGACTACCAGGTGACAGGTAGCAAGCAGCTCCCCTAAAACAGAATAGAAGAGTCATGCCCACCTCCCTTGTTCTCTGTGAAGCGCATTGTGTTGCCTCTGGGTATGAAATGCGCTATACAAATAAAGCTTTGATTGATTGATTGATTGATTGATTAATTGATTGATTGATTGATTGATTGATTGATTGATTGATTGATTGATGAAGGCTTTATTATGCATTCCACACAGTTATAAATGCTTTATTATGCATTCCATACAGCAAGGCCTGTTCTAAAAGGGTATTTAGTGTGATGCGAAAGATTGTTACAGAAAATTGAATGGCATTGGACAACAGTACTGTTTGTGCTTTACTGTCATGTAAATCGACCACACTGGTCAAGTAGACAAATACACTCCTTCTCAGAAGATGTTATCTTATTTACAAATCCCAATGTTGACATGTATGTCCTCTAGCAGGTCTGACAGGACTGAATCCACAGAAATTACACAGCGTGAATGAGAGCTTTGAAGATTTGAGGTTTATAAATCTACGAGGTAGGATAGTGATGGGTGGCTGAGGTATTTGAGGAGGGTGGTGGAATGATAATGCCTGGACCCAGTCCTAGCAGAGTGGCTATGGCGTGACACAGAGCCATCAGTGACGCATGTCTGCCAGCCTCAGATGTCACCTCAGATGGTGACAATTTGCATTGTAAAAGAGGATGGCGGGACACCAGGCCCTGCAGGCAGCTTTTATTGACCAGAGCGCAGGTCAGCAGAGTCCAAACAATGAGCCGTAAACACCAGGACTGACAGCCCTTCATTTATAGGCTCAGTAAAACAGGCCTCAGCTCTGATTGTTTTCTTAATGCTCAGGGTGTTCTCCCCACCCCCGTAGGCCGCTGAGCTGCAGGGCGTGACGAACTAGAGTGTGTACTCCATCAGAACAGGTATCACACACACTCACACACACCCCATATCTACAGGTGCCTTTCTTAATCTGAGCTCCAGATCATAACTTCATAACTTTATCACACAGCACATGTTGCCGCAGTTTGCATTAGGTTTATCTATTTGCCCTTTCTGTGTTGATTCATGGACATTGACCCTAATTTCAGTCAAACATAATTCATTACTTGAGAACTTGAAGATGCCAATTCTGACACTCATAGGCCTTGTCCTAGTGTCTAACTACTAAAGGATTCCATATCTTGGTTGAAGGCAGAGACGAGGTTCATATCTGTCTCATCTTGCCATCTACACACGTCCCAAGGTCCAGTAGATGGGGAATGTTCAGAACCACAATGGGCTTCAGGCTAAGATTTCCTCTGGACCACAGACTCCATTCCTCACTCCATCCCACTTGGTTTATCATCACCGGACATGAGAGAGGCACAGTTTCCCACATATAGATACAAAACAGCCTTTCTCTCTCTCTTTCTCTCTCAATAGCCGGATAAATCCGCTTAACAACTAAATCTCATTCTCATTTCTGAAAGAATACAAACACTTCTCTAAGATGTCGTCGACTGACTTCTGATGCTGGCCTCTTATGTTTTGTCTGGACTTATTAACTCTATTCTTTGGCAGTGCCATATTAATGAGAACCATGGTGAGTGAGTGCCAGGATTACTACCCTAAGACTAGATCAGTGGTGTCAAGTAATTTACAGGTACAGTTTGCATTACATCTTTCTACCAGCAGATGGGGCAATTTGTAACAAAAAGAAAAGGAAGAAAGGTAAGCTTTATTAAAGCAGGGAGTCCCATTAAGACGGGGATCTATTTTGGAAAAAGGTCCCTGGTCAGTCCTTTGAATTACCGTAATGCCACAATTTCTCAAACTTGAGAGAATTCTGAAGATTGTCCACAGGAACTGTGCAAAATAACAATAATAAGAATATAGCTGCAAGCAGCAATGTGGGGGCCAAGCAGGACATGCGACCAGCGCATAAAAGACAACAAGCGAAACACGTCATAGGAGTCTATTCAAATCGCTACCGCAGTTTTGAAAATCGGGCGTACGGTTCAGAATATACGCACTTCCAACTTTGACAGGTTGGTGGCGCTAGAGACTTTGAGGTGTCGACATAGACTTGGTGACAGGGGTCTCGGGACCGTCCACGATGAGTGTGCCTAATGTGGTTATGATACATCAAAACCTTACTGAGATTTGACCACACTTCCTGTTTGGCGGCTTGGACACCAAATTCGATTGGCTGTAGCGAGCGAACACCTTCGACAATCGAAAATCCCTCTAGGAGTTTTGTGGACATTAGTCTAAAGAATGTGTACAGCCAGTTTTATGCAGATTGGTGAAAATCCTTAGGAGAAGATACATTTTAAGTGTTTTACACAAAATACAAAATGGCGGGAAATCCAATTGGTGGAAAATGACATCATAGGATGCGATGAACTCGGCATGAGCGAGGGATTCCAACGGTACCTCATTTTTCAAAATCGGTTACACAGGTCAAAAGTTGTGTGCATTAACGCACTTCCAACTTTGACATGGTGGTGGCGCTAGAAGGTTTGAGCTGTCGCAATGCCACTTGCTGCCAGAGGTCATGGGACTGTCCCCGATGAGTGTGCCAAATGTGGCTTTAATACATTAACAATTTTCGGAGATATGACCACACTTCCTGTTTGGCGGCTTGGACACCAAATTTGATTGGCTGTAGCGGGCGAACCCTTTCGAAAATTGAAAATCCCTGAACATCCTATGTGGACATTGGTCTAGAGAATGTGCCTACCGAGTTTCGTGCAGATTGGTCAAAATTCCTAGGAGAAGATACATTTGAAGTGTTTTTCAAAAAATTCAAGATGGCGGAAAATCTATATAACCGGAAGTTATGGGTCCTTGAGGCAAATTTGTTCATCATGAGGAGAGACATATGTGTGCAAAGTGTCATGTCTGTAGGTCAAACGGGGCCTGAGATATGCCTGTTCAAAGTTCGCAACTTCAGTCGGCTGCTATAGCGCCCCCTATTGGCTTATCGATCTGGGTCGTGCTCCATGGACTCAGCACATCATCCTCTACCATCATGCAAATTTTGGTAAAAAGTTACCACTCCGTTCTATAGGCTGCCATTGACTCCCATGGCGGAAAAAAGAATAATAATAATAATAAATATACCTGCAAGCAGGAATGTGGGGGCCAAGCAGTTTAACTGCAAGCAGACAAGGAATCAGCTAGACTGACGTGGTGACATGTTTGACAAGGGTCAAGGATGGGCCCGAGATTTTCGGAAGTCAGACATATGGTTGAACGGGATTCGATCTCTGTACCTGCTGCTTGCAAGGCCGACACGCTAACCACTGTGCTACGCAGGCTGTTGCGAAGGTGAACCACCCTAGTCCACAAGGCATGTGAGCCTTCCCTAACCCCGTGTGTCTGAGTCCTGAGCACTTAATTAATATCACCTGGTAGGGTTGCTTCCTCTCGGTAGAGTGAGAGGGGGGGGTGTCGTTGTTTAAATTGGCACACAGCGAAAAGTATACATAGCATAGCTCAACTATTTACTTCTTCAGAATCCAGACAATCACGCGAACATTTCCATGTATAAAATGTCCTTCGGTCTTCAGACGTGTAGGAGAGGTGAAGAGTTAGAAACAGTTAGAGATTCTAGAGCGAAGAGAGATTTTCTAGAGCGTGGCTCCATTGATTTCAATGGAGGGGGGGGAGTCATTATTCGAACTGTCACAGAGTGAAAAATATACATCGAAGAGCTTAGCTTTTTTGATTTTATTAATCCCAAGAGTCGTGTGAACGTTTTGATATGTAAAATGTGTATGAGCTGTGAGAATTGGAAGAGGGATGGCAGTTTAGAAAATGTGTGACTTTTTCCAAAATGCGCCTTTCACCACTCTGAAACTGGTGAAATTGTGCAGAAGACAAAAAGTGTTCCTTTCATTCTGCAATCAAACAAATGAAGTAATAATGAAACCACGGGGTGTTTTGAACTCAGCATGAGCCAGGGAATCCATTGCTACCATAATTTTGAAGATTGGACATACAGCTCAAAAGTTACTGGCATAAACGCAACTCCAACTTTGACACGCTGGTGGCGCTAGAGTGCACAAGATGTCAACATGAGGCTTGGTGACAGATGTCATGGGTATGTCCCGAATGAGTGTGCAAAATGTGGTTTTGATAGATTAAAACATTACTGAGATATGACCCCAGTTCCTGTTTTGCAGCTTTTCTGCCAATTTTGATTGGCTGTCACGAGCGAACGCAATGGATAATCAAAAATCCCTGTACAATCTTTGTAGACATTGGTGTATAGATGACATCCACCGATTTCTTTGCAAATTGGTGAAAGTTCCTAGGAGGAGATACATTTTAAGGGTTTTGCACATCATTCAAAATGGCGGAGAAGCCAAGATGGCCACAATGACGTCATAGAGTGCGTTGAATCCGGCTTGAGCCAAGGAATTGAAGGACACCTGAAGTTTTAAAATTGGACTTGCTGAAGAAAAGCTGCATGCATAAATGCACCTCCAACTTTGACACGTTGGTGGCGCTAGAGAGGGTGAGGTGTGGACATGAGACTTGGTGAGGAGGGTCAGGGCACTGTCCCAAATGAGTGTGCCAATTTTCATAACTTTCTACCATAAGCTTATATGGGCTGCCATAGACTACAATGGCAGAGGAATAATAATAATAATAATAAATTAAAGCTGCAAGCAGCGTTGTGGGGGCCAAGCGGGACGCACGACCAGCGCATCAAAGACAACAAGCAAAAAATGTCAAAAGTCAGACATGGTTGAACAGGATTCGATCTCTGTACCTGCTGCTTGCAAGGCCGACACGCTAACCACTGTGCCACACAGGATGTTGCAAAAGTGAACCACCCTAGTCCACAAGGCATGTGAGCCTTCCCTAACCCCGTGAGTCTGAGTCCTGAGCACTTAATTAATATCACCTGGCAGGGTTGCTTCCTCTCGGTAGAGTGAGAGGGGGGGGTGTCGTTGTTTAAATTGTCACACAGCGAAAAGTATACATAGCATAGCTCAACTATTTACTTCTTCAGAATCCAGACAATCACGCGAACATTTCCATGTATAAAATGTCCTTCGGTCTTCAGAAGTGTAGGAGAGGTGAAGAGTTAGAAACAGTTAGAGATTCTAGAGCGAAGAGAGATTTTCTAGAGCGTGGCTCCATTGATTTCAATGGAGGGGGGGAGTCATTATTCGAACTGTCCCAGAGTGAAAAATATACATCGAAGAGCTTAGCTTTTTTGATTTTATGAATCCCAAGAGTCGTGTGAACGTTTTGATATATAAAATGTGTATGAGCTGTGAGAATTAGAAGAGGGATGGCAGTTTAGAAAATGTGTGACTTTTTCCAAAAACCTCTGAAACTGGTGAAATTGTGCAGAGGACAAAAAGTGTTTCTTTCATTCTGCAATCAAACAAATGAAGTAATAATGAAACCATGGGGTGTTTTGAACTCGGCATGAGCCAGGGAATCCATTGCTACCATCATTTTGAAGATTGGACATACAGTTCAAAAGTTACTGGCATAAACGCAACTCCAACTTTGACACGCTGGTGGCGCTAGAGTGCACGAGATGTCAACGTAAGGCTTGGGGACAGATGTCATGGGTGTGTCCCGGATGAGTGTGCCAAATGTGGTTTTGATAGATTAAAACATTACTGAGATATGACCCCAGTTCCTGTTTTGCAGCTTTTCGGCCAATTTTGATTGGCTGTCACGAGGGAACGCAATGGACAATCAAAAATCCCTGTAAGACTTTTGTGGACATCGGTCTATAGATTGTGCATACTGCGTTTGGTGCAGATTGGTGAAAAAACCTAGGAGGAGATACATTTTGAGTGTTTTACACTAAATCCAATATGGCGGGAAATCCAATATGGTGGAAAATGATGTCATAGGGTACGTTGAACTTGGCTTGAGCGAAGGAATCCAACGCTGCCTCGTTTTTGAAAATCAGGCTTACAGGTCAAAAGTTGCATGCACAAATGCACCTCCAACTTTGACAGGTTGGTGGCGCTAGAGCGTTCAAGCTGTGGACATGGGTCTTGGTGAGAAGACTTTGGGGACTGTCATGAATGAGTGTGCCAATTTTCCCAACTTTTTACCATACGGTTCTATGGGCTGCCATAGACTCCAATGGCAGAAGAATAATAATAAATAATAATAATAATAAGAAAAGGTACAAGAACAATGGGTGCCAGCGCTTAGCGCTTCGCTGCTTGGCCCCCAATAATAATAATAATAATAATACCATCAATAACAATAGGGGCTTCGCACTTTGTGCTTGGCCCCTAATTAGGATAAGGTGGTGTTGTATTCGGCCTGAGGAAATCTTTCTTATGACTTTCCCTGTTATTACAGTAATAAAATGCTGACACAGTACAAGATACCATACTAGAAATGCCAACACATTCATAAAAAAGTCCCCTGTACAGACCGAGCTACTGTAAGGTATTTAATTTAAGGTCTTCAAAAGTGATTGTACAAATTTAACTTTGTTTCTGAAAGAGTAATAGAATGCATGTACACTGTAGGCTGACTATTTATCCCTCAGAGTATTTCTCTCTCTTTCTTCCATGTCACCCCTTCAGGCTTGGCCCTTATCCAGCCTGATGTCTTCGGGCATAACAGGGTTTGGATGCAGGCACTCCACACCTCCCTCTCCCCACTTGCTCCTTTATTTGGTTTGGAACCCACATCACAGCACCAGCGACCCCAGCGCTGCTCTATGCTGCTCTGTGTTTTAATGAGTTCAGGGGTGTTGTTTTTTGGGGATGACTAGGGGGTGTTGTGGTGGGGTACTGTTTTGGCCATTGAGGCTTGGGGGCACTATTGCTTAGTAAAAGCTGTGGCCAGTGCCAAGGGCCCCCTCAAAGTGTGAACTTTGCAGGGATTAGTAGCTCTGATTGGACAACTCTTGTCTGGTCCGAGCGCATGCTGGGACCCTGGCACCACTCCGTCCCCAAGAACCCCACCCCATCTCCCCCAAGTCCCTTGGACAGGGTTATGACCAAATCTCTCTACTGATTTATGTGTAGCCAATAGTCTATACTTAAAGGCTGTCAACAAGAATATGCTGTACAGACACATACTCCCTCACTCCTACTCACATACTCACCACTCCCACTCCTACTCACATACTCCCTCACTCCTACTCACATACTCACCACTCCCACTCCTAACCAAGACAGTTATAAATGTAGATCAGTCTGTCAGAGGTAATGCTACACACACTGGCTCCTACTCACATACTCACATACTCACCACTCCCACTCACATACTCCCTCACTCCTACTCACATACTCCCTCACTCCTACTCACCACTCCCATTCCTACTCACATACTCCCTCACTCCTACTCACCACTCCCACTCCTATTCACATACTCCCTCACTCCTACTCACATACTCACCACTCCCACTCCTACTCACATACTCCCTCACTCCTACTCACATACTCACCACTCCCTCACTCCTACTCACATACTCCCTCACTCCTACTCATATACTCACCACTCCCACTCCTAACCAAGACAGTTATAAATGTAGATCAGTCTGCCAGAGGTAATGCTACACACACTGGCTCCTGCGCTATAGAGCAAGCGGCACAGCTGCACCCACTATTCAAGTGAAGGTGCAAACGTGTGCTTTTAAACCCTCTCTTTTCATCACCACTTTGCCTTTTTGTTGTGGTTATTTTGTTGTTGTTTTTATAACTTTTGAGCTAGTTTGGGGGAAAGATAGTTATCTGTCAATATAGGTTAAAATTACATTTGTAGCATCCCTGGAAAAGACGCATCAGACGCTAATTCATTTTACTAACTTTCCGCAGCTCATTGTGGGTATTTTCCAGGTTGATGTTGGCTGAGCAAGGCAAAATGAAAAGAGTAAGACGCAGGCAAACAACCATTCATTTTCAAAAACTGCCCAGCAAAAAGATTTAAAAAGCTGAAGAACAAAAACAGGTAACGTTAGCTTGCTGGACTGATGTCAAATCTTAAAAGACGGTCTGGACGCTCACTAGATAACATTAGCTAGCTAAACACTAAAAATTGTTAGCTTACTGTAGCTAGCTTGCACACGGTTTAGCTAGCTCGCTTGCATTGTTAGCTAAGGTTATAACGTCAGGTCTGGGCCCCGTACTACGAAGCTCGTTCAACATATCCAGGATAACTTTTCGCTAGCTCGCTCGAGTAAACCGCAATCACAGATAAACTGTACTATGACGGTGGCTATCAACTCGTTAAGTCGACCCAGCTGGTCCAATCTAGCTATGAGCGCGTTCACGGTAAAAGGGGAGATATTTGCTCGAAATGACCAATCGCACAATAGTATCCAGCTGCAGCCGTGCAGACGCCGAAATAGGACCCGGGAAATAGGACCACACCGCAGGTTTTCTGGGAATTAGAGTCCACTACAGCCTATATGTATTGCTAGTTGTCATATATGTAATCATCCAGATTTGTGACAAAAGATTACAAATTAGACTAAAAATTACCTCAGTGATTTTAGCTAGTAGCTAGCTAGTTAGCTAAGCGTTGTAAAGTTACTCGAAGCTCAAGACTACTTTTCATTTATTGACATAGCTAATCAATGATGTAACACTTTCAATTGTTATATACCCCAATCATTTTAAGGACAGGCATTTCAGGACAAATCTGGCTGGAATAAGACTTTGTCTTTATTATTTCCGGCGCGTGCATTATGCCGCCCCTCTAACGTTATTTGCAATTTAGAATACCAGCAATAACGCACAGCATAAGGCAACAACAGTAACCACACACAGTCTAGTCTATTGCAACCAGCGTTTTAACGACATGCAATAAGCGAGATTAGACTACAATAGGGTTAGAATTATTATTGTTTATTGCAAGCAGTCTTGTTGTTAATGTTTGGACTGAACTGGGCTTTAGAATAGCAGGCTACGTATTATTGCAAATATAGGCCTAATGTCTAATTTTCATATAATAACAATCAAATGTAGGCTATTAGGGTAGTTGTATAATAATACTGATGTTGTGTGTTATAGCCTACTGTGTGGTGCTGACGATTTAGTTAACACTGCAACCATCTGTCTGTCGAGTGCACATCTGTCTTTATGTGTGTGCATCTGTCTGTGTCCACCTGTCTGTAGGTGTACATCTGTATGTCTGTATGTGTACATCTGTCTGTCTGTATGTGTAGGGTGGATTCAGGTAATGTGGGACAGTTTTTGGTAGATGCTCCGTTAGACTTTTGAAACAAATATTAACTTACCCCAATGATGCTTCAATAAATCATTTTAGGCCTTATAAACATGTTTGAGCTGGAATTAAATTGGAATACAAATTACACACCTTCAAACCTACCATGACCCCCTCTTTCACTTAGGCAGCATGTTCAGATAATGTGGGCCAGTTTGTTTGATAATGTGGGCCAGTCATTTTTAGATTAAAACAGGTTTATTTTCACTGAATATTAACATGAACATTAACAATGAACATTTTTATTAGATAAATATTAATCATGTAATTCAATGTTTAGGCACTATAGGCCTTTAGGTATAAAAAATATCATGTGTCGTTAAAAATATCATGTGTAGTTAAAAAAAAATCGTTTAAATCATGGAGGTCTATGTCAATCACTCTTGTCAATGTTCCTGCAGTAGACTATTTGTCATTCAGCCTATATTTTTAGGAAACACTCCCTGCAAATAAAACCACCTTCATCAAGGAGTCCGTTTTCCTCCGCACAGGACTGGTGATACCACAGCTCGCACATGACACATTTGACTCAGTCCTCTACTTTTGTGGGGTACTCTTTATCCCCATAGGTCTCCTGGCAGCCATTGCATTTTGTTTGGTCTTGACTGACGCCCACGTTTCCTTTTTTGTTTGTTTGGACCACCTTTTCCTCTAGCTAACCATAGCTCTACCCTTTAACCTTTGTACTACAACGATCATTTTATTTAGCTAGCTAGGGGGTAGGAATAAGGTTAGGGTAATGGTGGATTAGACTTTAGGTTTAGGTTAGGATTTAACTTTAGCCTATAGATAAATAAATAAAAGATAACTAAATAAAGCATAACATGCTGGCCCACTTTACCTGAACAATGCTGGCCCACAATATCTAGCATGTTCAGGTAATGTGGGCCAGTGACATAAATCATTATTTTCATAAAAATGAAAGATTATTGAACACTTTTTTTCCTGTATTTCAACCAGTGGTTAGACTACTTCATTATAAGCCAGTAGTACAACTTGTTACCAAATTTCTATTCCATTAACAGCCTTAACATTGAGAAATAGAATGGCATATGCCACTGAACTTACCAAGTGTGTTCACTGTATAGACCCCCTGTGAGGACAGACCACGCCCACTCTGATTTGGTGTTGGGATGTTGATTTTAACCATAATAAATGACGACACTGCATAAATGGCCCACTTTACCTGATGGCCCACTTTACCTGAACTCACCCTACATATATGTCTTTCTGTATGTGTGCACCTGTCTGTGTACATCTGTCTGTATGTGTCTGTCTGTATGTGTTTATCTGTCTCTGTCTGTCTTTGTGTGTTTGTCTGTGTGCATCTGTCTCTGTCTTTCTGTCTGTGTCCATCTGTCTGTATGTGTGCATCTGTCTGTCTGTGTCCGTCTGTCTGTCTGTCTGTATGTGTGCATCTGTCTGTCTGTGTACATCTCTGTCTGTCTGTATGTGTGCATTTGTCTGTCTGTCTGTGTCCATCTGTCTGTCTGTCTGTGTACATCTGTCTGTATGTGTGCATCTTTCTGTTCTGTCTGTCTGTTGGTCTGTGTCCATCTGTCTGTCTGTATGTGTGCATCTGCCTGTCTGTCTGTGTCCATCTGTCTGTATGTGTGCATCTGTCTGTATGTGTGCGTCTGTCTGTCTGTCTGTGTGTGTGTGCATCTGTCTGTCTTTATGTGTGCGTGAGTGGGTCTGTCTGTCTGTCTGTCTGTCTGTCTGTCTGTCTGTCTATCTATGTGTGCATCTGTCTGTCTGTGTGCATCTTTCTGTCTGTCAGAGTGACTGGGAGGCCCTGGTCTGGAGATATGTCTGTCTGTTTGTCTATTTGTCTGTCTGTGTGTCTGTCTGTGTCTGTCTATTTGTGTGTGTGTGTGTGTGTGTGTGTGTGTGTATGTGTGTGTGTGTGTGTGTGTGTGTGTGTGTGTGTGTGTGTGTGTGTGTGTGTGTGTGTGTGTGTGTGTCAGTGAGTGGGACGCCCTGGAGATTGTGGAGCACAAGTGGGCACAGGAGAACGTGGAGGACTAGCTGATGTCTCGGGACCTCAACTTCAGCGGAATCTTCTGCCACTTGACACTCAAATTGACACCTTCATTATTATTATTAAAATGCTCAATGTTAATATACAATGATTGTGTTTGTGTGTGTGCAGGGATGGGGCTACACCGGGGCTACGCGGGGCTATAGCCCCGTCACAAATCTGCTATGCCCCGGTTAAGCCCCCTCAAACATTTTGGTATATATATATATATACATATATATTTTTTTTTAAGTTCATAATCAGCCATTCTCTCTTCATAATCAGGTCCCATGGTTGTGTGCTTGTGCTACAGGTACCCTGCGATTTACATGCGCGTGGTGGGGTCTGGTCTTGTTACTATGCCTACGAGCCTAACAGCTCGCCTCGCCAGACGAGTCGAGCTGTTGTGAGTGTGCTCGTACGTTAGCCAGTCGTTCATAATGGATCGTTGAATATTGGCAATCAGTCAGCTGAAAACCCCGCTCTGATGTTTTCGCTGTATGTATTATTAGGTCTAGATCGAATAAATATCACACGTTCGAGCAAATTATTCAAGTTAACACTATGCACATTTGCAGCCCTGACTTTCGCATGGTGTGTGGCATTTGTGGCTGTCAAAATGAGTAAAGGGTGTATACTTGGTATTACTATCACATAAAGCAAACGCACGCGCCTCACCTTCTCCAAGTCGAAGGGCCTGAGGAGGAAGGATCAACTCATCATGGCTCACGAGGAACAGGCGAAAGGGCCACAAACAACCAAACTAATGTGAATAGCCCCGCGGCTGAAAAGATCTGTGCAACTAACTCTACTCTAACTAACTGGCAAAAACACTGCCAGTGTTTTGCCAGTTTCAGCGGAAGCATTGCCATCTTCTGTCCTTTGAGCTTCTTGACCTTTGAGCATCCAAGAACAGAGCATTTTCCATGCTAAGATATTATGCTAGCAGGCGGGACCTGCAAATATTGTCAGCCTTCATAGCCAGGTAAACAAACGCAGGTGATTGGAGGTATTCAGATGGAGGCGGGATTACTATAATAGGTCCTCGACTGTGACGTAATTTGACACTGGAGATTTGAATGGCTTGTTGAGACTGACTTTTTGGGGGGTTTTCATTTCGGTTGACCACAACAAAATGACTGGGTTGTTTCACTTCATACTTTGTATGTTAGTAGGCCCATCAGAGACTCAAATGTGTATGCAAAACAATGAAAAAGTTAGTTCTGCAAACGTGGAACCCTTTAAAGGACAATGCTCGTTTTTGACAACCTGGACCTTATTTACGACATATTATAAGACGTTTGACTCACCGAGATCACTTTGGTGTAGTTCGGAGGCATGTAGAAGATCCAGTGCGAGCCAGTATATCCATGTAATGGCGGTGGTGGGGGCACCGAGAATGCAGTTTCTAAAAATCTATTTACTGCCGCGAAACGGTTGTTTTCATCAATCTGTCTTTATGAATCGCTAGTTGTTCTTACATAGAGCGTAGGCCTGTTGTGGTTGTTCACATTCCTCTGTAATATGATCTTTAGAAACGTCTTTCGAAACGAAATAGCTTCCCCACTTGCTCCAGCACGCATGCGCACAGCGCGCAATCGTTGCTCCAGCACGCTGTGCGCATGCGTGCTGGAGCCCGCTGCTCTTTCGTGTTCATAGATTCTGTTCTTATTTTCCACGTGAGAACAATGGTGAATGCCAGTTTTCTTGGAAACGGTGTAAGTGGAGGGTAAAAAGAAATGTTTCTTAAGAAATTATTAAAGGATAAGTACACTGAATTTAATGTTTAGCCCTATTCCTGGCTTCCCTGGCATGTATTTGACTAGTACAGGTTAAAATATTTCTGTTTTGTGCAGTACAGAGTTCTGTGTCAATAACGTCGGCGCGCGCACTCTGGCTCGTTGCTAGCTATGGGCACACGCGGAAAACTCTAAAAAGTATGATATACGTGGATTTCAAGTTCAGGAATTACATGGTTTATGCTTACCAAGCTCTGAAGTCGTCCTGTAAACACCATAGGTCCTTTCGCCTCTGCATTTCGAAACAACAGTAACTTGTAAACAGTACTAATTTCACCGAACATACAACAGCCATCCCTTCACGCATCCCTTCACGCTGTAAACCTCCAGGAAATTCGGATTCGGATGAATTTATGCCCTATAGACTTCCATTGTAGCCCTATGAGTGCCTGCATAAAAACTGGAGTTACTGTAGCTACATACTGGAACGGTCAGTGAAATTATGATCTCTATGTTTCAGGTTCATGGTAGACAGACCATAAATAGGACTACATGTCCAAAATAGCACACTACCCCTTTAACTAGATTGGCTGTTCTGATTATCTTATTGATTACAGCCGGTGGGGTTGATTGAGTGATGCTTCCGAACATGTGATTAGCCGGAGGAGCAGTTGATTATACATACTGTATATGCCTGTTATGCCATTTATCCCTCATTTTAACCTGACAAACGTCTTTGACTGAAACATTGTTGTAATAAAGTTCCTTTGCTAATAAAGGACCGTGTGTGGGAATGTCTCTTCTACTCCATGGACATTATCTCCTATGCACCTGTCCATAAGGATTCCTTTACAGTCATAATGTGAGAGTATATGAAACCGTTTGTACTGTTGCCATTCTTGGCCACGTCACTCTTGAAAAAGAGATTTTAATCTCAATGGGTCTAAACCTGGTTAAATTAAGGTTAATCGAGAACAAAAATGACACCCACGTCCACACACATTCACTGTGCTCTACATGTGTTGTTTGGGAAATTAACTGCTGTATTACATTTCGGAGACTGAGTAAAGTGTGCTAATATGGAAGTAATGAAAAGTTAGGGGACAGATTAAGGAGAGTTAAATGGATTCCTGGTGGGATTATAACAGATTACACGTGCAGTGGCGCTCCTCCTGCTGAGGCTTAGGCAAACAGGTGAGGGACCCTTAAAGACTGCACAGGAGAAACCAAGCCATGGAGAGAGACTAAAGACTGACAACATTTAAAAAAAAGACCAGAATAAAAGTAAAAGCAGCAGATGAGAGGTGCATCCAAACTCAAATAATCCTATATACTCACGGATATGCACCAGGTAATCTGATGTATTCTGATTATTTGGTACATATCTGTGAGTGTACAGGATTATTCCAATCTGGATACACCTCTTTTCACAGGTATTTGATATTTAAAAAGGAAAGGTAATACGGGACAGTTTTGAAGGGATTTGATCTGACATCGTGCCCCAATGGGTGCACATTATAAACCTAACCCATTCCTGAGAGAGCACCTTATCCTGTGGCCCTCAAACACACAGACACAGACAGACAGACACACACACACACGCACACACTGGGTGGGGTCCACACAAAGACTGTGCTGGACCTGCTCCAAACACCAGCCTCCCAGGAAATATGGTATCTCATTACCTCATGCCCCACTAATCACCAAGTATGCTTTGTCTGAGACAGAAACTCAAACACACTAACGTCGGCACACGTTTACCATGCCTTGGCCTCGCTTATGTGTCATGTGACCGAGTATAGCCAATTGGAATATGGAGTAGCCAATGGAGTAGGGTACGGTCACCTCGACAGGAGTGTTAGGTCATTGTTAGGTCGCAGTGCTAGGTCATTGTTAACAGACATAAGGGGGTATGCTGCCACGCGATACGTGTTACATGACACTATTGTCTGTTCACAGTTTATGCAGACGGTACCAAGCAGAAGCAGAGGCCATAAGTCCAGCAAGGCTTCCCTTCTGCTGAGGAATGGTTAGTCGCCATAAAGATTGTAACATGAACCTATAATCAGCGCTGTTCCGACCAGTTCTAGTTTAATCTGCAGCCTTCTGTGTTGAAGCACATTCCACACAAATCAACCATGCAAAGTACAGTAGAGGAGCAAAACATGGAGGACAAAGACTGCCGGATGTCTAAGCATTACTGTATTTTTTTTTGATAGAGTCTCCAGAATGAGGCTTCGAAAAGCAAATCTGAGAGGTTACTGAGAAGAGCAGTCTGATTATAAATTGTTGTCATGGTCCATCACAACAGGAAGTGCCAGTGTCACAAATGGTGGTGTGTGAGAAACTTGACTGAATAGATATCCTGTTCCTACGAAGTCAAGTGTGTGAGGGAGGTTGAACCAGTCTTCCGCTTAAAGGTGCAGTATGCAGTTCAGAAGCACTTGTTATATGTTTTGCAATTCCCATTACATCCTGACAGCAATGAATAAAGTGCTCTGACTCTAAAATGAAATAAATCTGTAAGTCGCAGGACTGTAATAAGTGTCCAATCATTTTGAGCTACCAACTTGGATGGCTTACCTGCCTGTCAACCTACCTACCTGACTAGCGAGTGTCATTTGTTTTGCCCCGGTTTGGAGGAGTGGCTTTGGAGGGCGGCCTAAAGGGACGCATTTTTCGAAATATTTCATACATTTTCCTAAGTCTTAAGAGGACATCACAAATAGCATACTGCACCTTTAAGTTGTCTGGTCAGAGCCTCTACCTGCTGGGCCGCCCCTGCTTTGATGTGAGAGAGGTGGCAGCACGGTGCCCCGGGGAACGCCTGGGCACGGGGGCGACACACGTCCTGCAGGAACCAATATGGCTCTCCTGCATCACACAAAGGGGGACGTTTATGTTTGCCAGCGGAATATCATGGCAGACGAGGGGGGTCCTCGGCACGCCTGGGGCAGCTGGCTCGGCCCGTCTGGGACGAGAGCGTAGAATCTGGACGGGGGCGGGCTCTCTCGGCCCGAGGGCTTAATTGGCACAGAGCTCTCAGCAGGCAGCCATTGTTAAGATAAAAGAAGCTTAGCAGCACGCGCGGCTAGCCAACCATGTCCAAGCTACGATCCTGGTAGGCAATAGCTGGATATGGTCACTGGGGATGAACTTTATTATTGCGGGGTGTTTAACACCAATGCAGAGTTAAGGAGGAGCCAGGTGGAAGTGAAGAGGTCCCCTGTGTGCAAGTCAAGCTTGTGAGGCTGAGGCTCCACAGGTCCTCGTTTTGAGGCTTCACACTGACTCTACAGGTCCTCTGAGTTTAAGGAGTTTGTGTTTAGGTGGCCATGAAGGAAAGTACATTACATTGCTTTAGTCATTTAGCTGATGCTTTTATCCAAAGCGACTTACAATAATTGCATTTAACCTAGGAAAAGCCATATTATTGCTGCCATCATTAAACTACCCAGGCTCATGGCTGGAAGTTAGCAGGGTTAGCTAGGCTGAGTGGCTGAGTGTCTGCTCAGTTAGCAGGGTTAGCTAGGCTGAGTGGCTGAGTGTCTGCTCAGTTAGCAGGGTTAGCTAGGCTGAGTTGCTGAGTGTCTGCTCAGCTAGCAGGGTTAGCTAGGCTGAGTGTCTGCTCAGTTAGCAGGGTTAGCTAGGCTGAGTGGCTGAGTGTCTGCTCAGTTAGCAGGGTTAGCTAGGCTGAGTGGCTGAGTGTCTTCTCAGTTAGCAGGGTTAGCTAGGCTGAGTGGCTGAGTGTCTGCTCAGTTAGCAGGGTTAGCTAGGCTGAGTGGCTGAGTGTCTGCTCAGCTAGCAGGGTTAGCTAGGCTGAGTGTCTGCTCAGTTAGCAGGGTTAGCTAGGCTGAGTGGCTGAGTGTCTGCTCAGTTAGCAGGGTTAGCTAGGCTGAGTGTCTGCTCAGTTAGCAGGGTTAGCTAGGCTGAGCGTCGACCCGCCCATTTTCCTCCGGGACATCCTCAACCCTCTAATGAAGAGGATTCTGAGTCCATGAAATAAGCCTCTGATTTGGATCAGCATGGTGCTCTGTGAGCCACAAAAAAGTGAGCTGTTGCTGACGTTGAGAGTACACTTGAGAGGGAAATGTGCTTTTCAAAAAAATAAAAAATAATCTTTGCTCTCAAATGTTTCTTGTATAGTCTTGTGTCAGAGTTCAATGTTCAATGTGCTTGTTTCAGAATGGAGAGTTGAAATTGGGTCTATAATGGGAGGTTAACATGGTAATATAGTTTATTTAGACCTTCATGAGGCATGGGCCCCACGCAGAGACAACCGGGGGAACAGACCTGTCTGCTGCCTAACAACAGGTTGTAGGCAGACAACATGGCACGGTTGTTGCCCAACAAATCCAGTGTCTTCTGCAGTCTCTTGTCCTTAGAGCTCTCTGCAGGGGGGGGCAGGGGGGGGGGGCGGACATCTGTGTTAGAGCCACAATGTTAGACTCCCAGGTACTCCACCTGCACACTCTCATTACTGCCCCAGAGTGGTGTCAATTAACTGCCCAACTGCTTGAAGCCACGGGGGTCCTGTCCCATTGGTTGCTAGGGGGGTGGGGGGGTAGAGTAGGGTGGAACGGTAGGATCTGACTGATTAGCAGACAGCTTCCTGAGAGCAGTGTGCTTCCTGCTAACAACTGAGACCAACCACAGGGTGAAGCCCACCTCATGAAAACTGCTCAAGATCCTCTACACACACACACACACACACACACACACACACACACACACACACACACACACACACCACAGAGACAAAGACTGCAAGACAAGCGACAAATTTCAAGGTTGTAAAATGCAGTGTAGTTTTATTTCTAATGATTGTCAGTTCCATGCATGGTGAGGGTTTCAAGGGGAGGGAGTTCAATCATAGATTCATTCATTTAGCTGGGTAGGAACAGGCAATGTGTATGCTGACATGTACTTGTACAGTACGTATCCTACTTATTGTAAGTCACTTCTTTTCCTTTTGTACAGCCCCTCTGGAGCACGCGCGGCATCCACACTATTAACAGTATAATCATAGATGGTGCCCTCTTAACATTCTAGCAGATACAGCATAGATACTCTATCCCAGATAAGTCCCCATTCTTTTATTTTAAACTCAGGGCCTCCCTGAACACATACCTGTATGGTGTTCCTCGACAGGGCTCTATAGTATCTCACCCAATGTCACCATGGATCGAACCTACCCCACGCACATGAGGAGGTGTCTCCAAAATCTACCAACACCTACTGTTCATCATTAGAGTACCTCCACCCGTGGAGACAGTGTGGACCCGAGAACTAGGTCAGCTGGGTTTTCAACTGGACTGGGAGGTGGTTTGGTCCAATAGGGATTTAACCTCTCAGAATGTAGCACACCAGTTAATACTCTTTAAAGTGGTGCACAGGACATATGCCACTCCATATGTCAGATATAAAATGAAATTACAACCCCACTACAATTGTCAGATCTGTACCGCCCCCACACCCGGTACTTTTCTACATATGTTTTGGGAGTGCCCAGAAGTAGCTGACCTATCGGCTCGGGTCGCCTCAGTTATGGCTGACCTGCTGAGCACTACCATTATCCCTGATCCATGCCTATGCCTACTAAATGACGACTCCGACCATAAACTGAGTATTGTCCAGAAGAGAATGTTGTTTGCCAGCTTTACGGCGGCCAAGAAAACCATCAATAAACACTGGTTCAAACCGGATCTGCCGATGCATATTTATTGGATGAGCTCTCTTAGATATATTGTTAATTTGGAGCAGTCTATAGCTTGCTTTCACAAGGCACGGCCGCGCACGGAGCAGACGTGGGAGACCCTAGCCGCAGAGCTGCGCCGCACACGGTGACCGGAAAGATAGTCATCTTCCCCTTCTGTAGACCCTGCTGCACCCCGCTTTTATTATTATTTTTGCTTTTATTGTTGGTTTTACCATTGTTGTTATAGTAGTTATTCTTGTCATTATCCATAATTTGTGTTTGTGCTATATAAAAAATGGAAATAAAACATTTTGATCAGAAAAAAAAAAAAGTACAGTACTCAATTGCAATGTTACTCATCGCACGGCTAGGGGGCCAGAACCTGTGTCTCTGGAGCCACATTTGGCTCTTTGATGACTCATCGTTGGCTTGCACGCAAATGTAGTATGGGTAACACAATTTACAATTAGTAGCCTAATACAAAACCACTGATCATGATGGACTGAATAAATAGATAAGCTACTGAAACCAAACAAATAAAGTCTAGTTTTCGTTTGGAAGGCAGCCAAATATCAGCCGATCCAACACGAGTGCCATGGACAGCTCAGGAACTTTTTTATTTATTTTTTACCACCGTTAATTTAGGTAGTCTATACTGTAAGTTACCTGCAGAGATTTTGCAGATTTTGATCCCCAAAGAAAAGCAAACAACAAAAATGTCAGTGAAAACTGGAAAAATAAGATGATTCAGGAATAAAATGGCCACAGGAAAGAGAAAAGTGCAGGCATGTCAAAGAAGAGAGGACTGATTCTGAAGCAGCCATGTCTCTCCTATGTTGTTTTTTAGCTTATCTTACTCTGAAAGGTAATTTAATGTAATGTATTGCTTTATAAATGTTCTTAGCCGGTAGACAAACATACTCCTGGAGCTTGCTCGATCGCCTTGTTGAGAGGGGTCAGGGAAGAATTTTTACAGCTCACTTACCGGGTGATTACTGTTTTTTTGCTTCCCTCTGGAATATGTAGGGATGGGATGTATGCCCACCTCCCTTGTTCTCTGTAAAGCGCATTGTGTTGCCTCTGGGTAATAAATGCGCTATACAAATAAAGCTTTGATTGATTGATTGATATATATGCAGCTTGATGAGTTAATTGGAATCTGTAGTTGCTTCCCTGACTAGGTTCCGTCCGCCTTCTGACTTATTCCTTTCTAAGGATACTATGTCTCCATTTATGGTTACGTATGTTGTGTATTATGTGCTTTAAATGTTGTTTTATGCTGTGTTGAAATTGTATTGTTGCTTCTAAGTTGTGTGTTGTGTGCTTTTAATATGTATGTGTCCAGTCCTCACATTGCAGCATGGCTCAGCACCTGGAGGAATGCTGAGCCACTGACTAGGGAGGAGATTCTGGCAAAAAAAAAAAGAGAGGTATTGTTTTGTGATGGAGGAAAGAAGTAACAAGTGTAGTTCAATAAAAGAAAAATGGAAAGTCAAAATTGGTTTATCATACTGAGAGGCCATCTATTGTCTGAATAACGTTTTTGTTAGGCTACTCAGTGTAGTAGCCACAAGGGCTGTACATTAAAATGAAAATTACTATGGAAAAGTAATAAAACAAATCAAGCCAAAGTTCACTTTGACTAATTTCATCTCACTTCTATAATAATTTTTGTTAACTGGTAGCTATACCACAGATGTAAACAGGCAGGGATGGTCCAGGAGCTAATTAGATAAATTTGGTGCAGAAATAAAGAGGAGACAATGGAGGCAAAACCAACGGGACCATAAAGAAAGACTGAAGCAATTAAACGCAGTGCTCAACTTAACCCCTGACTCTATTAATGACAGTGCGGCAGACCCTGAGCCAAAGCCTACTCCACCTCACTCTCATGCCAACCAAGCTGAGGAACCCTCACCTCACCCTAGAGCTGACCTGGGGTCTGTTTCATAAAGCTGGCTAACTGGTTAAGCCTGACTTCTGCACAAAGCAAAACCCGGAAAGCTCTGTTTTACTTCAGTCCATGTTCCAGATTTGAAGAGTTTCCAGGTTTTACTCATTGCAGAAGTCAGGCTTGCTCAGTTAGCTAGCTTTGTGAAACATGGTTCTGAATGTCATTTTTTAGGGTTCAAAGCTCCAAGCGTTCGTTCTCAAAGTGAAAAAACAACAACTGCAGTTCATTATAGATCCAATGGGGGGCGACATTGTATAGGTAATCAAGCTCAATACGAGACAATCAAACGCTGTCATGACGGTTATATTATGTTGGGCAAGCACTCTGTCAAATAAAAATATCCCACAAGTTGAAATGTGCATATATAATACAATACACTTTGAACGTAAAATAAATAAACCAATCCAAACGGCTAGCCCGTTTTATACCCAAGGTATGTTCTGGGCTAGTTCAATTTATACCCCCAGGTATTATTTAGGCTAGGCTAGTTCATACCCAGAACCCACAGGTTTTTAAGAAAAAGGTAAAACAGAGGCTGTTAGACAGCATCTAAACTAGAGCTGCATGATTATGACAAAAGATAATAATTGCGATTATTTGCTTCAAAGTGGTAATTAGGTGGGCTAGCTTGCAGAAGCTAGCCCAACTTGTGATATTCCCACTATTTCTTTCTTTCTTTATTATTCTCCCCGTTTTTTGTGTCCTTTATAACTTCTACATACTTTGTGCTAGAAACTTCATTCAAACTTTAAAATGTTCACGATGTTTAGCTCTTTAACGGATGTATTCAGATTTTTGATATTTTTTATAGTTTTTTAGTAATTTAACTTTTAATAGTAATTTTTGTGCCATTGAAACTGCTGGTGGAATGTTCAGTATCATTATGTTTTTAGAGTGGTGGCAGCTGTTGCTTTTAAAATATTTACACATTTTGTAAACTGCTGGCACTCCTACAGTTTTGAAAGCTCACACACTTATTATACATCAAAACTTTCACACAACTGTGCTGATTCGTACAATGTAAGTATCTTAGCCGTGTGACTTATAATTTTCGCTGTATGACGATTTGTTTGGCAACTGCGCTCTCCATTGAAACATATGGGCCCACCCTCTACCTTTTGAGCTGCTAATTTTGCATTTTTACCCTTTTTCTAACTCGTCGCCATGCCTACAGTTTTTAAGCTACACAGACATATCATAGCCTAAAATGTTCAGCATTTTCTCAGGATTCCTACGGTGTCAATATCTAGGCTGTGACCTTTATACTTTTTGAGAGAGAGCTGTCTGAATCCAACATGCCTTTCCATTGAAGTGAATGAGAGGATGCTCACAGTGTCAGTTGGGATTTGAATTTGGGGACACGTGCAGGCTCTCTGTACAGGCACCCTTTAATGACTACTGTGGTAGCATTCATATTCATTTCTTCCTTCCTTCCTTCCTTCCTTCCTTCCTTCCTTCCTTCCTTCCTTCCTTTCTTCCTTCCTTCTGTCCTTCCTTCTTTCCTTCCTTCCTTCCTTCCTTCCTTCCGCCTTCCTTCCTTCCATCCTTCCTTCCCTCCTTCCATTCCTTCCTTCTTGCTTTCTTTTCTTCCTTCCTTCCATCCTTCCTTCCTTCCACCCTTCCTTCCCTTCCTTCCTTCCATCCTTCCTTCCTTCTCTCTTTCCTTCCTTCCTTCCATCCTTCCTTCAATCCTTCCTTCTTTCCTTCCATCCTTCCTTCCTTCCATTCCTTCCTTCTTGCTTTCTTTCCTTCCTTCCTTCCTTCCTTCCATCCTTCCTTCCATCCTTCCATCCTTCCTTCCCTTCCTTCCTTCCATCCTTCCTTCCTTCCTTCTCTCTTTCCTTCCTTCCTTCCTTCCCTTCCTTCCATCCTTCCTTCCTTCTTTCCTTCCATCCTTCCATCCTTCCATCCTTCCATCCTTCCATCCTTCCATCCTTCCTTCCTTCCTCCTTTCTTTCCTTCCTTCCTTCCATCCTTCCTTCCATCCTTCCTTCCCTTCCTTCCTTCTTTCTTTCTTTCCTTCCATCCTTCATTCCTTTCCTTCCTTCCTTCCATCCTTCCTTCTTTCCTTCCATCCTTCCATCCTTCCATCCTTCCTTCCTTCCTCCTTTCTTTCCTTCCTTCCTTCCATCCTTCCTTCCATCCTTCCTTCCCTTCCTTCCTTCTTTCTTTCTTTCCTTCCATCCTTCCTTCCTTTCCTTCCATCCTTCCTTCCATCCTTCCTTCCCTTACTTCCATCCTTCCTTCCTTCTTTCTTTCCTTCCTTCCATCCTTCCTTACCTTCCTTCCTTTCTTCCTTCCATCCTTCCTTCCATCCTTCCTTCCATCCTTCCTTCCTTCTTTCTTTCCTTCCTTCCTTCCTTCCTTCCTTCCATCCTTCCTTCCTTCCTTTCCTTCCCTTCCCTTCCCTTCCCTTCCCTTCCCTTCCCTTCCCTTCCCTTCCCTTCCTTCCTTCTTTCCTTCCTCCCTTCCTTCCATCCTTCCTTCCTTCCATCCTTCCTTCCTCCTTTCTTTCCTTCCTTCCATCCTTCCATCCTTCCATCCTTCCTTCCCTTCCTTCTTTCTTTCCTTCCATCCTTAATTCCTTTCCTTCCATCCTTCCTTCTTTCCTTCCTTCCATCCTTCCTTCCTTTCCTTCCTTCCATCCGTCCTTCCATCCTTCCTTCCTTCCTTCCATCCTTCCTTCCTTCCCTTACTTCCATCCTTCCTTATTTCCTTCCTTCCTTCCTTCCTGCTTTCTTTCCTTCCATCCTTCATTCCTTTCCTTCCTTCCTTTCCTTCCTTCCTTTCCTTTCCTTCCTTCCATCCATCCATCCTTCCTTCCATCCTTCCTTCCATCCTTTCTTCCATCCTTCCTTCTTGCTTTCTTTCCTTCCTTCCTTCCTTCCTTCCTTCCATCCTTCCTTACATCCTTCCATCCTTCCTTCCCTTCCTTCCTTCCATCCTTCCTTCCTTCCTTCTCTCTTTCCTTCCTTCCTTCCTTCCCTTCCTTCCATACTTCCTTCTTTCCTTCCATCCTTCCATCCTTCCTTCCTTCCTCCTTTCTTTCCTTCCTTCCTTCCATCCTTCCTTCCATCCTTCCTTCCCTTCCTTCCTTCTTTCTTTCTTTCCTTCCATCCTTCATTCCTTTCCTTCCTTCCTTCCATCCTTCCTTCTTTCCTTCCTTCCTTCCATCCTTCCTTTCCTTTCCTTTCCTTTCCTTTCCTTTCTTTTCTTTTCCTTTCCTTTCCTTTCCTTTCCTTTCCTTTCCTTTCCTTCCTTCCTTCCTTTCCTTTCCTTCCTTCCATCCGTCCTTCCATCCGTCCTTCCATCCTTCCTTCTTTCCTTCCTTCCTTCCATCCTTCCTTTCCTTCCTTCTATCCGTCCTTCCATCCTTCCTTCCATCCTTCCTTCCATCCTCCCCTCCATCCTTCCTTCCTCCTTTCTTTCCTTCCTTCCATCCTTCCCTTCTTTCTTTCTTTCTGTCTTTCTTTCCTTCCATCCTTCATTGCTTTCCTTCCTTCCATCCTTCCCTCCATCCTACCTTCCTCCTTTCTTTCCTTCATTCCATCCTTCCTTCCAACCTTCCCTTCTTTCTTTCTTTCGTTCCTTCCATCCTTCATTCCTTTCCTTCCTTCCATCCTTCCTTTCCTTCCTTCCTTCCATCCTTCCTTCCTTCCTTTCCTTTCATCCTTCCTTCCATCCTTCCTTCCCTTACTTCCATCCTTCCTTCTTTCTTTCTTTCTTTCTTTCCTTCCATCCTTCCTTCCTTCCTTTCCTTCCTTCCTTTCTTCCTTCCATCCTTCATTCCTTTCCTTCCTTCCATCCTTCCTTCCTTTCCTTCCATCCTTCCTTCCATCCTTCCTTCCCTTACTTCCATCCTTCCTTCCTTCTTTCTTTCCTTCCTTCCATCCTTCCTTACCTTCCTTCCTTTCTTCCTTCCATCCTTCCTTCCATCCTTCCTTCCATCCTTCCTTCCTTCTTTCTTTCCTTCCTTCCTTCCTTCCATCCTTCCTTCCTTCCTTTCCTTCCCTTCCCTTCCCTTCCCTTCCCTTCCCTTCCCTTCCCTTCCCTTCCCTTCCCTTCCTTCCTTCTTTCCTTCCTCCCTTCCTTCCATCCTTCCTTCCTTCCATCCTTCCTTCCTCCTTTCTTTCCTTCCTTCCATCCTTCCATCCTTCCATCCTTCCTTCCCTTCCTTCTTTCTTTCCTTCCATCCTTAATTCCTTTCCTTCCATCCTTCCTTCTTTCCTTCCTTCCATCCTTCCTTCCTTTCCTTCCTTCCATCCGTCCTTCCATCCTTCCTTCCTTCCTTCCATCCTTCCTTCCTTCCCTTACTTCCATCCTTCCTTATTTCCTTCCTTCCTTCCTTCCTTCCTGCTTTCTTTCCTTCCATCCTTCATTCCTTTCCTTCCTTCCTTTCCTTCCTTCCTTTCCTTTCCTTCCTTCCATCCATCCTTCCTTCCATCCTTCCTTCCATCCTTTCTTCCATCCTTCCTTCCCTTACTTCCATCCTTCCTTCCTTCTTTCCTTCCTTCCTTCCATCCTTCCTTCCTTTCCTTCCTTCCTTTTTTTCTTCCTTCCATCCTTCCTTCCTTCCTTCCTTCCATCCTTCCTTCCATCCTTCCTTCCTTCCTTCCTTCCTTCCTTCCATCCTTCCTTCCTTCCTTCCATCCTTCCTTCCATCCATCCATCCATCCTTCCATCCTTCCTTCCTTCCTTCCTTCCTTTCCTTCCTTCCTTCTTTCTTTCTCTTTCCTTCCTTCCATCCTTTCTTTCTTTCTTTCTTTCTTCCTCAAAGAAATATTGACACTCATAAAAAATGACACTCTTTTTCAGGCTGCAAACTCATATTAATATATTTTCTCCTCTTTCAGCTATTGAACTCAATAAAACTATGAGTTATGATGAGTGGTCTAATCTATTTTTGAGTGTAGTACTAGCAGTACTTATAACAAACAACTACTGCAACACCTCCACAGCTACTGGTCCGACCGGCGTGGGCTATAGACACATGGTCTCCAATGAGGGGTGCATTGGGATGGCCTGGCAATCACTGACCTGCCCCCCACAGGAGTCTCGCCACCACGCCACTATCCACGCCACCGTCCCCACATCTCAGACCCTGAGTTGGCGAAAGATGCAGTTTTCACGGTTGGGTGCATGTGGGTGGTCCGGGGAGCAGTACGCTGTCCTCAACCGGCTCTGACCCGAGGGGGCGGAGTCTCATCACCACGCCACTATTCACGCCACTGTCCCCACATCTCAGCCCCTGAGTGAGCTACAGACACACGGTATTCACTGTTGGGTGCATGGAGATTGCCCAGATGTCAGTGCACTGCCCCCGACCTGCTCTGACCGGAGGGGGCGGAGTCTCGCCATCACGCCACTATCCACGCCACGGACCTCACAACACAGCCTCTGAGGTGGCTAGAGACACACAGTCTTCACTGGTGAAGGCAGGTGGGTAGCCCGGCATGGCCTACACTATCCACGACCGGCTCTGACCCAAGGGGGCGGAGTCTCACACTCACGCCACTATCCACGCCACGGCCCCACAACTCAGCCCCTGAGTGGGCTAGAGACACATGGTCTTCACCGGTGCGGGCGGGTAGGTGGTCCGGAGAGGGGTACACTGTCCTCGACCAGCTCTGACCTGAGGGGGCGGAGTCTCACCACCATGCCACTGTCCACACCACAGACCCCACAACTCAGCCCCTGATTGGGCTAGAGACGCACGGTCTTCGCCGGTGGGTGCATGGAGATTGCCTGGTCCGTAGTAGTTCTAGCAGTAGCTGTTACATACAGCTGCAGCAGCTAGCCCACCTCACATTTTCTCCAGGAAATGTACTTTCTAGTTGTGATTAATAATTGCAATTAATATTTCAAAGTAATATCTTTAGCTCTGCACAGTTTGCATATGACCTGCTGGGCTTGAGCGACATCATCTTTTTCGTAACCAAAATTCTCCCAAATCACGGACGTTCATCCCTTTCTTGCTACTAACTCACTGATCTCGTTTTCGCTCATTTTTTCACTACTCACAGCTGCGGGTACTCTTGTGACACTTGTCTTGACCTACTGCAATCTGTCTTCTCAGTGAAATTGTTGCGCACTCAGCGGGAACGCATGTGATTGGTCAGACAGCATAAGCGTGAATCGTCCGTGTAGTCCTAGCACACTCAATTCAAAGCAAAATTATTAATCACATTAATTGCGGCCTTTTGCGATTAGTTAATTGTGGAGGTCATAATCGCGATTTGGATTAATTCACGATTAATTGTGCAGCCCTAATCCAAACTCGCCCAAAATAGTTCAGAAATGTTAGTTCGGTCGATTATTTCTCCCCTTTAATAATACCAATTGGTATTGTATTTCATATTGTTGGAAAGCCTGATAAGTCACCTTTACAACGAGGTACAACTTATAAGGATTGTGCATTCGTGGAATGAGCAACACTGCTAAACATGTGGATAGTGCAAACATGTAAATGTTAGTACTGCATCTGTCACTGTTAACTGAATGCAATTATGTAACGTGTTGTTTGATGGCCACCAGGGACCACAATGGAAATAAGTCCTGGAATGTTACCGTGTATCCCTGTCAAAGATTAATATGTATTCCTGTCAGACAGATACATCTTTTATCTTCTTTTTTTTTTTTTAAATCATACTTTTTATTGTAAGGCAGTGGCTAGTTTGCTGTGCAAAACTAGAATGGGGAAGTAAGACGCCTCCTTCCCTCCACTAGTCTGGGGGTCCACCTTGGGAAAGTGGTAGTACACCCTAGCCCCCCCACCTGGGGTTACAGGTAAAAAAAACCCTGATGACAGAACAACTAAAAGGAAGAGAGACCCGGCCCGGAGGAAGCCCGGGGCCCTCGTCTGGAGCCAGGCCCAGACGGAGGGCCCGCCTGCGAGGGCCTGGTGGCCGGGCCTACCACAGAGCCTGGCCAGGCCCAGCCCGAAGAAGCAACGTGGCAACACCATCTCATCCTCCATCGTCCCGTGGACCCACCACCCGCGGGAGGAATTGTCGGGGTCGGGTGCGCTGCCAACTAGGTGGCGGTGAAGGCGGGGGGCACCGACGGACCGGACCCAGGCAGCAAAGGCTGGCTCTGGGGACATGGAACATGACCTCGCTGGGGGGGACGGAGCCGGAGCTTGTGAGGGAGGTGGAGCGATACCAATTACACATGGTGAGGCTAACCTCCACGCACAGCACCGGCGTCGGAACCAAACTCCTGGACAGGGGTTGGACCCTGTTCTTCTCCGGAGTTGCTCACGGTATGAGGCGTAAGGCAGGTGTGACTATACTAGCTAGACCCCAGCTGAGTGCCTCTGTGCTGGAGTTCACCCCAGTGGACGAGAGGGTCGCCTCCCTGCGCCTTAGAACTGTGGGGGGGGGACTCTGACTGTGGTTTGTGCTTATGCACCGAACAGCAGTTCGGAGTACTCGGCCTTCCTGCAGACCCTAAGTGGAGTCCTATTTGGGGCTCCTGCAGGGGACTCCACTGTCCTATTGGGGGACTTCAATGCACACGTAGGCAATGATGGAGAAACTTGGAGGGGCGTGATTGGGAGGCATGGCCACCACGATCTGAACCCGAGTGGTGTTTTGTTGTTGGACTTCTGTGCCAATCATGGTTTGTCCATAACAAACACCATGTTCGAACACAAGGATGCCCACAAGTACACCTGGCATCAGAACACCTTAGGCCGAAGGTCGATGATCGATTTTGTTATCGTATCATCTGATCTGAGGCCATGTGTTTTGCACACTCGGGTAAAGAGAGGGGCAGAGCTGTCCACTGATCACCATCTGGTGGTGAGCTGGTTTCGATGGCGGGGGAAGCTTCTGGACAGACCTGGGAAACCCAAGCGTGTAGTGAGGGTGAACTGGGAACGTCTGGAGGAAGAGCCTGTCCGGAGAGATTTCAATTGCCACCTCCGGCGGAGCTTCTCAGGCATCCCTGTGGAGTTTGGGGACATCGAGCATGAGTGGTCGGTGTTCAAAGCCTCCATTGCTGAAGCTGCGGCTGGGAGCTGTGGCCTGAGGGGCGGTAACCCTCGGACACCGTGGTGGACAGCGGTGGTCAGGGAAGCCGTCCGACTGAAGAAGGAGGCCTTCCGGGATATGTTAGCCCGGGAGACCCCAGAAGCAGTTGCAGGGTATCGACTGGCCCGGAGGGCTGCGGCTTTGGCCGTGACCAAGGCAAAGCAGAGGGTGTGAGAGGAGTTCGGAGAAACCATGGAGAAGGACTTTCGGTCGGCATCAAAGTGTTTCTGGAAGACCATCAGACACCTCAGGAAGGGAAAGCGGGGGACCATCCAAGCTGTATACAGCAAGGAGGGGACACTGCTGACCTCAACTGAGGAGGTTGTTGAGCGTTGGAAGGAGCACTTTGAGGAACTCCTGAACCTGACTAATCCACCCTCTATGATCGAGGCAGAGCCGGAAGATGATGGGGGGTCGTCAATTTCCTTGGTGGAGGTCACTGAGGTAGTCAAACAACTCCACAGTGGCAAAGCCCCAGGGACTGATGAGATCCGTCCAGAAATGCTGAACGCGCTGGGTGTTGAGGGGCTGTCTTGGTTGACACGCCTCTTTAACATTGCGTGGAAGGCCGGGTCAGTGCCAAAGGAGTGGCAGACTGGGGTGGTGGTCCAAATATTCAAAAAAGGGGACCAGAGGGTGTGTGCAAATTATAGAGGCATCACATTACTCAGCCTCCCAGGGAAAGTGTACTCCAAGGTGCTGGAAAGGAGGGTCCGGCCTAGAGCCCGACCGATATCAGATTTTTGGGTCCGATACCGATATTGATTTAGGAGAGTCTTAGCTGACCGATACTGATATTTTGGACCGATATATAAAAAAAGGGCTACATTTTCAAATCAAGCTGAAAAACTTTTTTTTTATAAAAATGTCTAATTATCACAATATTCAGTGTCAGATATATTTCCTTTAGAGTGAAGACAGAATTATGTGTGAACACCCTGTGAAATGTGCACAAGTATGTTGTGTGCCATGTTGCTGTGCAGTCATGTGAAAGTGACATGTCAGAGGTGACAGGTGGACCACCAGTGATGTCATGTGTCCAGGCAGACCCCTTGTATGTGGCTCATCCTCAGAGCTGAACGTGTCTTCCTGGTCCTCGCCAAGGACTGACAAGTGAGAGTACCTGTGCTTTTCTTCATCTTTCCACTTTGTTGGGTTGGCAGCTTGCTACAGGTACAGTACACATAATTGTAACTCCAGCCCAGTGTTATAGCGCTTTAGCTGTCATGACATGAAGATGCCAGACATCCATAATTCTGCTTATAGATCTGTTTGATAATATCTAGCTCAGGAAAGGCTAAAGTAATTTTGTGTGCATTTAGCCTCCTGCTATCCTCAAATGTACACTACATTTGGTTTCCTTGGGGTAAATTTCACCCCAGCAATTTAAACCTCCAGAAAATGATTTAAATGAAGTTTGTAACCTAAGTGTGTGTGTCAGGTAGGCCTACTTTACAAAAAAATAAAATAAATAAAACGTTTGAAAAAATATACCCATGGAGTGCATGAGGATTCTTTCTACTGCATCACACTACCAGTATACCCAAGCTGGTTTCCCAGCAAGACCATCACATTACCAGCTTGAACATCACTTCCCAGCATCAGGTTTTCTGATGCTGGCCTTCTCTGTATACCACACAGTCACAAGTAAATATTTGGGAAGGCTGCATTCTCATTCATTTTGTGCACCGAAATTGTGGAATGACTCCACATCGATGGAGTATTGGGATTTGGGTCATACCTAATCGCATTCAGGAATTGAGGTATAGGCGTAGCGCATTTGGGGAGACAACAAACCGTTTTATCAGTACTTGACCTTGTCTCTCAATGAAAAGTGCTTTATAAATTTAATGAATTATTATTATTATTATTATTATTATTATTAGTAGTAGTAGTAGTAGTAGTAGTGGTAGTAGTATAAATGCAAAAGTCGCTTTGGATAAAAGCCTTTGCTAAATGACTGTGATGTAATCTTAAATTCAACATAGCATGAATTAGACGCTAATTAGATTCTAATTATCAATCGATATGGCAATAAAATGTTGCAATAATTAAACTCTTTCTCTCCATGTAAATGGCGGGTTAATGGGTCACCCAATAATATGCTATTTTCTTCTAACTGGCAGTTGAGGTGGGGGTATGAATGTCTACCAATGACATGTTTGCTCAAATTAATTCCTTGTGTCTCCTATCTTTTCTTTCTTTACACATTAACTCTCTCTCTGAGATCTCCGTTCGCGAAATGTTCTTCTTGTATCAGAGGAAGAGGTAGATGTTCTTGCAGGCTAGACATTTAGAATTGGGTAAACTTTAATCCTTCTTCAATGAGGTATAATTACGTGTCTTGAAGGCATTAGTTGCGCTCTCACTTGTCACAAGTTAAATGAGGTCTTGATCCAATATCACACGTCACAAGTTTGACGACATTAGCTCGGATTGCTTGAAGAGAGTGCAGGGCTAAGGCGTCACTCCAATGGCATATCTAAGATGATGAGAACTCGATCACTACCCCCAATACGCGCAACAGACTTCATAAAAAAGATCTAGCCTACCGGAGCACCGACCGTATGCGCCCTGCCTGTGCGACCCAGTCTGCGCAATGGTAAGTGTCCCAATCAGACCAGTAGCCTAGACTAAACACAATTTTAAGACACAGACAATGCAATTTGTACGCATAGTAATGTCAATGTTTTATGTTTTATGCTTAATTTCATTTTAGCCTAATTTTCCATATGTTCACAATGGTGACAGTGCAGACAGACAATTTGGTGCGTTTAGTTAAATGTGAGGATGGGTTTGTGTTTCTTACGGATGATGAAACCAAAATCAATTAATTTTGTGAATTTGATTATATGGCATAGGCTACTTTAGCATATTGACAATGCCTATATGAGGAATTCTGATAGAGCGAGGAAACAGGATGATTTTAATTAAGTATTTTAATTCGAATAGGCTATAATATCTACTGTTCTCTGGCAGTAGCCTAGACCAATTTTCTTTGAGTAGCCTAGCCTAAATTCGCCTGATTCGTTGACGGACAGAGAGAGAGGATTATCACTTCAGCGAGCCAAAGGTCCCGAGAGACGTTATCACTTCGGTGATGGGGGGGGGGGGGGTGATTGAGTTACAACTGTAGCGAGCTACAGTCCCTTCGGATGTTGGCTATTGTCTCAAATAATATCAAGAAATTACACTTCAAATTACACGCAATTATTACGGTTACACTTTTTTTCATCATTGTTTTAGATATTCTCTTGTCCATTTTCTCCGCAGAGCACTGTCCTGACTTGCCGAGATCTGAGCTTTGTAGGGGGCCAGCGCGACAACTGCCCTTATACCGGCCAGACGTCCGCAGACAGTGTTGACGTTACCACGGAAACACTGGCCTCCTCCCGGGCCGTTGGTCCCCCGGACTACACATCTTGCCAGCGCGAGCCTGCGGGTAATTCTGTTGAAATTAAATCTCGTGACAGTCATTTATGATGGGTGGGCTATATGTTACTCTTCTTTTGCACAGAAATGACTATTTTGCCATATTAGCCTATATTTCCACACGCATGTTTATGACCGGTTTAGGTTATTGTTTAGGTTCATTTGTCAAGTCACAAGGTTATTTCAGTTATTTTTTTCTTCTCTCACAAAAAGAAACACTTGCATGCTTTAACTATGGGACTCCTGACCCTATCTGGACTGATCACCTGTCCCCCCATCTGAGTAGGAACAAACAGGTATTTACAAGAACATGACTGGGTAATAGTTTAGATGCAGATTTGATTCTGAGATATGGTCTCTCAATGTTTCTTGCTTTTTTGAAGCTCCAAGACACACTGATACTGAGAGAGGAGGAACTGGCCAGACTGCAGGCGGAAAACAACAGACTCAAAGAGTTTGTTAACTCTTCGTATGTGAAGAACCTGGAGGAAAAATCTAAGGTAATGATTCAACAAAATCAGTTACTGACTCACAGTTAAGTGATTTTCAGAGATGATGCCTCTCAAAACAACATCCCTTCATGTCCTGAAGAGGTTCCTCTCTGCCAAGAAGAACAGAAAGAGGAACCAACGGGCCAAGGAGGAAGAGCTCCAGAACCTCAGCACCAGCCAGCTCCTGTTCAGCTCTCAGGTGAAACGGACGCGCCGGAACCTCTCCCTGGAGTTCTGCACGGCGGAGGAGCTGGCCTCAACGTCGCCAGTCGACCACTGGATCCTGCGGACGCTGGGACTGAAGGATGCTGACACCATCGACCCCTCTGCTGGATTCAGCTTCAGCTCCCCCTTTGACTCAGACACGAAACGTAGCCCCAACCAGGACCCCTCTGATAACTACTGCCCAACAACAAGTGAGGAAATGTCCAATTACAGATCTCCTATTCGCGCCACAGACCCCTGTCCTTGTGTTGAACTGTCCACTAATTACAGCCCGAACTTTAACCCCATGACAGTCTCCAGAGACCCCTGCTGTAATGTCACTGCTACTGGATCTGCTGTTCTATTTAGCCCTAATATTGTGGTCACTCCCAAATACCATGTCACACCCTTTCAGTCAACTCTTACACTGGTCAATAACCCGTTGTCAACTCAGGACATACAGCCCTTCAGCCCCACGGTGACGTCCTCCCCAGTCCTATCTCAGGACAGATGTCCGAGGCTGAGCGGCGCCCCCAGCCGACACTGTCGGAGTCTGTCCGGTTCCCCCCTCAACCCTGCCCCCTCCCCCCTCGGCCCGTCCGCCCCGTGCTGTCGGACTGACGTGGCCTTCAGCATGTCCCTGAGCTCCTCCAGCAGCGTGCGCACACACAGCTTCCCCCAGGGCCAGGCCTTCGTCCGCAAACACACCCGGGGAGGGTGGAGCTTCACCTGGGTCCCCAAACAAGGGCCCTAGGCTGTGGGGAAGAACTCCTGAGATGTAGGGCAATTGATAAATGCCAGCATAAAATACTGACAGAACAATGACTGCCACAGTGACAAGCACCCATGCTGCCGGAAAACACTGCCCATCAAACTGTAAAAACGGTCGTACAACGGTCGTAAAAGCAGTAGTACAACTTGGTGAGGTGCCACTATACTGGTATAGACCTACGGTAGGTCACACTGCCTACTGTACAGACTTGAGCACAGTGAACTCTACCTACAAAAATGTAGCTTTTAAACAACTGACCTTTAATAAGAATTTGATAACTTTAGATATTACAACAGATTGTATAATACACTGGGGGAAACGAGAAAAGCTGCTGAGCCACAACCACACAAAACATCTTAAAAGTTTGGCTTCAATGTGTAAACATTTCTACTAAACTCTTAACTCTTCTGTACTGTAAATGTCACTGGTAGTACTAGTGTCATCAAGAATAAATGTGGTTTCTGATTTGTTGAGCCTTTATTGGCTGACAGATTGATGCAGAATGCTTCACACATCGCTGCCAGCGGTAAACACTACAAATCACAGTAACAAACTGCCTTCTGATTTTGAATTTAAAACCGCACTCTGTGATGAAAACGTGACTGTCACACTGTGGTGTGTCATGCTGATATTTTATGTCAGTTGGATAACAGACTTCCACTTAGTCACAGTGTGAGTACTGTACTGTATACAGGCCCTTGGACATGAGGTGGATAGATGGCTAATCCAAGTCAGCCGCAGCTCTGTGCTACATGGTGATCCGGCCCTACCGTGCACACCATAGCACCTGTCTCCCCTGCACTTTTCCTGGTGTTCCTGTTCCCTTTTCTAGACAACAAAAGGGGGCTGGCAGCTCCCCTGAGGGATATCCACCCTAAACCGCCCACCTAGGTAACGATGGGCTGCACCCCCTTTGGGACCCGACGTGGCAACGGGCTCCCCCGAGAGCTGAGCGGGGCAGAGGGAAACTTGGGTCCCAGAATTGGCCGTGGTGGTCCCTGAGTGAGTGGTCTATCCTTAATGACACGGTAAAGCCCCCTGCAGATGTCCACCAGATTGGGTTGGTGAGCAGCATGAAAGGCACAGACCCTGAGACAGGAGGCTGATAAAACCAGGCCTCTGTTTCCTTGCTAAGTATTGGGCATGCAAAGGGATCATTAAGTGGGCCTACCTGCTGAAACTCAATACGGCCCACTCAATCTGAGTAGACATGACTATATCATTTTACCCCACCTGATCATCATCGCTAGCATATACCTGTAATGATGAACAACTAAAGTTAGCTGCAAAGCAGACAGTCCACATTTGAATAGCAGAGTGAACCTTTTGGCCAAATAGTACATAATAATCCATTAAAACATATGTTACTATTTCCTTAAACCACTTGTATTTGATTGGCACAGCATATTTTAACTGAAATGAGTAGTTATTGTATTGGGTTACAGAGCACCATGGAGGTTATAATTACTATTATTATTATTATTATTTATTTTTGTGACTATCAGAAGGTTTCACTGTACAACAACATACAGGATGGAAAACATGTCTACGTTGCAGCCCAATGGTGGCATTGCAATTTAATATAGATAGTATATCAACACCCATTAAAATAACCGTTGAACATCAGGGTATCGTTTGGGTTGTGAATGCTTATGAGTGAAATCTTTTTGTTCTGTGGATTAGATTTGCCTATTGACTGGAGAGCGTGAGAAGACCCCTGACACCCAGGGGGGATTCACGGGAGTCCTTAGTTAGGAAGGTACCTCTTTACACAAATCTTTAGTATTACTGTTTCTCCATTGTCACGATATAATACTACTACTACTACTACTACTACTACTACTACCACAACTACTACTACTACTACTACTACTACTACTATTACTACTACTACTACCACTACTACTATTACTACTACTACTACTACTACTACTACTACTACTACTACTACTACTACTACTACTACTACTACCACTACTACTATTACTACTACTACTACTACTACTACTACTACTACTACTACTACTACTACTACTACTACCACCACTACTACTACTACTACTACCACTACTACTACTACTACCACTACTACTACTACTACTACTACTACTACTATTGGAGGGGGCTTAACTATCTTTGTGGTTTACTCAGTAGAGCAAGGTGAGTGTAATATTAACAATGGGGCCACAATGGCTCCAACCACAAACACACTGCCAGGCACTCATTAACCCTTAATGAGCTGTCAGTGGAGGCATCGCTCCCAAGACACCTCTATCCAGGACAGACACCTCTATCCAGCCCAGTACGTCCAGGGGACAGACACCTCTATCCAGCCCAGTACGTCCAGGGGACAGACACCTCTATCCAGCCCAGTGGACAGACACCTCTATCCAGCCCAGTACGTCCAGGGGACAGACACCTATATCCAGCCCAGTACGTCCAGGGGACAGACACCTCTATCCAGCCCAGTGGACAGACACCTCTATCCAGCACAGTACGTCCAGGGGACAGACACCTCTATCCAGCCCAGTACGTCCAGGGGACAGACACCTCTATCCAGCCCAGTACGTCCAGGGGACAGACACCTCTATCCAGCCCAAAGGACAGACACCTCTATCCAGCCCAGTACGTCCAGGGGACAGACACCTCTATCCAGCCCAGTGGACAGACACCTCTATCCAGCCCAGTGGACAGACACATCTATCCAGCCCAGTACGTCCAGGGGACAGACACCTCTATCCAGCCCAGTACGTCCAGGGTACAGACACCTCTATCCAGCCCAGTGGACAGACACCTCTATCCAGCTCAGTGGACAGACACATCTATCCAGCCCAGTATGTCCAGTGGACAGGGCAGAAGCCAGGGTGGAGAAGTGGTCAAGTGACTCTCTTGGACAAAGTAGTCACTGTAGCTTATAGAATGGAACAGTGGCAAAACCTTGCATAATCAGTCAAATCTGTATGTACCGTGTTACAATTCTAGTGTTATAGTGCTCTACGTTCCCTCACATTTCAGGGGTTCAGAGGAATAATCTGTTTCTATCAATTCCAGTAGTCCTTTGTGGGTGAAGCAGACATTCCTTAGCATGTGTACCACAGGATGGTCCACCCATTATTGATTGGTTTCCTACAGCAATTAGTTGATTGATAAACATATCTACCTGACACATGTCTTTACGTATCCACCTGACACACACACACACACCTACAATCTGGAGATACATGCACAAGCTATGAATGTAGTTAACAATTGACAGATAGGCCGAGAGGCAGCCTCCAATTATGGGCAGATTTTTATCTACAGTGACTAATTGGATTTGGGTAATATATGATTTATAAGCCCATGGGTGCTGACCCTGTTGGCCCGAGGGACGTGGCGGGAGGAAGGGCACCCCAGAGCTCCAGGGTCATAGTGTCCTCCATCGTGGCCCTGGATTCCTCAAGGCTTAATGGTTAATGCGTTTTTATGGCCTTTTGACTGTGAGATGAGTAACCACATACAAAGTAATGTCTCCATACACCCAATTAAACTAAGCACCTAACACATATTCATACTCACATACAGTACACGGTGATCTGGGCTCACTATGTTGGTCACCAAGGATACGGGAAGTTTACTCTGCCTCTACTTAGTAACTGGCATGTTTGCTTTAGATAGATTCCCTTTATTGTCCATCCCAGGAAATGTGTTGCCACATCTATACATTGCCTCACATGAACACACTACAATATATACAGATGTACATTTATACACCTACCCTACTCAAACTTACCCTAGTTGAATTCCTAGTATGTGTAAACCATGTATATGGCGAATAAACAGATCTTGAATCTTGACCCACACCATATAGATACACCCCATCACCAGCCACCTTAAAGCACACATGCTGTACATATACACACATCATTATGATGACATAAGTGATGGGAGTGTGTTGTTAAGTGATGGGGGTGTGTTGTTAAGTGATGGGGTGTGTTAAGTGATGGGGGGTGTTGTTAAGTGATGGGGGGTGTTGTTAAGGGAATGGGGGGGGGGTGTTGTTAAGTGATCCGATGGCAGAGGAGACAAAGCTCTTGTATCTGGGCCTGGTGCTGTTTCCAGGTCTGGGACCTGCATCTGGGCCTGGTGATGTTTCCTGGTCTGGGACCTGTATCTGGGCCTGGTGATGTTTCCAGGTCTGGGACCTGTATCTGGGCCTGGTGATGTTTCCAGGTCTGGGACCTGTATCTGGGCCTGGTGATGTTTCCAGGTCTGGGACCTGTATCTGGGCCTGGTGATGTTTCCAGGTCTGGGACCTGTATCTGGGCCTGGTGATGTTTCCAGGTCTGGGACCTGCATCTGGGCCTGGTGATGTTTCCAGGTCTGGGACCTGTATCTGGGCCTGGTGATGTTTCCAGGTCTGGGACCTGTATCTGGGCCTGATGATGTAGAGGAGAATGGGCTTCAGCAGAGCAGCAGAACAAGGCGTGAGGCAACAGAGAGTACTCTGAATTTATCACCTAGACTATCGACCAGTACCACCCAAACTCTGTGGTGATGAAGTTCTTCAAGAGGCTGGTCAAGCACTACATCTGCTCCCAACTGCACACTGGACCCTCTACAGGTCGCCTACCGATCCAACAGGTCCACAGAGGACGCCATCGCCCACATCCTCCACACTGTTCTATAAGATAAGACTTTATTGATCCCCCAGGGGGAAATTTGGCATTTCAGCACAACTTCCATCTGAACGTCAGTAAGATGAAGGAAAATCCTTCCAACTCCACCACAAAATGGGCATCTTTCCAATGCATTTTTCCATTGACAAGTACATTTTGATGTTTACACATCCGCATAGAGCAGAGCGTGAGGTGTTTAGTAGCACTAGATATATCTGTATTTCCACATTCAGTCCCCCCGTAGTACCAGAATCCACCACAAAAGGGGCGCCTTTTCAATTCATTTTTCCATTGACAAGTATATTTTGATGTTTACATCAAAAACTATGCTTGGTGTCTCAGTATAGTCTGAGACAAGTTTAATCTGTAAACAATGTACTTTCTACAACTGCAGAGAGTAGAGTTGGAGGTGCTTAGTAGCCCTAGGTATGTCGGTATTTTGACATTCATTATATTGGACTGAAGCCCACAGGTACAAGAACTTGTTTACCCACTAGATGGAGGCATTGAGTAAGGGGGTTGGAAGGGGGAGTGGAGATCCCAGAGTCAGTGAGAGGTAGGGGGCCTGTTACCACAAGGAAACATGCATAATGGATGGGGGACATGTTTACATATGTACTTGTTTAAACAAGGCTTGCGAGCCAATAGTATTACGACTCCTGATGGCTCCTGCCTGCAACTGCGGTATTATTTTTCTCTGGAATGTGGAAGCTTATTTTAAGTTAGAAGTATACTGAAGCAAACACATTGCCTCGTCAAGAGTATGAGCTTTGTGCCTTTTACATGCTGAAACTGTCTAAAAATATTTCAAATTTTAATATAGTTGTCCAGTCTAAATTACAGACAACCATTCTGCAGGTGGTACACCTCCAGGAGAGATGGCTACTTTTCAAAGCAATAACTACTTAAATAAACACTTTTATGTTCCTATTAATGCAGCAGAAAAAACAACAGTTCCGGTCAATCCCCAAATCAGTTGTTTCAGTCATGTTTTATTTTAGTCATTTTAGTTAAGTGGAAGAAGAAGAATTTCTGCCATTCCTATAGGCTGAGGGCTACACTAGATCCATATTGAGAAGGGCGGCGGGATACACTAGATCCATATTGAGAAGGGCGGAGGGATACACTAGATCCATATTGAGAAGAGCTGAGGGCTACACTAGATCCATATTGAGAAGAGCGGAGGGCTACACTAGATCCATATTGAGAAGGGCGGAGGGATACACTAGATCCATATTGAGAAGGGCGGAGGGATACACTAGATCCATATTGAGAAGGGTGGCAGGATACACTAGATCCATATTGAGAAGGGTGGCGGGATACACTAGATCCATATTGAGACGGGCTCAGGGCTACACTAGATCCATATTGAGACGGGCTCAGGGCTACACTAGATCCATATTGAGACGGGCTCAGAGCTACACTAGATCCATATTGAGAAGGGTGGCGGGAAGACTTTGCTCTACGTTGTTCCTCTCCAGGACGAACGAGAGCTCACACCTCTCCCTGCAGAGGGACCATAATTCCCCCACGATGTCAAAGGTTTGCTGCCAGCAGTGACAGACAGAGATGCCTCTTCAGATGCTGGCACTCCACATCGACAACTGTGTCCAGTCTAGCCCCGAATCAGAGGTGAAAATATCTTCCTGTTTGTAAAATACTCCTGTAAACTACCATTAAGTATGGTGCAGGATTTGATGGAGTGGGATGGACTTGTTGGGAGCCAGAGAGAGGGGTTGTGTAGGGTAGCAGAATGACACCGTGGGGGTGTGATGACTTGTAATGCTGCATTCCAGTTGCCTAGGAAATAGGAATTTGGAGTTGGTATTGATGTCACACACGAGCTCACCGTGTTCTAGAAACAAAAGGCGAAAAACCCACTTATACTGTACATAGAGTACAAACACCGTAGCAACATTGTCCACTGATAGAACCAAACAGTTCTACTACAGCTTCCACTTATTGTTGATGCGCGGAGCGCACGGTAGAGATCCCAGTTCAGGTCACATTTTGGATGACAAAGTAGGAAAATCCCAGCCCAGAGGTAACAAGAACGCAGCATAAGACACACTGATATTGGGGGGAGGGGGGTAGTGTGCCATGACATGAGTATAGAATGGTTTCAGGAAGTGAACTAACTGGTGTAGAGGAAGTAGAAAATAAACTTAGTAGACAGAACAGGAACTCAAGTTTTCAGTATGGGACATCCTCAAAGGACCAAAAAACATGTTCAGTGTTGCAGCATTGATGTTAAATCACCATGTACAGTATTATTCACTCTGCTGAAGAGTCAGACTGAACTAGAGCAAACTAAGAATTTCTCCTCCTCCATTGTCTGTTAGCCACATTGTTTAGTCCTAACTGCCATTTAAAACTATTTGTATGGAATGTGCTTTAAGCTTACAGAGGCCTGAAAGCCTACTCAAGTTGACATTCACTGACAAACCAACCAACCTCATGTTCATTATGTGATGAAGAGAAGCAGTCAAAAATTAGATAAATTGTGATCTCAAATGCTTGAATGTACAGTATGTCTTGGGGTTTTCTAAACTAAAGGTTTAGAAACCTTTACCGATGGCACACCAATGGCCTCTCATTCACCCATTCACACACACATTCACACACCAATGGCCTCTCATTCACCCATTCACACACACATTCACACACCAATGGTGGCAAGCCGCTAGCCTGCTCAATGAGAGCAATTTTGGAGTTCAGTGTCTTGCTCAGGGACAATTTGGTAGCACTTTACATTACAGCTCAGTAATAACAGAGTAATAACATGGTAATAACAGGGTAATACCAAGGTAATACTAGAGTTATACCATGGCAATTACTAGTTACTAGTAGTAGTTACAGTACCTGTGTAGTTACCAGGGTAGTAACCTGTTAATATCTACATTATTCCTACATGCAGGAAATTACCAGAAAATAACCAGTAGTTACTAGTAGTAGTAGTTACCTGTGTAGTTAACATAGACAATAGTTTCTATGTAATAATGTGGAATCAGAGCTGGAAAATGCAACATTGTCAGTTTCTATTGAATTCCATGGTTATATTCTTCCTAAAATCCCAACTAAGCTCATGGCTTGCTACATGGAAACAGATATGGTAGTTTGTATGTAATAACATGGAATCAGATGATGAGAAAATGCAACATCCGCTATTTCTATTTAATCCTTTGGTCATATCCTTCCTATTCTGAGTACCCAGAAGCTCTCACTTCGGCAAGAACTTCTGGGAACAAGCTATGATATCCATAGACACCAATGAGAATCCGGATGCTGATTGGCCCGTGCAGATAGTGGGCTGTGCGGAGAGGCTGATTTGGCTTTTGATTGAATATCATAGCTTGTCCCCAGAAGTTCTTGATGTATTACGAGTCACTCTACCTGCTCAGCCACTGCTGCGCCCCCAAATAACTTCATACAACCTCAAATCAGACATGAGTTGTGATCATGTCTATGTAGGCCATGGAGATAGTGAAGATGTGATCATGTCTGTGTAGACCATGGAGATACTGAAGTTGTGATAATGTCTATGTAGACCATGGAGATACTGAAGATGTGATCATGTCTGTGTAGACCATGGAGATACTGAAGTTGTGATCATGTCTATGTAGACCATGGAGATAGTGAAGAGGTGATACTGTCTATGTAGACCATGGAGATAGTGAAGAGGTGATACTGTCTATTGTGAACATGGAGATACTAAAGAGGCAAAACAACACAAAAACTTGCAAAATTATGCATATGGACAAAGCGAGTAAGTCCTTTCTTTCCTCTGCTATATCAATATTTATTTATTTATCTTTTAAAAAAGCATTGGAATTAAAAGTAAAATTTAAAAAAATAACAACTATAATAATAATAATAATACGTATAATAATAATAATAATAATAAGAAGAAGAATCATCATCATAATCATCATCATTAACAGCTTCATTATTCATACAGGATCAGGGCAGCTGTGGCTCAGGAGGTCGTACAGTGATTGTGTGCTGTACACGAAGGCCCATTGCTTGGAGACGTCACTTCCTTTAGCCGTTCTGAGGCTGGCGTGGGGCTTCCTGCTCAGGTCCTTTGACGTGAGTATCAGGCTGCTGCGGACGTTCTACCAATCTGTGGTAGCCAGCACTCGGTTCTTTGCCGTGGTTTGCTGGGGAGGCAACATCAGGGGAGACCAAGGGGAGACAAGGTCGAGAGACCAAGCTGAACAAGCTGGGGTGGAAGGCAAGCTGGCTCTGTTGTGAGGCAAAAACTGGACAGACTGGAGGCAGTTGTGGAGAGGAGGAGGATGAGGAACAAAGTGAGGTCCATCCTGGACAATCCCTCCATGATGAGCTGTTACAGACGGGGAGCACCTTTAGCCACAGACTCAAACCACCCAGGTGCAATATGGAACGGTTCAGACGTTCTTTTGTGCCAGCAGCCATCAGAATCTATAACAGTGCACATCCATCCATCCATCCATCCATCCATCCATCCATCCATCCATCCATCCATCCATCCATCCATCCATCCATCCATCCATCCATCCATCCATCCATCCATCCATCCATCCATCCATCCATCCATCCATCCATCCATCCATCCATCCATCCATCCATCCATCCATCCATCCATCCATCCATCCATCCATCCATCCATCCATCCATCCATCCATCCATCCATCCATCCATCCATCCATCCATCCATCCATCCATCCATCCATCCATCCATCCATCCATCCATCCATCCATCCATCCATCCATCCATCCATCCATCCATCCATCCATCCATCCATCCATCCATCCATCCATCCATCCATCCATCCATCCATCCATCCATCCATCCATCCATCCATCCATCCATCCATCCATCCATCCATCCATCCATCCATCCATCCATCCATCCATCCATCCATCCATCCATCCATCCATCCATCCATCCATCCATCCATCCATCCATCCATCCATCCATCCATCCATCCATCCATCCATCCATCCATCCATCCATCCATCCATCCATCCATCCATCCATCCATCCATCCATCCACCTCTCAAAGCTGAAGTGTGTGCTGTCTATGCAAAGTATCCTCTCTTTACAGACTTTCTTGGTCCCACAGAGAAACTAGTTGAAGACGTGTGAACTCAGGCTTGATGCTCTGTGAATCTCAATAATCCCAGTCTCTGTCTCCCTCTAGTGGTAAGAGTCAGTACTTCAGTCTGTGTGTGGGCTGTGCAAGCCCCCAGGATCAGCTTGGCGCATTGAAGCCCCATGGGCTTAGAGGCCATGCTCGGTATTGCAAGTCACGTGACGGCATGCAGCCCAAAATGCTTATTTCTCCTAGAAATAGAGTATACTAGACATGTCTAACAGTGGAAAACATTTGTTTTTCTGGGTATCATTCAGCATCAGAAACCAATCTTTAAATCATCAAGTTTTAACTCATTGTCACTTTTTTTTATCGAGCCGACTTTCATGTATGCTGTGAACGAGCCTCGGGACGCTGGGTGCGCGTTCATGGCTCCAGTGAACTTGCCGGAAATCACGTCACCAGAGGAGGACCCGCCCTACTCTGCCTCTGATTGGCTAATTTATTGGAGATTCGGGAAGGGATGTTTATTGATGTCAGTGATTAGCCCAGTCCCAATGTCCACCCTTGCAGACTCACAGACTTAAGGGCGCGCTCCCGCGAAGTCCGCGAGGGCTTACGGGTGTCCCAATGTCAAATCGGCAAGTGCATGAGGGCTCTCTGGCAGACATTTTGAGCCCTTTATGCCCCCTTCTGCAGACTTCGCCTAAGGGAATTACCCACAGTTCATATCGTTGTGATGTGAAACATGGGGTTACCTGAAGAACAGCCAATAAACAAGCACGGACTGATCAACCAACCCTAATGTTCACGTTACAAAACAAAATATGTTTTCATGTTTTCAGCTGGACTTGCTTATCTGCACAAGTAGCCTTATAATTATTTTGGTTTCATTATTTTTAAGTATGGGTTATTAACCCCATGGGTTTGTATAATGTGATTTGTGTAAAAAATATGTAGGCTATGGTTATAAATTACATCGATTTCTGTTGCTCTAAATCATATGATTTCCCAGTTAAAAGCAGTATGACATTAATCACCAGCTACTTCTATAAAAAGCTAGTGATTCAATGGTGCGTGTGGGCGGTATTAATACTTAGGATTGAGTTTTAACCAGTTCAACCAGAAATTCACTGAGCTTGATGGGCACCTGCCAGCTAAACACCTAGTACTGTCACCCTCCACTTCTGCTGTGCCTGGATCCAGCCCTACTGTACCCACGGCATGCTTGTCTCTAATCCTACTGTACATGAGAGATGCCTGTCTAAATACATATCTTTAGCAGTGGAGGCTCGTCCATTGAGGCAGGGGAGCGCGGTCCTCCTCAGTTTTTGGAGAGAAGAGAGGGATTAAAATATAAATATATGAATTTATTTATTCATAATTAATATTATCTCAGTTTTGTTCATAAAGCAGGTTTTCCCTATGGATAAAAACCCATTTTTGAAATTCTATAACTGGCAGCTGGAGGACCCATAGATATCGATGGAAGGGAGGCTAGCCTCCCTTAGGGCGGGTTCTTTTCTCTTAAATCAATGTAATGCCTTTTTTCTTGCTAATTTGTGATTGGCCAAAACTCTGAAAAATTACCGCAAGGGAGGACAGTACTCCGGCCCTGTCTGAACAGGATTCAGATATTGACATTTTGTTAGTCCAATCACATTTCAGATTCCAGATTTACCACAGTGAAGACTGTCATAGAAATTACAACTGGCCTCAAGACTTTTCAGATCTCAGCTTTTGTTCTTAAAACCTATTGATCCAGTCCCCTGCCCTTTGCTATTCTAAACACTTAAAACCTTTGTTCTCTCTCTCTCTTGTAATTCCAAACACCTCCTGAACCTCTGTCTTCTCCACTTCTTTGTTAGGACAGACACCCCTGTCGTGATATCCTCACCAGGACAGGAAGGCCTCACACCTCAAACCTCCCGTCCTGGCTCAGGCCATTGTTCCTTTGTCTATATTCAAAGTGTATCGCGCTTTTCTTTGTATCCCTCGACCACTGTTTGATGTCCGTCACCTTATTATGACGTGTATAGATGAGTCAGCCAACCAAATCTCTGATAGCGTCACATCCTTGTATTGAGCACATATAAGGCTGCGCCAGACGAGCTTTGACTTCACTTCTTTCTGATGAACCACTCTGTGATTTATCCTGAGGTCCTTTTGCAATCGTATTGTTTTCTTAATAAATCTGACTGAACCTTTTTGTGCGAACCTTGGCAAATCCTTTTTTGACTTAAGATCAGAACTTCTTCAACAATTTGGCGACAGGGATGGGATCAGCTGCTGTGAGGTTCGCCTGGAGTGGACGACGAGGACGCAGACGTGCGGAGCAGTAGCGAGCTCTGGAAATTCTTCTCTCTTTGCGTCTATTCGCATTGGTTTGGAGAAGTCCGCCTCGTTGCTTTTACTCGGCTAAGCTCACGGTACATTGAAAAACGAATCCTCTCTATGCTTGGTATTTGCCTTGGTTTCGTTTCAGATTGTGTTGGTCTGGATTGTTGAAAACAAACCCCCGGGGTGGTTTGGGTGACGATCTAAGTAGTTGTAACTCAACAATAGCGATATATGATATTGTATTGTTCTTTGACTTCGTCCTTGTTTCGTTATTAGGGGTTTTGCTTTTCAGTAGAAGTGTGATTTTGGCTTGTGACTCATTTGTTCCCTTGCAGTTGATGTACAGTAGATTGTTTATCGGCTGCAGGTTAGAACGGTTGAGTTGGTGTTGAGTCAATGCGCCAAAGTTGGCACAGAACGGGCTTCCTCTTTGGCCGGTCGCGGGTGTAATTCAAACCGCAAGCCGTTGTATGTTTTCTCAACGAAGGTAGCTACTGGGAGTGATTTGGTAGTGTCCGATCTGCGTTTCTTGAAGAAACGTTTTCCCCTTTATCCCGGGTGGTTGGTGTAGTAACTAGGAGTTTAGCTTCCAACCAAGGGGCTGATGGATGTTCAGCCGGGCAGGCATATGTTTTATTTGCTTGTTTTAACATTGGCCTTTGTTCGTCCTTTGTGTTCTGTGTCCCTGCACGGGGTTGTTCGTCTTTGTTGTTTACTGTGTGAGTTTCGGCTCTGTCTTGTATGTGTTGTTAAGCGCGCCTATTTATCCAGGTAAAAGTATTGTTTATTTTTTCCGACACTGTTTTTGAGGGCCGTAAATCGTAACTGTTAGTGAGTAGTCTGAGAGACGTTCATCTCCGTGTTACGTAGGAGTGTGGGAGAGTGTCCTTTGTTTTGTTTTTTTCATAGGGTATTCTTGTGCATTATGGGTTCTACTACTAGCTCACCGCTTGATATTCTCAAATTGTCTGGTCCAGCTAAGATTGTTGCTCTAAAGCATTCTGCTAGTGCCTGTTGGCAGATTCCGCTATGGAATAAGCATAGCAGTTTTCCGTTTCCATCTGGTACGCTTAGCGTTAAAGCTTTGGCCAACGTTAGGGCTCAACTAGAAGCGTTTGAAAAAACTAAAGTTGGGGAGGAAAAGTGGTAATGCCATCGATTGGGCTGCGTTTAAAATGTGTGAGTCAGTAGCGCGGGAAGGGTTTTTGAGGTCAGAGAAAAAAGACAAAGAAACTGTACAGCCGACGGCGTCTCCGCCGCTTCCCCCATCGAATCACTCTGACATAGATTTTTCCCCCTCGACTCGTTGCCCCGTGCTCACACCACCTAACCAGGCTGTTGTTCTTCCCCCTTTTCATGCTCCCGCCATTATTAGCCACGTCCCTTCTCTCTCTGCCGAATCCCCTCCCAGTATTGCCTCTGTGCCAACCGATCCTTCTTCCCCGCCCATGCAGGCGCCTCCGCAATACGAATTAACCGCGCCCCTTTCTCCCGACCGACCTGTACTTCCAGGTCCACCCTCTTCTCCCGTCCATGCTATCGCATCTTCTACGAGATATTACACTAAACAAGAACAGATAAGGAAGAGAGAATTGGATAGAGCCATATCTGAGGCTAAATTCAATTTGGAACAACTACAACTGGCTAGTGATAGTCTGGAGGGACCGCAACTTCAGGTCCCAATGGTACGCTGCCCAAATCCTAGTCCCCGACCGTCTCAACCAAGCCCCCAGGATCAGCTTGGCGCATTGAAGCCACCATGGGCTTTCAGGCCAAGCTCAGTATTGCAAGTCACGTGACGGCATGTGGCCCAAGACCCTTATTTCCCATGGTTTGTGGATTATGATAGATAGGGCTAGAAAAGGAAAACAATTTTTTTGGGGGGTATCATTCAGCATCAGAGACCAATCTAATCAATATAAACTTTTAATTCAATTGGGTTTTTTTGTTTTTGAAGCCACCAATACCTGTATCGAGCCATTTGAAACATGTGCTGTGAACGAGCCTCGGGGACGCTGGGCACGCGTTCATGAGTCCTGCGAACTCGGCGGAAAACACGTCACCATAGGAAGACCCGCCCTACTCTGCCTCTGATTGGATAGTTTTAAGGAAGTCATTATGTAATGACGTCGGCTAACATTTGCTATGCTTTTAGCAATAAGGCTGCTATGATCATGCTAATCATAGATATGAACGTATGCCTATGATGCAAATGATCATGACATGTGGTTACTTTAGGACATAGTTGGAAAAGATCTAGAGGGTAAGTGGGTCAATGTTGAATAACTTAGCTAACATTATCTAATGTTACATTTCTTTATATTAACGTCAACTATATTGATAGGCTAGGTAGCTATGCTAACGGTAGATAATGCTAACGGCTTAGGGTTAACTTTAGTTAACGTTAGTTAATGCTAACGTTATGTTCGGAGGTTTCAGATGTATTTACATTTTAACATAATGTTGAGCATTCTCAATGTGACATTGTTCATACATTGATTACAGTCTGTAATCTTGTCTGGCGTTATTTAGCTATAGTGCGCTGATGCTTGCTGCTGCTACTATAGCATTTGCCACATTATACATCAAATTAATCAAGCATGGTTATTGTTATTACCTGAAGGCATTATTACCATTGCAAGAAAGCATGCCCAAAACCCAATTGAATTAAAAGTTTATATTGATTAGATTGGTTTCTGATGCTGAATGATACCTAGAAAAATTTTGTTTTCCTTTTCTAGCCCTATCTATCATAATCCACAAACCATGGGAAATAAGGGTCTTGGGCTGCATGCCGTCACGTGACTTGCAATACCGAGCTTTGGCCACTACGTCAAATGCATGGAGGTATAATATAAACTGGAGACGGCATTGAAAATGGCTGCCTATTCATTTCAATGAAAGTTGCTCACCGGCGCATGAAGCCATTTGACGTAGTGGCCAAAGCTCAGTAGACGCTGCTGCAGGTGGAGGCTGGTAGCCTGGTAGAGGCTAGCTGCTGCAAGGCTAGTGAAGGCTAGCTGATGCAGGGCTGATGGAGGCTAGCTGCTACAGGGCTAGTGGGTTCCAGAAAGTGTCCAGGCTTCGAACAATCCAGCAGCAAACTAGGCCTCAAACAGTCCTGAGACAAACTGATACTAAAGTATCTCAAAATAGGTCCCAGAGATTTCAGAGTGGAGAAATCGCATTGTGTTGCCTCTGGGTATGAAATGCGCTATATAAATTAAGCTTTGATTGATTGATTGATTGAAATCTAGAATAACTTGCAAAGGCGTCTAACAAACATTCCACATTCAAGCCAACATTTGACATACAATGACTTAAAACATTAAAGTCCACAGACCTCACAAACAAAGAGTTGATTTAGCTGCCATCTTGGATTGGGGCACACACATGAATGTAGTTAAAGAAAGTGTTATTCAGTTTTTCATATATGCTAAAATTGACTGTAAATCCATTTCAAAGCTGATATTTCAAATAATAACTTACTGAGGGAAAGTGCCCCCCGGAGCCCATGGGCGGTTCGCCTCTCTTCCTCCTGTCCTCCTCAGTTTTTTGAGTCACCAGCCGCCACTGATCTGTACCATATACTGTATATAGATAAATAACATTAGCTAACGTTAGCCTAGATACCTAGCCTATATTCAGTATCAATATGGTTGACGGTAATATAAGCAAATGTAACATTAGTTATTCAACATTGACCCACTTACCCTCTAGATCTTTTCCAACGATTTCCTAAAGTAAAGACATTTCGTGATAATTTATAGCAAGTTGGTGCTAAAAGCATGGAGCCAGTTTAGTTTACGCACATGTTCACTGACTGATTTGAGGAACTTAAGAGTCCAAGCATGAGGGAACAGACTGTTTCTAACATGCCCGACCACATGAGGAAGACTAGCACTATGTATGGTCTTTTCATCAGGGTCACTTTGACTATGCAATGTTAACCATGTTGATGAACTGAGAAGGACTTCATGGATGTACAGTATAACTGACCTCTCCAACGTATCTGTACTTCTTAAATTATCAGCCTAAACTATAATATAATTCATTAGACTTTGAACACAGCTTGTTCTTCAGTTGGTTTTGGAACTCCTAAAATCTGACTTTAAAAAAGTTTTACTTAATTTTTATAGCTAATGCAAATGTAAAATTAGAGCTCCATCAAGAATACTTATTAGTGAATACTTACAGGGAATATCCCCAACAACTGAACTAGACCTAAAACTCTCATTTGCATGATGCAGGTATGTGCTTTTTGATTTTATTTTTTGCTGGAAAAAAAGGTTCTTTAAAATACTTTAAATTGACTCATGTTTCTCACATCTAAACTCTTTTTTAGTTAAAGTTTTCACTAATTTCATTCTCCTCTTTCCACCCAAAATCCAGTACACTCTGACTCACACATCTGCAGGGAAAGCTATTAGTACAGGAGGGACCGTCTCTATCGGCTGTAAAGTCAGTAGTCGTGTGCATGGTGGTGACCACCTAGCCTGGTACCACCAGAGACCCGGGCCCTGTACTACGAAACACGATTACAGGGTTTGTGCGATAACTTCAGGTTCAACCCTGGTTTATCTGTACTACGAAGGTGGTTCACTTTTCACCGTGCTATATCGCCATGGTAACTTCAGTGGAATTTAAGATCCCATATGAAACCTCAGTGTGCAAATCATCATTTCCAGCCTCCATAATTATCACCATCATGATCAACTACCTTCCTACCTCTGTCAACGTCATACATCTCATTGAAACCTTCTATCTGGTCTAACACATACTTCACCATATTCTCTCATCATACAGTATGATGACCAGAGAGATCTAAACTCTTCAGTGTTTTGTGTATCAGATGACATTGTTCTTGTCAGTGCTCTCTAACATGATGACTTGAGAGGAAGTCACCACTTACATGTGTGTGTTACGTTCATCTCAGATATGACTTAGATGACTCACAATACCCCTCTCACATCTGGCCCAGTCCAGGGTATTTTAGGCAGTGTAACCGTTCAACTGGTAGACTGGGAGCTGTGGGAGTGAAACAGATTTGCAGAGGCAGGGCGGGGAGGTTCTGCTACTCCCAGAATAGAGCAGCACTGTCACCAGATGTTCACCTGAACACAGGGTTTACAAGGGCTTATGATGTATGTTCTAATCTTAGAAAATAATTTCAATACCTGGAATAAAAAATCAACCTATTAGATTTTCACTAAATATATGTACTGTACATGTACAACATACATAACCAGCCCATGTTATTATATGTACAGGTATGTGCACAGTACTGTATTTGGTGTCATTACAGCTACTTTAAGTAGCAATGCTAAATGCTAACCTGTATTGTGTCGGCTTTGGATGCCCTCTGCTGTTCAAGATCTAGCAACAATGTAATGTACACATATATGGCACAGCAAATCAATCATCATCAATAAGATCAAATATATTAATTTATGGTTCAAAACTTTATTGTCCTCTAAACAACAACATAGGGGATAAACAGCGGATAAATAAAACTTTATTGTCTTCTAAACGACAACATACAGGCGTGAAAGCAAAGCAAACATGCAGAGTGAAAAGTGAGCAATAGCAACATATCAACACTAGCACTGATAAAAGGTGGACTCTAGTAAAGCCCTTGTTGGGCAGTCACATCAGCATGGCTGTACTCTTACTGGACAGCTCCTCACCAGAGGGGGGCAGGACCTAACCTGGAAACAAACAACACATCAGTTTCAGACAAATTACTGTAGATTGATTACTGATGACTTTTCTTCTTTTCTTTGGTGTGTGTGGGGGTAATTCATGATTGGTTATATGTATGTGGGTTATTCTAATGTTTGTTTTTTTACATTAAACCAACTAAAACTACTTTACCGCTATTATATTCCAAAGAAATCCCCTAAGCACGATTTACTAACATGATGAAATATTTACACATAACTGCATTAATGAAGAAGAGAAACCTTTTGTAACTATAAAATTACTTTCAATGTTCTAATGAGTAGAAGAAAAGATGAAGAATTGTTCAGATGTCTATATTTACATATATCATAAGCACTGAAAGGGTGAAAATTTGCTTTTATATCTGTTTATGGTCCGTCCCAATATGAAAGTTTTTCCCAATCTAACTGCAATTTCTTACTACTGCATCTTCAGGACTTCTCGCTCATTCTCGGTGCAGACATGGATTCATATGTAAATTTGTGATTGCATTCCTCCACATTGTCCATAAGCTAGACTACAGCAATGCTCTCTATGCCGGCCTCAACCAGGCCTCCATTGCACGCTTGCAATTGATGCAAAATGCGGCGGCGCGTCTTTTAACAGGCACCCGCAAGTATGACCATATCGCTCCAATTTTAGCCTCACTCCATTGGTTCCCTGTTCGTTTTAGAATTGATTTTAAAAGGAGTAGTAAAGGAGTAGTAAAGGGAAAATGCATGTTTAGCCCTGTTTTAAGGTTACTTATGATCATATACAATGGTTCAGATCAAAACGTTGACAAAGATAGCATTTTCGAGAAAGTTGATAATTGCTCTACCACCGTTTTGGTCATACAATAGATGTGGATGGGCATCTTGAAAAATCATTCAAAAACATGTTAAACTCTGCTCTGTATTTCTATCTCTGTCTTAGAAACAGAATAATCGCCAAAAGAATAATACTGTGTGTGTAATCGCAGGAGAATGTGCTTCAGTCAAGTGCAAAACATCTGTTTGATGCAAGCGCAGTCGGCTGAAGTGGACCAGACAGGCTCAGAGTCTGCTAGACAGGGAACTCCAATAAAGTTGCGGCATATAATTTAGTTAGTTTCTATAGCAACCAATATATCATGTTTGGGATGCTACGGCTCTTGTTTGGGTCAGTTGTATGAACTGCGCATTGATTTAGAACATGTTTGATGCCGGGCGTATATACCGGGCGTTGTGGAGAAATAATGTATGCCTCTCGAATGCGTCTTGGCCAATCACAATCGTGTATTCACACAAGCCGTTGTATAAAAGGAGAAAACGTACAGATGCTTAAAGGATCCTACCGGTCTAAATATGATGTGATCTCCTAAAACTACTCACCCAACGTTTATCACATGACAAATCCATTTTCCGAAGTAAAGCGCACGCTAACAGATATTTGCATTCTCAGTGCCCCGTCTGCCGCCATTACATGGATATACTTGGCTTGCGCTGGATTTTAAATTTCTTCTACAGGCCTCCGAATTACACCAAAGTTATCTCGGTGAGTCAAACGTCTTATAATATGCCGTAAATAAGGTCCAGGTTGTCAAAAACAAGCGTTCTCCTTTAAATTATCGTTAGGTAATCTGATCATGACTTAATCTATCATAGGCTGAGTTTGATAAACTAGCCTACAGTGTTTTATATATTCTAGGATTGAGTTGCCCAACCAGCATTAGCTAGAGAGTGATGCAGCAGAGTGGAGCAGCACAGGGTTGAGAAGCAAAGTGTAAGAACTGTATTTAATCAAGAATACTTTCATTTCAAAGAGAGATAGATCAAGGCTTGATATTTGCTATGTATGAAGCAGTATTAGGTGCCACCATCACTGCTGCCATTGTCCGCACTCATGCGCACCCTTCCAACCCCGCTAACACAGGGCCCCCCCACATAACAAATCCCAATTTAACCCCTGTGTATGTGTAACTGAGGCCCCGATTACACTACTACGTTTTTTGGCGTTTTTCCCAAAAATACCTATGTTACACTGCCACGGCCAAAACGAAGCTCGAACCCGGAGGTGGATCGATACAGCCGGAGCTACGTTTTGGAGGTTAATACGGAGCTGCATTTTAGTGTAGTAGGCAGGTCCGGTTGCTTTTGTAAAAATGATAGGAATAGGGCTACACGCTGTGTTCACATCACATGAAACCAATCAAACAGGTGATTTACGGGTTTGAGTTATATACAGTAGTAGCCTATCTTTTGACTTACTGGTGTGTACAGGATGACTTACTTATGTGTATGGGATGACGTATGGGATGACTTACCGGTCTGTACGGGATGACTTGCGGCCGGAAGCTCCACCTCTGGTCCACCTTCACCTCCTACTGGATCCCCTAGGTGGCATAGTCTATATTATTAAGCCTACCGGTGACAAGCTGAGCAAACAATGTGCCATGCCATGGGATTCTAACTATGCAAGCTAGATAGCAAACTAGTAGATAGGTTAGCGCTGTCAACTTTTGTAAAAAAAATAAATATATATATATAAAAATAATAATACGATAGCAATAGGGCTACACTGTAACGCTGTTCACTTCACATTAAACCAATCAAACAGGTGATTTACGAGTTTGAGTTATATAGTAGCCTATCTTGTGTATACTATAGTTAATATAAATTTGGAAATAAGAATAACAGGAGTCAGGAAAACAGGAAAAAACAGCAAGCGGATAATAATGTAGTATATAACTTAAACTGTATTCAATGTTTAGCCTAAAGGTTCCCCCCAAAAAGTAGACATTTCAAATCATAACCCAAACAAGACACTTCAAATAATAATATTCTCTCTTAAAAAAAAAGTAACTGGCAAAAAGTTAAAAAGCCTTTATTGCTATACACGTGGGTAGGCTCCCCGACCAAATATCTCCTTCATCACACCTGTCTGAACTTCCCAGCTACCCAGAAAAGCAACCTTTTCTTTTTGAGTAATATTCTCTATTCAATAATCTAATGCAGTCCAAATGTTCCAATATACATACAGTCCTTATAATCAGTTTACTTTATGTCCTTCATCCCTTATGTTATAGCTCTCATAATATGACAAGAGATAGGCTATTAAATGGGTTTATGTCAGCAATCCTTATATGTAATCATTGAACAATAGCCTAGGAATTGTTTTGTTCACGTGTGAGTCATTGATCAAAATCAAAATAGGAATTGGATATGGTGTTTGGATAACTGGAAAAAAACACATCTGTGGACGACCCAATGATGTGGTGAACCAAGTAAAGCAGGCATTATCTATATAGCTTCGCTCAAGGACAAAGTTGGGTGAATGGATGGACATAATTTAGTCTTCTTGGTAAAGTTGATTGCGCTCAAAACATGAAAGAATAAAACAAAAAATGAAGCAACACAAAGTAAATGAGATGGTGGTTGGGAAGCAAAGGGAACTGTTTAAATTAATGGAAATATACCTGGCTGAGTTCATGGAGTTTACAACCATTCATTTCTTACAACATAAATAAATAAGAGTACAGAGAACAGTTATGGTGCGTTCAAGACAACTCGGGACTCTGGAATTCCCGACCTCCAACTTGTGAAAAACGAATTGAACGCCCGTCCAACTCGGGATAACAAGTTGGGAACTCGGGTATAATTTTGAGCCCCAAGTTGACGTCACAACATGGCGGCATACAACGTTTACGGTAAGAATTTAATTATTATAAAATGTTTGTTGACGTTTTAACATGCAATTTGATGTGCAATTGTGCAATATATGTTTGTATTATATTTGTCACGCCACGGGCGAGTTATAGGAGGCAGAAGTCTCTAATATATGGCGCTCCATAGACACCAATGTATTTTGGGTGACCAAAGGCACGGTATGCTGGGCCAGGAAGGTGCTATTGCTTGGAGGCTGGTGTTCCCGTGTTCAGGGGGACCAGGCGGAGGTGCGAGTACTGGATCCATGGCTAAATGATTCTGGAGCCGAGTTATAGGAGGCAGATGTCCCCATGATAGCCTATATATTTCCAGCCTCAATCTAAGTCCCTAACATGTGAACACTTGAAATGTAGCCATTGTACACTTCTGACCTGTGTCAACCAACAGTACAATATGTTCGACCTATTGATTTTATACGTGAATCTAATGGCATTTAGTTATTTACTATCTTTTATACATTTTGTATAAGATATCCATATACAATTTACATATGGATTACCACATATGTTAGGGAACTAATTGATTCTACAATGAATTGTCGATGCTAGTTCAATACTACATACTTATTATGTATGTATAGTATATGGCATATGCTATTCTTATATGATATGTGCAGACATTTTCTTTGTGACTTTCCTAGACTGTATGAGTCATTTTCATACTGTACATCGCTACGTTCCTCAGCATCCCTGAGGGTGCAGTGTCGCCTATGGAACCATTTGGACCAGCGGTAGGAATAAAGGAACGTTAAAACAGCGTTGCCTCATGAACAGAAGTTTGATATATGTTTGATGTACATTACAGTGTTTCCCCTAGGAAGAAGAAGTAGTTGCCCTGGAGAACGTCGGAGTCCAACAGGTGCTTCACCTTGAGCATACAAAAATGCCATTTGGCTACGCATCCCCCCTGTTCGCTTCGGGACGAGGAAGTAACGAGAGTAAAATCCCGCCCCCGAGCGGCTCGGTGGAACCACCGCTATCTCCTTGGATAGGAGCTCCACTATCTCTGACTGGAGAGCACTCTCCTGCCGCGGACCCAAGACCACCGTCTCCACCACCCCGGTGAAGGACGGCGGGTGGCCGATAAACTGAATCGCATACCCAGACGTCAGGATGCGAAACAGCCAGCGAGGGAGGCATGGCAACTGCATCCACGCCACTCTGCGTCGCAAAAGAGGGCCCGCCGCCACGCGCGGGACATTCGCCAGAAAGCGATCATACTCTAAAACGGCCCCGACCGCCACCGCTGGCACTCCCCCACCCATGGGGGCTGCAGCAGTCCAAGGGGGGCCGCACATGAAAGGGAGGCGAACCACAGACATTGTCATCACACACCAACTTACTTGAAGTGGGGGCGAGATCAATGTCAGAACAGTGTAAATGTTCTCCTGAGCATGGATACGTAAGGTCGTAAGTAGCCCGAGAGCTGTTGTAAAAGGGAACTTCCATGTCTGTAGACAGTGGGGCCGCGTCAATGTAAGCACATGAAGAGGCTGCCGACCCAGCCTGTGTAACGGTAGCCCTTGTATCGCTCACAATGAAAGGAAAAGGACTATTGTCCTCATATGCAAATGAGGCAGACGACTCAAGCAGCGGAGCCCCGTCATTGCATGCAAATGAGGACGCTGCTGACATAGACGCAGTCTGTGTGGAGGCAGAAGCCTTTGAACTTCCCGCGAAAAGTTGGGGAATCTTGCTCCCATATGCAAATGAGGCAGATGACCATACCGATGCAGCGCAACGGAGGGAACCAATGACGTATGATCATTCAAATTTGAAGTATAGCAGAGCGAGCGCTCAACTTCAAACGAAGTTCATTTAACAGTCCTAACGACATCAACCGCCTCTCGGGCTGTGTGCGAGAGTAGTTTAGTCGAACGAGACACAGAGGCTTCATTTCCCAGTCGTTCTCGATGGTGCGGTACAGGAATACCGGCGCTCACCGTTGAGGTAGCCGAGAACGCCTTCCCAGTACTACACACCAAGCGAGACATTGGATTAACTCTCTGGTGAGCATTTCTCTTGGAAACAGAAAGTTTAGCTGCCGAAAGCTGACCCGTAGAGTGGGAAGGCTGTCCGACAACTTTCCTTGATATCCCCGCCGGGGTAGGATAAGTAACCAGGCTAGCGCTAGCTAACTGAGTGGATGAACTGACCCATAGTGTTTTTGAGACATGACAATGGGGCTGAATCGCACTACCCTCCACAAACTTATTTCTCTTGGCAGAGAGCGGAGGGAATAGCATCAGACTGTCGAGCCTGGAAAGGACTCAAGTGACCACCGGTGTACAAAGGAATATGCTCTTTATTGCAGAGACCTCTAATACAGGGACCACAACCATCCTCTAACGTGAGGGGAGGGCCATAGGGAACAATGGCAGCCTGATCAGACGTTAATTGTCATCCAGTAGTGCCGGGCTTCTTCCTCTTCCACTGCGCTGCAGAACTCTGGCGAGCGGTGGAAGGAGCGTGGGAATCCTGGGCAGATCGCTGGTTCGTGGGAGTGGGAACTGGGCCAGCCCTCGGAGCGGTGGACCTCACTTTCCTCTTCCTCCTTCTCACGGGGACACGTGCGACAGCAGACGGGGTCCTCCTGACCCTGAGATGCCTGGCCACCTGCTTGGACTGCCTCTTGACTTTGCCGAGGCGTTCCAGGGTTTCCCCGGCGGCAGAACCGAACAGCCCGGACCGGTAGATGGGAGCCTTCAGCAGAGACGTGCGAGCTGAGTCGTTCACAGTGGAGACCCCCCGCCACAGCAGGCGATGGTGCACCACTGCGTTAGCCATGACGCGGCCAGTGCAGATCGCAACAGCCTGGCAGAGCTGCATGGCCGCTCTAGCCGCAGCTTGGAAGTCGGGAACCCGTTCGGGCAGTGGCGAGGCGCTGCTGCTCAACTCTGATGCCAAGGTGGTGACCAGTATGGAGATGGACGAAACAGCGGCCGTGGCCTGGGAAGCGAGGACGTACATGCGGTCGGAGAGGGTAGCCGCTTGTCTGTCTCGTGCCCTGGGAAGCTGGGGCTTCTTGGTATTGCTCCACGCAGCCGGACCAGGACCGAAGTGGACCGCAAAGGACGGCTCGAGCGGCGGGATGCCACCGGAGATGTCACGCTCATAGCCGGACACATGCCTATGGAGACCGCCGCGCGCTCCAGTATACCGAGGAACACCCTCCGGAATACGAGCGGCTTGGCCCCACCGGCATCCCGGGGCTAATCGTCTGGAGAGCTGCCCTCGCCGCCGGCGGGGGGCTCGTCACCAGACTCAGAAGAGCACGTACATGGGAGGGGCCCTGGGAGGCGGGCAACTCCCCACTGTCCTCCGAGAGGACAGGGGACGGTGCTCCGTGTGTGCCAGAAGTCGAGGCGGGCACGCCTGAATTCAGAGGGCAGCAGCTCGCACTGGGAGCACAGCGGGTTGGGAGAAACTCCCTCTTCAGCGTGGCTCTTCCCCAGGCACGCCACACACCGGTCGTGGCGGTCGTCCAGGTCCAGGGAACCACAGCCGCAATCTTCGACCCGCGGAGTATCTTCCAGGAGAGGAGGGGCGAGGACATCCATCGGGGATCCAGTGGTGCCAGAGTCCCTTGGAGGTAGGTCACCGCTGCCGTTCTTCTCGCTCTTATCTCTCATTCTCTTCATCTTCAAAAAGGTCTTCAGGTGCTTGATAGCTCGTCTGAAAACAGGAGAGCAGATTGCTGGGGTGTAGCCACCTTTATAGTAAGGTGGGTGGGTTTGTGATTGGTTGAGGCGATAAGGAGAACATTTTTATCTTCAGATTGGTTGTTTGCATGCCAACATGGGTTACCAATAGGAGCGCTAGCGCCCCCCTATGGGGTGTAGCTCCACAATGTAGAACAGGAAGAAGACAGACCGTTGGCGTAGACTGTGCAAAGAGGGTTAAAACAAAAATAATAACTACTGAAAATTATTTGAAACTAATCAGGGCTAGTTTGTCAGCGCAACGAGGGAACAATTTAAAAAATAGGGCTTGAAGCCGTCATGTTCAACTTTTGAAATGTAAGTAAAACGCAAAAATGCATGGATCTTTTAACGTGAGCTTTGCTTCGGAAAATTGATTGCGATAATGTGATATATGTTGGGTGACTAGTTTTAGGAGCAGATCAAATCATATTTAGACCGGTATGGTCCTTTAAGCACATACACACACACACAGACATACACACACAAAGCTTGTGCTTAGTTGTACCTGGCAGGTCGCAGCCTAGGATCTCCAGCCTCATGCCGATGCCGGCGGGGGACCACCTCTCAGGGTAGATCCTGACGAAGCGGGCCGCCGTCTCCTCAAAGTATCGTAGCTCTGGTGTGTCGTAGTTCGTGTTCCCCTCGAATATCTGCAGCACACACAGAACACAGAACAGAAAGCGCTTCAGGAATATCAGTATAACACACAGCGCAACAGGCAACAGTCTGCACATGAACATTGTCCAGAGCATCTGCAGCACTCACAGAACACAGGATACCTACAGCACTGACAGCAAACAGCACTTGAGGCAACACAGTCTTCACATGAACATTGTGAAGAAGCACCAGATTGATAGGCCGACACTCAAGACTCAATTGCCATTTTGTTTCACTTCATCATTCAGTTTGAAAGTGCTCCCTTTGCGGCGGTTTTGAGATGGACGTTGCTGAAGAGGGCGTCCTGAGCGATTAGTTTATCCCCTTAACCAATCACGTCACACAGTTTCATTCCATCATCATTCAAAGGACGCTTGATTGAACTAGTTGGAATTAAGACCGAGAAATCACTCTGGGTTAGAGTACTTAAGATAGTTTTATGCCTCTGTGTGTGCGCCCTGTGCGTCACCTCACGCGCGCTAGTCATTCATTCATTCTGTCTGTCTCTCTATGCTTTTAGGCAGCAGCCACAACAGCATTATGTAAAATGCTGGGATCTTCTCCCCCCAGCACTGCTGCTCTTTTTGGACATGGAAAATGCATGTTTAGCCCTGTTTTAAAGTTACTTATGATCATATACAATGGTTCAGATCAAAACGTTGACAAATCTTTTTGAGAAAGTTGATAATTGCTCATCTTGAAAAATCATTCAAAAACATGTTGAACTCAAAGATAAGAAGCTCACCGAGGGTGTAATTGGTGTCCGTTGGTGTTCTGACATCATATTTGCCGCAAAGTATGAATCCTGTAGGGTTTTATTGATCATTTTATGAAATCCATTGACTTGTACTGAAGCGACCATTGTAGATGTGTAGATCAATCCGCAGAGGGGATTCAGGAAGCGGAACTACTTACGGTAGCTATTGTTATTGTTTATGTTGCTAGGCTACCTAGTTTGCGGAAGTTTACACACGTATGTGCTGCGACTAAATAGTTCTATGCTAAATATTTAAAAAAGACTTTGCAGATGAACTAGAATCTTACTTTATGGCGAATTATATGTCAGAATGCCAATTAACACCTATGTGAGTTTCTTGTCTTTGAAATCTAGAGTTTAAAGTCCCAGTTAACCAAAATCAGAGATTTGCTTGAAAACACATTCTATGTGTTAGTGATGCATTGCTGATAACATGTAAAAATTGGATGAACCATGTGTAGTACTGAATTGTGAAGTTAGACCAGTTTTGTGTTTTTGACCAGTTTTGATTTCTGGATTTTCTGGGCGGGCTTAAAACGGTACTTGATGACGTAGAGCGGTGTTCTTAGCATATCCCCGCCCTAACACTATATAAAGCTAGAACGGATTTGAATCTTCGGTTCTCCTGCTCCATCTTGAGTCTAGAATTAGCTAGTTTTAACCAGCAGTCTAGAATTAGCTAGTTTTTCTTAGTTAGCTTAGCAATGCCTATGCATAAAACTAAACGAAAATGCGGCCTTCCTGGATGCCAGCAGGAATGGGACGATAAGGTCTCCTTTTTTCAACTCCCGAGTAAAGCTGAAACCAGAGAACCACCTCTGCAGCAAACATTTCACTCCCGAAAACTTCTGCAATTATAATATGAGGCTTTTGGGTTTCACAGACTCACGACTGGTCCTGGTGAATTCGGCGGAGCCAACCATCTCCCTCCCCGGCCTCCATTCTCCTCCTGTCGCATCAACCTTTGGTGCCGACACCGCTGTAAGTTGCCTTGTGTGCTTATAGCTAATTAACGTTATAACGTTAGCTAGGTAACGTAAGCAATAGGAAAATACACTGCTACGTTAATCTACAAAATATGTGTGATGACATTTATGTGGTAATGTCAGCTATGATGAATTATATGTAATCTTAGGAGGAATTATAGCTAACATTAGCTATGTAGCTTGTTGCAGATGGGAGTGTGTAATAACCTTAGTCTAGCTAACATAGCTAGCAGCACCGACCAGGCGACCACCCACCAAATAACGTTACGGATGATATATTATGACTATAAGCGTTAACTATACAGAAACTGCCTGCCATATTTGTGGCACCTGATGTGCGTATGGGTTCACCGGTAATGGTTACAGTATATTTCTCCAGCGGGAGACCGGGAGGCGGGAGCGAGGGGGATGGTTAGGTAGACCAGCTGCAGCTGGAGAAAGACGCACCCTCTCCCAGTGAAGCGGTGCGCGGCGGCTACTGGCTGAACATTCCAGTTCTGATGGATATATATATTGGTGATGTGCGTGCCACATGTTATTATGTGCTATTTTGCGGGAAAGTTGAAGCCGAGTGCTCGTTATTCTCACACATAACATTGCCAACGAGAGTGGATGAGTGTGTCCCGATTATCAACTCCGGTAGTGTATGCTTCTTCGCGCTATCAGCACTGTTCAAGCCAGTGACTAAAAGGTACATTTTAAACAACTTTTTCCATTGATCCCAAGGGACGACAGGATCGCCTGGGAGGGATAGGAATGGGTCCGGAGGTGGCAGGGAGAAAATAGGGACAGACTCATACATTCCTCGTTGCCTGTTTTTGTATTTTGCATCTAAGGGCAGTAACACTGGCGCGTTGGTATAGAGTAGCTACAGTTTTACCTGTGTTGTTTGTCAGGAGGTAGGTTAGGAGGAAGCATCTGTGTGTTTGACTCATTAGACAAGTGTAATTTCAACTCCTCTCTGTTTTCACAAAGCTGTGCCTTCCTAGCACAAAAGAGACGGCGTGCCAGTGTGACAATATGCAGACCAGAGAACGGTACTATTTGACAGGTTCTTCCCTCCACACCCCCTCCCCACGCAATTGGGTGTGGCTTCGGTGCCTTCAGCAGACACGCCCCCACAGTCTCAGACCAGAGAATGCTGCTGATTTTTTACCGATTTTGAAGCCTTATTTTATATACTTAGCGACATTTTTAATCACTCAGATTTGGCTGGGTGGTTAATGACATGTTTTCCTGTGGTGTATGAAGCTCATAACAAAAATTTGAACTGGGTTAACCTGGACTTTATGTTTTTTAATGATTTTTCAAGATGCCCATCCACATCCATTGTATGACCAAAACGGTGGTAGAGCAATTATCAACTTTCTCGAAAATGCTAGCTTTGTCAATGTTTTGATCGGAACCATTGTATATGATCATAAGTAACCTTAAAAAAGGGCTAAACATGCATTTTCCCTTCACTACTCCTTTAAATACCTCAGCGATTTCCCTCCATGAATTAAAAGACAGTCTTTTTATAGTCCTTCGATTCTGCATCGTACAGGTGCCGATATTAGTGAACTTGCTCCGCTAGCATCTCCTCGAATCGATCCATATTTGCCGGGCTTGCTTGTTTACAAGAAAACAGATGTGACATGTATGACCGTAAATCCCACCCTCGTGCACTGATGTCCAATCAAACCTCCGCGGGCTCTGCGTAGCTTGACGCGTTGTGACATTTTTGTGGATGTGCGCAACGTGTCTCTGCGGCTTCTCTGCGGCCTCTGCGTCTGTGCGTTGTCCATTTACGCAGAAGTATAAAACAGCCTTTACAGACCCTGAATCGTATTTCTAAAATCAAAGTGGGCGTGCGATTCAGCCAGGCTGCCAGATAAAATGTAAATTATTACTCCCAAAATACTCCCAAACACACTCGCGCACACATACACATTCACACTCGTACACGCACCTTAGGCCGGCTGGTCTTTCTGTCCGTGATGAAGCCCCAGTCCTTGCCGTCTAGACTGTGGGCCACGCGGTACCTCCGTACGAACAGCCGGTTGTCCGTGCCGCCCCTCGCCCGCGCTCCCTGGCTGATCACGCCCCGCACCGTTTTGGGGACGCCCAGGTCCACCTGCAGCCACTCCTCCCCGGCCGGAGGCTGGGTCCGGGCGGGGAACCACCCGGAGCGGCCGGCCACCAGCCTTGCCGCCCCAGGGGTCCACCGCTCGTCCCAGGTCGAAGAGGCCGAGATCTGGGCGTCAGGGAGCAGGCCGGAGAGCAGGCCCTGTATCTCTGAACACGGAGGTTCTGGGGGTGGGTGGGTGGTAGGGGAGGTTGAATGAAAAACAGAGGGGATTTTAGAGAAGTGTGGAGAGAAAGGAGGACAAGAGAGAGAGGGAGAGAGAGAGAGGTAGTGGTTGAAAACAGATAGATAGATCACAGGGAGATAAGAGAGAAAGAGGAAGGGAGGGGATGGAGAGAGGAGAGGAAGGGAGGGGATGGGAGGGGATGGAGAGAGAGGATAGGAAGGGAGGGGATGGAGAGAGAGGAGAGGAAGGGAGGGGATGGAGAGAGGAGAGGAAGGGAGGGGATGGAGAGAGAGGAGAGGAAGGGAGGGGATGGAGAGCGAGTTAGCAGGCCTGACAGATTAAGAGACAGATCAAAGTTTCATGTAGTGATGTCATAGCACAAGTAGTGCATGTTGAATTAGGCAGACTGTAAATGGCACAGGAAGTCAATGTGATACACAGTATCTCCGAGGTCATCTTGTGTGTTAAAACATCACAAACTGTTTAAATCGTCACAAACAGTGACACGTCACAAACGGGGCTCATACAATATGCACTTTTCTTCAATCGGATTGAATTGGAAGACCAATGCATGTAATCGGAAAAGCTGTGTGACATGCGCTATAACTACGGAAGCTCAAATCTTTTCTAATGGATATCTATTGTTTGTTATCGTGGTGCTCTTATACCCCATTCAGACTACACTAATTCAGGCCAATTTTTCGCGGAGGTTTCTTTTTTTTTTAACAGCTGTCTCCTGTTGCCCTGACACCACTACTCTAGGCCTTAAAGGTTTTATGGCAGGAGACCCCCCCCAGGGGTCCCCTCCTCCCAGTTGTCTTTTATCTCTGTTAATGCACAGTTTTGCTGTTGATCCTCAGACCTAGCCTACTCACTGATAATTGGTTAGTGAAGTTTTGCATATGTATGGCTCGCTGAATCTGATTCGAGCCGCAGTCTCAGCTAGATAGCAAATGAGAGGACAAGTTTCCCAGAATGATCAAGAATGAAAGCATCGTTTTCACTCTTTCTCACAGCAAGCATGCTTGTACTTGTGGGGTTGTTGGCTCCTCGGTTAGAGTGGCGACATGTTTTTCAGCTTGTACGGCAGTTAAAACATTTTCACTTGTCGACGGGGACAGTGTGAGAAAGGTGTTTTTATCACTAACGCTTAGCCTTCATCAAACAGTACGTTTGTTGTGTACGGTGGCGTTTGTTCTCACAACATGCATGAGTTAGTGAGCTCATTACTCTGCATGCTGTTGCTGACACTCTGTCTGGTTCTCATGCAAATGAGATGACAAGATTCCCCGAAAATGTTGATGTTTCTCTCTCTAACAACACGCATGCACCGGCTAGCTCGCCGCTGCGGTTGAGCATAGTGGTTGTGAACAGTCTGGGCCCCATTGCTTTCAGCCTTCACTAGCAGCGTTGAACGCTGAGCAAACGGAGGCTGGATATGCAAATGCGGTAATAAGATTCCCTGAATTATGAGACACCGCCACTTTGTCTGAATGGGCAAATCGATGGCGGGTTGTCGGTAATGTGGACGCTGTTGACTCATCCTAGTTCATTCTATGAATTAAGTGCTTCTCGGCTAGCCTGGTATGACCATCCCAATCTAGCGAGCTTACTGCTTCGCTCCGCAATATCGGTCTGGCCTTCACCCCATAGAGAGCAATTATGTGGGCGGGGGTACTTGCCTTGACAGACAAACACCTTCAGCCAATCAGCGTTCAGCAAACCAAATCCAGCCGGAAGAACGGCAAAAACGTCTTTTCCACCGAGAAACTCCGCTAGTGCATGCTCTTGTTCTTGTTTAAGTGTTGTGGTTAAGTCTATTTCTGCAATAACTGGACTTATAGCTGCATTTATTCTTCTAACGTTAACGTTACCACTCGTTGCTTCGGGAGCCTCCATGTTTGTTTAGCGAGCGGCAGGGACACGAACCAATCGGGCTGCTTTCCACTGTGGGGCGGGACAGCAGTTAAAACGCAGTCCCTGATTGGCCCGGTATGGTCTGGATTTTGGCATAATTGCTCTGGAGGAGACGAAGGCCAGACCGTTCTGCGTTAGTGAAACAGAATGTGAGCTTGCGAGAATGGGATGGTTGTACCAGGCTACTTCTCGGCAGGAATGCCATTCACCCTCGTACTTAATCAGGACATGGGGATTTTTCATGTCCCTTTCAAGGAAGGCCCGCCTTGGACCAGGACACCAGAGTGTCTCCGCTGTCCGGTGGTGGTCAGGGCCGAGTTGAATTATGGCAGATTCCTCGATCTGATGCCACGATCTCCGGCACAGCCTCTCTCGAACCGCGTAACAGTATGGCAGGAGAAGTGCCTCCTGGACAGCTGGTTACAGCGCATTCTGACAGAGGGGTATTCCATTCAGTTATAACCATATATATATAGCCAAAAACATCCTGAGGGGTGGACCTGGCTCCCAGCCTAAATGAGGGTCATCCTTTATCTTAGCCCAAGAACACACATAGCCCAAACCACTTTAAAGAGCTTAATTGGCTACCTGTTGAAGGTAGAATTACAACAATTAAAATGTAGTATGGTCTATAAGGTTGTACAAGGTTCATATCCACATTGTTTTACTGTGTTTTCAGTATGTTGGGGACTCTCAGGATGTGAATACAAGGGCTAGATTATCTAACCTGAAACAACCCCATCTAAAAGGCAAAGTAGGGAGAGGTACATTTCTCTACAGGTTAAAAGGAGTAGAATACAATGCCAAACAAAATGAAATCTGCCCTCTGAATAGTTTTTTATTTTTTTTAAATAACTGATGAAATGGAGGCTGCGTAAATAGCAGACTGAAAAATCTTTTCTAGGGCAGTTCCAAGTGTGGACTACTATTATTTTTCATGATAGTATAATAAATGAATGTATAATAATGTCTTCAGTAGTTGTTTTGGTGTTGTTTTTAGTAGATGTCTTCAGTAGCTGTTTTATAAATGGGATACCAGTAACATATACCTGTACCATTGGCGTCAGGAGCCGTGGGCTTCCGGAGCTCGCGCTTTTCATCTAGCCCCGGACGTTTTTTGACCCCCAGTTCCCAGCAAAAAGTACATATTTTAATAAAGAAATGGACGCAATACGCAAATCAAATTCCACTCCAAAATCGAGTCAACTCTCGAGTAAACTCTCACGTGTCGGTCGTATGTTATAACTACAGCCCCCGCCCCCTCCTGTTAAAAGTTGATTCCAAAATGAAGTGGATTAAACGAGTTTGGGTTATGATATAAGGTAGGTCTTTTGTGATTAATTGCCAGTTGTTATGGCTGTGCGTTTTGCTTTGCCTAGATTTAATCAGCACTCGAGAGTGTGAACTTTGCTTCCTGGAGCGGTGGGCTAATAAGCCTAGTGGCCTAGTAGGCTAGTAGTAGCCTAAACACTGATTAGGGGAGTAGGCTATTGAGTGCTGTGCCATAAGGGGGTGTATTTTATCATTCTGTCATTCCTCTTCGTGGTGTTTGGCCATTGTTGTCATATAATGGCTCTGCAGTTTATTTAGTGTGTAGCCTACTTAAAAGCTTGCTTGATTCGGCCTAAATATTGCCCGCTTATTCGCTCGCTGTCAAATTATTGGCCTTTGTTGATGTGTTAAAAAACATCAGTAGCGGGCGCCTGTGATAGAGTGGCGAGACACCCGAATTTCCCCAAGGGGATTAATAAAGTATTTATCTATCTATCTAGCCTAGGCTACTGTAGTTTTCCTGTAAGTTTTTTTACATATAAAATTGCCACTGCTCAGCGCCCTTCTGGTGCTGTGAAACCTCCCATCAGGACATGCTTTGAAAGCGCACCCCCCAAAAAATTGTGCGTGCTGTGCGCGCGTTTCATTGGTCCTGTCTTTCCCGGTTCTAGGACCCACCAGACACCACTGGTTATCAAAAGTTTTGACTTAAAAATAAAACTCGAACGCCGTTGTGTTTTGCGCTGTGCTTAGAGGGTGGGAGATATATTAGACCAGTGAGATGTCCAGGCCCTCTGCCCTGGTGTGTGGCAGCTGTTAGTATCAGAGGGGAAGCCTCGTTCATGATTGCCATCTCTGAGGGATCTCTATTAGATGATGGTCAGCTGGCTCTTTTTCAGCTTCCACTGGCATATTTTCCCCCCAGATTTTTCTTTTTCAGAACTGACATTTTTTAAGGGCTCATATCCCGCAGTATGTTGCATTAAATAGTATTTTGTACAGTAGATGGAAATGTGGCACATTGAGTTGTTTGTAAGGGTGTTACCTGTATTCTCATAAAAAAAGACTGGGCACGACACTGGATGCTATTAAATATTGATTTTTATTTATTAAAGTCCTGTCTTGTTTACCATGATTTGTGTATGATGACTTCTTTGCCATCCCCTTTCATAACCAAATGTGGTCTGATTATTAAATTGCTATGGCTTCTTGATTTTGCTCTCAAAGTGTGCCAAATTGATGCATTTAAATTAACAATGTTAAAAGATTTCTCCCGGGGCGGCATGCCCCCGACCCCCCTAGAGGGTCGGAGGTCCACCCCCCATAGCTGCACAAAATCCTGTGGGAAACACTGTTTATGGTGTATGTGTCTTTGGTGCATGGTGGCAAAAACAAATGGGCCCCTAAAATATATTTTCCTGCAGGTTTCACCCGCTCTGAACTTCAGCCCCTGATGCTTTTCCCTTAGCCCCTAATGTTTTTGAATCCTAGATACGCCCCTGACCTGTACATGTCACTCCCTGATCCATTAAGTGATATGACTTTATTGTGATATCCTGACAAATCTTAGTATGTATGCACATCTGTGTATTGTATTTTTTATAACTTCGTTGAATAAATAAATCAAGTTTGATTACAACTAATGCTCTAACTGCTGCTGGGAGTGTCTGAGTGTGTGTGTGTGTGTGTGTGTGCCTGTGTGTGTGTGTGTGTGTGTGTGTGTGTGGTGTGTGTGGGTCTCTGTGTGAGTGTATGATTTGTGTGTGTCTGTGTGAGTGTGCATCTTTGTATGTGGTTGTGTTACTGTGCGGTTGTGAAAGAACCAGCGAAATCCTCTTAAGATCACACACACAGACACACACACACACACACACACCTGTGATGGGGCAGCCGTAGAGCTCGAAGCGCAGGGCGATGCCGTTCTCCCAGGTTTGGGGTCGTATGCGTACGAAGCGGGCCAGAATGGGCTGGGGCACACGGTTCAGCACCACCTCCGATGGGTCCGCGTTCGCATGGAACACCTGGGAAACACACGCGCGCGCACACACACACACACACACACACACACCACAGGGGGGATTTAGGAGGCACACACACCACAGGGGGGATTTAGGAGGCATACACACACACACCACGGTTAGAAGCACGCACACACACACACGAAACACACTGATTCCGAGTTCGTATGGGACACCTGGTGAACACACACGCACACACACACACACACACACCACAGGGGACGTTTAGAAGGCACACACATGCACACTCACACACGCGCGCACACACACACACCACAGGGGGGGTTTAGGAGGCACACACACACACACACCACGGTTACAAGGCACACACACATACACACTCACACACACACTCACACACACACAAAACACACCGATTCCACAGTGGAGTCTGGCTCTGCTGCATATACACAGAGACAGGGCTAAGCAGAGACAACCCAGACACATATACAATGACACCCGACCAGCTGTCAGGGTTTGTCGTGCTCGGGGTGGGGGTGGATAGAAGGATGGATAGATAGAAAGGTAGATGGGTAGAGGGATGGATGGATAGAAATATAGATAATAGAAAGATAAATGGCGAAGATAGAGAGGAGCACTTGGTTGGTCCCCGGGCGCGTCCCAGCATGCACGCTGCCTACTGTCTGCTCCCGGCTGCCCTCGGGGGAAGGATGTCAGGATGGGTTAAGAGCAGAGAGAACTTTCATCGGTGGATGCTTCCGTCATTACGCGCGTGTGTGTTGCGGCGTTGCGGCGTACCACCGCGTGCTGTGCTGTGTGATAAATAAAGATGTTTGTTGTTTGTTGCTCCCTCCATCTCTCCATCCCTCCATCATGTCATCCCTCCATCTCTCCATCCCCCCCCCCCCCACCACCACCACGACCCCCTGCCCAGTAATCACTGTACCAGACAGAGAGGACAGATCATACCAGCCTCTCTAACAGACAGACATCCACATAGTCCTCAACCTATTTTACCAGGCCAGAGGTCAAAGTCGTCATCCCCCCCCTCTCTAGGTCACTCCGATGGCGACAGGGTCATGACTCATCTCCATATAGACTCCCCAGAAGAATCCCACAGAATCTCCAGAGCTTCCTCTGAGCAGATAAGAGAGCACTGTTACAATCACACACTGGCCTCTAACGGCTCTGATCCGACCCTCGGGTTCCGCTCCAGGGGTTCTGGGCTAGGGTTCTCCTCCAGGGATCCGTAGGCCGGGTTCTCGTACCTTGTGGTGCTTGCCGTGGCGGTACATCATCCAGTCTTCTCCGTTGGTGCTGACCTCCAGCTTGTAGGTGGTGACGTGGTAGGGCTTCTGCGTCTCCCTGGAGACGGCACCCTGGGTGGCGATGCCTGTCAGAACCTTCAGGAAGAGAAGGTCCACCTGTGAGAAACAGAGAGAGAGAGAGGAGGAGGACAGAGAGAAGAGAGAGGGGGGAGAAAGAGAGGAGGATAGAGAGAGAGAGGAGAGAGAGAGGAGGACAGAGAGAAGAGAGAGAGGGGGGAGATAGAGATAGATGTAGAGACAGAGAGAGAGGGGGAGATAGAGATAGATGTAGAGACAGAGAGAGAGGGGGAGAGAGATAGATGTAGAGACAGAGAGAGAGGGAGATATAGAGATAGATGTAGAGACAGAGAGAGGGGGGGAGATAGAGATAGATGTAGAGACAGAGAGGAGAGAGAGGGGAGATAGAGATAGATATAGAGACAGAGAGAGAGAGGGAGAGATAGAGATAGATGTAGAGACAGAGAGAGAGAGATAGATATAGAGACAGAGAGAGAGAGGGAGGGATAGAGATAGATGTAGAGACAGAGAGAGAGAGGGAGAGATAGAGATAGATGTAGAGACAGAGAGAGAGAGGGAGAGATAGAGATAGATGTAGAGACAGAGAGAGAGAGGGGGGAGATAGATGTAGAGACAGAGAGAGAGAGAGAGGGGGAGATAGAGATAGATGTAGAGACAGAGAGAGAGAAGGGGAGATAGAGATAGATGTAGAGACAGAGAGAGAGAGAGACAGAAGTAGAGACAGAGGAATAGAGAGAGCGGCAAGGGTAAGCTTATATAGATGCCGGAGAGACAGAACCAGTGCTGTATCTATCTGTCTGTGTGTGTGTGTGTGTGTGTGTGTGTGTGCAGTGTGTGTGTGTGTGTGTGCACCTGGATGTACTGCTTGTTGCTGTCCTCATTGGGGGTCCAGGCGTTGTCGGTGTTGTTGAGGCGTGCCTGCTGTGGCGACCAGTGGCCGTCGTAGTAGGAGGAGGAGGCGGAGATGTGGTCGTCTGAGATCCTCCCCGACTCCATGCCCAACGCCCTGCTACAGGGGAACGCTACAGACACGAGAGACAGAGGAGAGAAGGTCAGCAACAAGAGAGAGACAGAGAGAGAGGGACAGACAGAGATAGAGAAATATAGAGAAATAGAGAAATATAGAGAAAGAGAAATAGAGAGACAGAGATAGAGAGATAGAATAGAGATAGAGAGAGAAAAATAGAGAGATAGAGAAATATAGAGATAGAGAAGAGAGATAGAGAAATAGAGATAGAGAGAAAGAGAAATAGAGATAGAGAAGAGAGATAGAGAGAGAAATATAGAGACATAGAGAAATATAGAGATAGAGAAGAGAGATAGAGAAATAGAGAGAGAAATATAGAGAGATAAATCCCTGGAGAAGACAGACTGAGCCCCCACAGGCAGACCCGGCTCCCTGGAGAAGACAGACTGAGCCCCCACAGGCAGACCCGGCTCCCTGGAGAAGACAGACTGAGCCCCCACAGGCAGACCCGGCTCCCTGGAGAAGACAGACTGTGAACCCACTGCTCACACAAAGACGTGAAAACCAAGCTGCACTTTTTAACTACAGTACATGCCAACTGTACCAGGACATCAGAGATACATACTTCCCACAGAGAACACCCAAAAAGATTTTGAAAACTTGACTAATGACAAAAAACTCCCATATCTGCTGGGGGAAATACAGCAGTACGCAAACATAGCAGCAAGATCTGTGAGCAGTTGTGACAGGAAAAGGACATGCAATGGAGCACAATCACCGTAAAGACTGTCAATCTGTATATATATACATACTGTAGTGTACATACAAATATAAAAGTTACCATTTAAATACATTTATATTATATTATTATATTAGGTCTTATGGAGGGTTATGCGGGAGTATGGGGTGAGGGGATCCCTACTTAGGGCCATCCAATCCCTGTACACCCAGAGCGAGAGCTGTGTCCGTGTCCTCGGCAGTAAGTCATCTTCCTTTCCAATGGGGGTTGGCCTCCGCCAGGGCTGCGCTTTGTCACCAATCCTATTTGTGATTTTCATGGACAGGATATCGAGGCGTAGTCGTGGGGAGGTGGGTTTGCAGTTCGGTGAGCTGGGGATCACATCGCTGCTATTTGCAGATGATGTGGTCCTGATGGCATCATCTGCCTGTGACCTCCAGCACTCTCTGAATAGGTTCGCAACTGAGTGTGAAGCGGCTGGGATGAGAATCAGCACTTCTAAATCTGAGGCCATGGTTCTCAGCAGGAATCCGGTGGTCTGTCCGCTCCAAGTAGGAAATGAGTCCTTACCCCAAGTGAAGGAGTTCAAGTATCTGGGGGTCTTGTTCACGAGTGAGGGAACCATGGAGAGGGAGTTGGGCCGGAGAATTGGAGCAGCTGGTGCGGTTCTGCAGTCGCTTTACCGCACTGTTGTGATGAAAAGAGAGCTGAGCCAAAAGGCAAAGCTCTCGATTTACCGGTCTATCTTCGTCCCCACCCTCACCTATGGTCATGAAGGATGGGTCATGACCGAAAGAACGAGATCACGGATACAAGCGGCCGAAATGGGTTTTCTCCGGAGGGTGGCTGGGGTCTCCCTGAGAGATCGGGTGAGAAGTTCAGTCATCCGGGAGAGACTCAGAGTAGAGCCGCTGCTCCTTTGCGTTGAAAGGAGCCAGTTGAGGTGGTTCGGGCATCTAGTGAGGATACCTCCTGGGCGCCTCCCTAGGGAGGTGTTCCAGGCGTGTCCGGTTGGGAGGAGGCCGCGGGGTAGACCCAGGACCAGGTGGCGGGACTACATCTCCGCACTGGCCTGGGAGCGGCTAAAGATTCCCCAGGCAGAGCTGGTTGATGCTGCTAGGGAAAGGGATGTCTGGGGCCCCCTGCTGGAACTGCTGCCACCACGACCCGACCCCGGATAAGTGGATGGATGGATGGAATATTACACTTACTTATTAACCTATTTCACCTATTTGTATTTACATTTATATTGGAACATTTTTGTGACTTTCTGTGATGTTTGCTTTGCCAATGTCTGTGTCCCATGCCAATAAAGCCAATAAATTTATAATAAATAAAATTGAGTTGAATTGAGAGAGATAGAGAAATTAGAATACAGAATACTAAGAGAGAGGGCTGGATGATGATACTCACTGTTGGTGACCTCTTCTTTGTTGGTCATATTGTAGCGGGCGGAGAAGCCATCTTTGGCCACCGCCATGTCAGTGTGGAAGGACAGGGCCAGGATGCCCGAAGATGACTGGATCTCAGCAGGGATTTTGTTACCACAATACCGACCAATCAGAGGGCTCACTGCAGACAAACAAACAAACATGGGTGTCACAGAAATAAGTGTATTAGGTTGTACAGAAAGTGATCAGATTGAGTTTGCTCTGGCCTATATATTGTAGTAAGTATATATTTAATAGGGGAAATCATCTCTCTGTTCTCTTATTATATCGCTTCCTTCCTCTTCTCTCCTCTCCCCTTCCCTCCTCTTCTCTCCCGTCCTCTTCTCTCCCCTTCCCTTCTCTCCTCACCCCTTCTCTCCTCACCCCTCCTCTCCTCTTCCCTTCTCCTCTCCCCTTCTCCTCTTTTCTCCCCTTCTTTCCTCTCCCCTCCTCTTCTCTCCCCTCCTCTCCTCACCTCTCCCCTCCTCTTCTCTCCTCTTCTCTCCTCCTCTTCTCTCCCCTCCTCTCCTCTCCTCCTCTTCCCTTCTCTCAAGTCAAGTCAATTTTATTTCTATAGCACATTTACAAACAGCTGTGGCTGAACCAAAGTGCTGTACAGATAAAAGCACTCCTGCTCCCCCCCCCCCCCTCCTATCATCTCCTCACCTCTCCTCCTCTCCTCCAGAAGACCTTTCATCAGCAAACGCTGTCTTCTCCTTCATCTCCCTCCCTCCATCTCCTTCATCCCCCTCCCTCCATCCCTCCATCTCCTTCATCCTTCTTCCGCCATCCCTGAGTCATATTCAGATACTCTGCAGTGAATTAGCGTTAGCAGGCGTGCCTCGTTCCCATCAGGATATGGATGAGAATTCTACTTTAAAACTTTTTCTCTAATGCAAAACATGGATCCCTTTATTGTGAATTTATTTAAGATCTACAGGTGCAGCTCAAAAAATAAGAATATCATTAAAAAGTTCAATATTTTTTGTCCCTCATTTCAGAAACTGAAACTCACATTATATAGATTCATTACACAAAATGAAATATTTCAAGCGTGTTTTTCTTGTAATTTTGATGATTATGGCTTCATTTTAATAAATATTGTACATAAAATAAAATAATACATACATGGGGCAATATTTTAAAGTTGTGAACATACATTTTTCTTTACTAGACCACTTAAGGATTACAAAAGACTAGGTTAGAAAAATATATCTATAGGGTACATGGGAACCCCCCCCCACTTTCACTACACTATAATGACATTATTGAATTTTGATTTCCTCATTTATTTCCCCCTCTTTATCTTTAGGCAACATCACTGCGCTCTCAAATCATGTGCTTTGGAGTTGCAGTCCTCCTTCTTCTCCTTCCCCACAACACTCGCTGCCCCCTGGAATCGTCCCAACACCACAGACTGTGCCCCAGAAAACCCTAACACCTTGCACTGCCACCAGCCAAATCTGAGCTACTCCTATCCCCACACTTCCCGTCTCCTGAATAGCCCAACACACCATCCTAATTAATCCCCTTGGAATACCGCCAAGACTACATACTGCCCCTGATGCATCTCAGAGTTACTCCCTTTCAGATGGACGCACACTCACTGACATTATTTCTGTGCAGATGTTATAACACTTTGTCATAGTTCTTTGTTCGAAAGTCATTACAATTCTTGTTCAATTATGTTGTAAAACAGAATTTGACTCAATAAATTCAAAAAATTTAATGTTGCTGTTTTTCCACTTAATGCTTTCAGATGTTAGGTTCAGGAAGTATAATAATGACTGCAGATCTGTTTGCTTTAATTACATATTTTAGTTCAAGCCTACTGTGTGGGAACCAGTGAATCCTAATGGTGACCCAGTGAATCCTAATGGTTTTAGATCCTAATGGGACCAGTAGGTTTCTAATGGAATCTAATGGTTTTAGATCCTAATGGGACCAGTAGGTTTCTAATGGAATGTAATGGTTTTAGATCCTAATGGGACAAGTAGGTTTCTAATGGAATCTAATGGTTTTAAATCCTAATGGGACCAGTAGGTTTCTAATGGTTTCTAATGGAGGCGGCCAATTCCCATTAGGATATTACCATGAGAGAAAACCTAATGGTTTCTAGCTCAAGTTAAAGGAGAAGGCTCTTTTTTGACAACCTGGACCTTATTTACGGAATATTATAAGACGTTTGACTCAATTCGGAGCCCTGTAGAAGAAATTTTAAATCCAGCGCGAGCCAAGTGTAATGGCGGCGGACGGGGCACCGAGAATGCAGCTTCTAAAAAATGTATTTTTTGCTGCGAAACGGTTGTTTTCATCAATCTATTTTTATGTAACAAAATTTTTTATGTATTTTTATGCGTGTAACAAGGGGGACTTTATCTTAGAATATCAGATATTTTTCTAAATATGGATTTCAAATTTTGTCTAACAATTAATATGTCTCTAACAGGGTTGACGAAACAGACTTACACATGTTAATTATATGTATAAAAAAATACAAATAATAATAATACAAAATAAGATGGCCTGAGAAATACGGGTAACCCTAACCCGGGTCCGTATCCTCTTCCTACCGCCACCCTACCCCTGACCCCTGCCTCTACCTGGACCCAGGCACACTCACACACACACTGACATACACCTGTCCTGGGCTCAGATCCCCTTCCCCTCACCCTAACCCGGGTCCGTATCCTTTTCCTACCCCGATCCTACCCCTGACCCTGCCTCTATCTGGGGCCAGGCACATTCAGGCACATTTATGCACACACAGACATACACCAATGTTTGCCATGTCTCTCCTATGATGTTATTAGCCTCTCTTACTCTGAAAATGTAATTGAATGTTATTTATTGCTCTATAAATGTTCTTAGCCGGTATACAAACATACTACAGGAGCTTGCTCGATCACCTCGTTGAGAGGGGTCAGGGAAGAATTTTTACAGCTCACTTATCTGGCCCCCGGGTGATTACTGTTTTTTTGCTTCCCTCTGGAATATGTAGGGGTGGGATGTCTGCCCACCTCCCTTGCTCTCTGTAAAGCGCATTGTGTTGCCTCTGGGTATGAAATGCGCTATATAAATAAAGCTTTGATTGATTAATTGATTGAGAAAAGATGGCACGGCATGTTTTTCTAAGAGGTAAGGATTTACTTCATCCAAAAAGGGGCTTAAAGACTTTTAAAACAATACTTTGAAAATCAAACATTAAAAATGGAAAATGGCATGTTTTTGGATAATGACCCAGCTACGCTACATTTATACGCTTTTAAAATACAATCTGAATTGGACAGTAACACACAGATGATAGCCAAGACATTGTTTAAAGGAGAATGCTCGTTTTTGACAACCTGGACCTTATTTACGGCATATTATAAGACGTTTGACTCACCGAGATAACTTTGGTGTAATTTGGAGGCCTGTAGAAGAAATTTTAATCCAGCGCGAGCCAAGTATATCCATGTAATGACGGCAGACGGGGCACTGAGAATGCAGCTTCTAAAAAATCTATTTTCTGCCGCTAAACGGTTGTTTTCATCAATCTGTCTTTATGAATCGCTAGTTGTGCTAACATAGAGCAAGGGCTTGTTGTGGTTTTTCACATGCCTCTGTAATATGATCTTTAGAAACGAAATAGCTTCCCCACTTGCTCCAGCACGCATGCGCACAGCGTGCAAACTGGCTATTCTCCGTCTGTAGACTACACTCGCGGCTCACATCCTCTACGCTACGTTCGGCGTCCATCATATTCTAAGTCATCTTCTATATCCTCAAAATCTGATAAATATTCAGGCATATTGCACACAATATTCCAGGCACCAACAAGCCGATCGTAGAGTAGAGAATGTGAGCCGCGAGTGTAGCCTACAGACTAACGGAGAATAGCCAGTCTGCGCGCTGTGCGCATGCGTGCTGGAGCAAGTGGGGAAGCTATTTCATTTCTAAAGACGTTTCTAAAGATCATATTAGAAGAACAAAGCTTCCCCAAGGTCAAGAGAAGACTATGGGGAATCGGTTGCCAATGAATGAGGCAAAGCAGCAGCTCTTTGACACCTACGATAAGATCAGAGAGGAGGAGCTGATTGAAGAGGTCCGCAGGGTGGAGGCAGCCCAAGGGGAGCAACAATAAGGTGAGGCCTGGATGGTCATTAACGAGATGAGTGGAAGAAAGAGTGCAAAAGAAGGCCAAGTCGCAGACAACAGCCCAGTGGAGAGGGTGAACCTCCTAGCCACCCACCCGACAATAGAGGAAGCAGGGGAGGTCCTCAAAAAATCTCAATATTGTCAATGGCACAGCTGCAGAGCTTGCCAGAGTGAAATCCACTCTGAAGCAGAGAAAGGTTGCCAGACGGCATACATGACATCATCCTGGACATCTGCAACCTTGTCCTAATGAAAAGTAATAAGCCTGACATATGGTCTTTCTCCAACATCATCCCAGTGCCTAAAGCCGGAGATATCTCAAAGCCAGATAACTACCGCGGCATTACCCTGACCTGTATCATTGCAAAGATGTACAACCGCATGATACTTAACAGGCTGCGGAGCACCATAGACCCACATTTGTGAGAGAACCAGAATGGCTTTCGAGAGGGGAGGTCCACATTAACTCAGATCTTGGCCCTAAGGAGGATCATCGAGGAGGTGAAAAAGAACAACATGACTGGTGCTGTGCTTTATTGATTTCAAAAAGCCATTTGACTCAATACACAGAGGTGTCATGATGAAAATCCTTAAAGGAGTAGTTAAGGGAAAATGCATGTTTAGCCCTGTTTTAAGGTTACTTATGATCATATACAATGGTTCAGATCAAAACGTTGACAAAACTAGCACTTTTGAGAAAGTCTAATAATTGCTCTACCACTGTTTTGGTCATACAATGGATGTGGGTGGGTGGGTCCGCATATCGCAATACACCTGCGCACCCACGTGCCTACACGCATGCGTGGTATGTGGACAACTGGCACGTAGAAATGCATTGTTTGTTTTTTTAAAACAGGCGTATTCTGCACTTGAAAGGCTCAAACGTAGCATAGACGCGATTAGCAAGGTGGACCAACTTATCTATTCTACGTTTTCCTCGTGATATCAGGTTGGTGTGTGCGTGTGTGTGAACCCTCACCCTGGGGGAGTCCGTCCCACACGTCTAGCCAGTCGGTTATGCAGTCTCCCTTCCCCAGGGGGTTGTTCTCCAGGTCGAAGGTCAGGAAGGTCAGCGTGATGTCCATGTGGGACGGAGCCATGATGATGTAGGAGTACTCCAGGTTGTGAGGGTACTTGTCAGGGAAGCCGGGAGACTCGATCACCCCGGAAGGGCTGGTGAAATTCTGGATATCCGACACTGAATAGCAAACACAGTGGAAAAAGATATGAGCAATCAATCATGTACAAGCAATCACATGATCAATCACGTACAAACAATCACATGATCAATCACGTACAGTCTATCACGAACAATCAATCACATGATCAATCAAGTACAATTAATCTCCTTGTACTTATCTTACTTGTACTGTTCTACTATATGTTACCACAGAACAGCAATGTCAGCACAGTAATATAGCTGTGCGGATGATACAGGAGCACACACACACACACTCACACACACACACACACACACACACACACACACACACACACTCCTCCCCCAGTTACGAGTCCCCCTCCCCCGCCCCCCCCCCCCTTCCTGTAAACCTCTTGTTAACTCCCCTAACGCGGTTCTCTTGATGTTCATTGGTCTGCGCCTGTGTTACAACCACGGAGGGGCAGGGAGATCACAAGTCGGGTTGCCTTGGCAATGGCGGCCATTGCACAAACTCAGTTGTTACGCTGTTGTACGCAGTCAGTGTTGCCCCCCCACCCACCCCACACACACACGGCAGCCTCACCTGTATTGAAGATCTGGTAGCGCAGCGAGAAGCCTGCCCCCTGGTGGGCATAGTCGGACACGAACTTGATGTAGAGGGAGGGGCCGGAGGAGGTGATGGCGGGCGGCGTGATTTTGCTGCAGTGCTTCCCCAGCAGGTCTGCCGACTCGGAGCCGCCGTCACGGATCTCGATGAAGTCGTACCTGAGGAGACAGATGGTAAATGGACTGCACTTTAAAGGAGGAGTAAAGGGAAAATGCATGTTTAGCCCTGTTTTAAGGTTACTTATGATCATATACAATGGTTCAGATCAAAACGTTGACAAAACTATCACTTTTGAGAAAGTCTTATAATTGCTCTACCACCGTTTTGGTCATACAATGGATGTGGGTGGGCACCGTGAAAAATCATTCAAAAAACATGTTAAACTCTCAATTTCAAAGACAAGAAACTCAAACTCAAACTGTCTGATTGGTGGAGACATTGCTGTTGCACTATAGGATTGTGAGTAGTGTATTTTTTCCTGTATGAACAGCAGTTGTTTGAGGGGACAAAATGAGGACAGATTTAAAAATACTGTCCAAAATTCTGTTTCTGAAAATATTCACACTACATCTACCATGTCATGAAATTTTTGTCTTTTTTCATGAACATTGGAGATTTATTGAGCGAGTGCAGTAGCTGCATACAGTACTGTTTACAGTAAAACATTTTGATGCGCTGAGGGCTCAATGTTTTACATTACACAAATCTGTGAAGATCGTTTGTGGAGGACAGTCTGAAGATGTAGTGTAGCAATTGGGGGATCAATTGACCAAAAATGTGGCAGGAGATAATTAAAAGTTTGAGAAAAACGGAATGATTAACTTCATAATTCCTGACAGCTCGAAACAGATAGGCGTTCCTGTTCACTTGGGCCTACATTTTGGTGGTGGTTGCATAGTGATAGCACGTAGGCTACGGCTGATTTGTTATGATTTTTAAACAAAAGTTTTAGAAGGTAAGACGGTTGCTGTAGCGCCACCATCAGGACTATTTGGTATTTCCTTGGTCAGACTTACCTGGAAGAAAAAGATTTTGAATATTAGTAAATACAAGAGGGATCGGCAGCTGAGCTTTCTGGCCCCCAACAAAAAATTCACTGCCCTATTAGGAAGGACCGCCCTAAAGATATTGGATTGGTTAGAGACTGACTCGAGAGTCTATCCAAACCCTACCCCCCGTCTCCTACCTGCAATCTAGGCTCTCCAACTCGAAGTGGGGGTTGAAGTTAAGGGTGATGCGCTGGGAGGGGTCCAGAGCCGTGATCACCCAATGGCAGTTCTGTTTGGGCGGGTACTCCAGAGGGTACCCGGGGGAGCTGATGTAGCCCGGTTCGCTGGCGTTCCGCTGACCGCCGCACACCTCACCTAAGACGCCTCACCAGAGTGAGAGAGAGAGAGAGAGAGAGACAAGGAAAAGCAGTTGTTAACATAGATGGCAATTAATCATTTATAACTTCTTTTGAAATGAGTTATCAAAGATACGTGTTCAATATTAATGAAGAGGATTAGACATACAGAATCTGACAGAAACTCTACAGGACCATCAAATTTGCTCTCCATCAAACCTACATGCACAAGAACAAACGTGAGTGCACGCACACACACACACACGCATGCACGCACACACACACACGCACACACGCACACACGCACACACACACACACACACACAGCCGTCCAGACCCAGCCCTTTATCTGACCAGTTCTCTGCTGGGAGCATTCGCTAGTGTAGTTGTTACTCCAGCAGGCAATCTGCAAGAAAATTACCAGACTCAGTAAGTCACCCAGACTCAGTAATGAGGAGCTGAAGTAAAGCCTCTATTTGTCACACAGTGGCCCAACAGCTGTGTGTTCTGCCCTGTGGTATTGCTGCATTCTGGTATTCTACTATGCGTCGGCTAGTGGAAGCCGGGGGATTTCACTAGCTTAGTCTCTGTGGCTCTCCGTGGTGACCATGGGCCGAAACATCTCAGAAGGGCCATCCAGCGTTCCCTCCGGTCACCATGGAGGCAGAGACACTAGGCTGTATCTCCTTCGGAACTCCACGAAGCGTCGGCCCGTGGAGGCCAGGGACTATAATGTACAGCAGTCCCCCTGTGGCTCTCTTTGACGGTCTTAGTGGGCTGAGTTACCTCCGAGCATCTTCCCGATCCCAGCCCACTCTGATCGTCATAGAGGCAGGGGGCTAGATGCCGTTCCCTCTTCCGGGACTCTGGGGAACATCTAGATTGCCTCCCCCTACTAACGCGCTTTCCACATGCCATGGAAGGCAGGGGGCCCCCCCGAACAGAGCACATCGCCAAAAAATCATATGCTGTATATATTGTTGCATGCTAATAAATGGGTCCATTTTGACTAAAGTGATCTCGACTGAAATAAAGGTTTGAAATAGAAAAACATCTTTGTGCGCTCCAAATATCCCTTCCACAAAAATCACGCCATGATTACCAAAAATAACCTGACAGTGCTCCATGATGTGGGCTACCATACTGCGTGAATTGGTTGTCTTGTTACCCACCAATTGTATGACCAATAATTGAACAACATTTCCAACCACATGGCTTATGTTTATAATTTCTGGACCGTTTGAGTATTGGCCTTTATGAAGGCAAATCAGACCCGATGGAAAATGTAAATAATGTATAATCCTCGCGTTGATTCAAATCGGAAAACAGACCTTTAGGTGTGAACCCGACCTAAAAGGGTCATTTAGAGTTCAGAAGAGATCAATAGTCATGTTACTGGAGCTAACCTAACCTACGATAGCCATGCTATTGTTAACAATGCTACTGCTTAACATGATAGCCATGCTAGCAATAACAATAACAAAACAATAAGATGTAGCCTAAATGTTATTACACAGAAGAAATTTTTGAGAAATAGAGGCATCTATCGTTTACTCTCATTTATTTTTTGATGCACAACATCCTACTTCTCTTTCCCTCTCCCTCCTTCTCTCTCCCTCCCTCCCTCTCCCTCCTCTCTCTCTCTCCCTCCCTCTCTCTCCCTCCCTCTCCTCCCTCCCTCTCCATATCTCTCCCTCTCACTACCTCTCCCCTCCTCCCTCTCCCCCCCCCCCCCCCCCCTCTCTCTCTCTCTCTCTCTCTCTGCTGGTGCGTGTATGTTCAGAGGAGGAGGGCAGGGACATGCAGTGCTTTGGTAGGCCGGCCGTGGTATCAGAGCTGCCAAGGACCCACATCTGTCTCTGGTCACTGGGTACACAGGCAGCCAGCAACTGCAAACAGCCCATACTACCCCTCAGAACCACAGTCTATACTCAACCTATACTCTCACAACCACAGTCTATACTCAACCAATACTCTCACAACCACAGTCTATACTCAACCTACCTCTCACAACCACAGTCTATACTCAACCTACCTCTCACAACCAGTCTATACTCAACCTACCTCTCACAACCAGTCTATACTCAACCTACCTCTCACAACCAGTCTATACTCAACCTACCTCTCACAACCAGTCTATACTCAACCTACCTCTCACAACCAGTCTATACTCAACCTACCTCTCACAACCAGTCTATACTCAACCTACCTCTCACAACCAGTCTATACTCAACCTACCTCTCACAACCAGTCTATACTCAACCTACCTCTCAACCTCAAACAGCCCATACTCAACCTTCCTCTCACAAGCGAACGAGTGACTTATGTACAGTCCAATAATATGTCTCCTTATCAATCACAGAGGGACTCGATTCAAAACAAAACACCACCAGATAATTACCAAAATAATTCCTTAAGAAAGGCTACTTTAGGGTGTAACATATTTTTTAGACTGCCTTAATTGAACCATAGCCTATAAACCCCTGATTCATTAAATTGTAGCCCTGCAACATCATTCAACTCAACTGTTCCAATGAACCATGTTATTTTGCCAAGTGGTTAATTATTCCTCATTCTGTGATTGAGAAATCAATTATTTCCATTATCCTACAAATATTTGTGACATTGTGTGCACCCCTCCAGAGTGATCGGATGCGTTTTCATTTCTGCACTCGGAAAGCTGTTGACTGAGACGGGGGGTCACACACTGCCTCCTCAATGAGAAGGACTAACATGTCCTTCATACCAGTGTTGAATGAACTTTTAAGGAATATGCCAGAACACATGGTTTCAGTTATCAGACAATGGCTATCTGATGCCATTCTCCATATGTGTTGCAATTCCTAATACGAAACATATGGACCATTTCTAGCAACAACAAAAAAACAAGTCTTCCGAAGCTGAGAAAATCCCCAGGAAAACATATTTTATGTGGACATTGAAAACTTGAGCGGAAAGTTTTATGGTGAAAGATTTGTTTACAAAGTTGAAACTAATTAATTCATGAAGAGTATTAATTGGCCATTTAGTGGAATTAAAGCTAAAACACTTTCATGACAACCCAAACTCACCTTCATCTCCACGCGCTCTGCATGTCACCAGTAACAATCCAAGGAGTGATGATAGAAAATCCATTTTCAGAATATTGTTTATGAAAAGGAATAGAACGTGTTCACTCGTAGGCTCCAAACTGAACTTTCTTTTGACATTTCAAGCATCTGCTCTTCGTCAGGTCAAATTTCAAACAATTTGTCCCACCCATATAAATAGACACCCACAGCTCACGTCATCATGAGCGGGTGGACTTACAGAATAATCAATATTATCATAAATCATAATCATTATACATTTTATAAACACACACATATATACTAATTATACCGTGTAGTTTGAAATGATCCATCCCGCTGCATTTCACCATTGCGGTATTTGACAGGAAAATCCCGTTGGAAATCTTGTGGGATCAGCCAGAGGAAAATCCAGAAGAACCTGATGCTCTACTCGCAAGCCACCATAATTTGTGAGTGCCACCACACAGCTGGCATTAGCCATTCGAAAATAGCTAATGCTAGCTAGCTCACGTTAGCCAAACGGCTGTCAGCTGTGTCCAAACCTAGCTTTTTCAGAAACAACAATGATGATGCACCTTGAGCAGTTGTTGCAGTTTATTAGCTTTCTAAATAGTTTTGGGTCGGTGACATTAGGCTACCGATATGCTAGTGGTGTGGTTTTGTATTTGTCGTATCGGAGATATGGCCAACAGGAAGTCAGCCATTTTGCTCTTAATGTGCCATTTTTTCCTTGTTTTTACCATTTCCATGCCTCGTACTTTAACAAACTCCTCCTACAGATTTCATCCGATCAACTTCATATTCAGTCAGCTTCATCTTAAGACCTTTGTGATCAAAAGTTATCAGAAAAATGGAGTTTTCACCAGGCCCCCAGGATTCAAAATCTAAAGTGAAGCCCTATTGAACCGCGCCATCTTGGCAAATTTGTAGTCATTTGGCTATTTCCGGTGACCTTTGTACTTAAGCAGTTGTGCTTTTCTGTCCTACGCGCGTCCACGAACAAGTTCACGTTTATGTGAAATGCAATGAAATGAAAACCGGCTTGCATATTAACCTGTTTTTGTCAAATATATCCATTGGAGACATTATTTTTTTATCCAGGCATCTTAGTTTTAACAGGTTAATTATAGCTGAACATGTTTTGTTTGCTAGTAGATGGTATTCATTCCGTTTGCGATAACGTTATTGCAGCCAGGCTAAATTCCTCCAGGGAGCCAGTGACAGGCGAGTTGAAAAGCTTCAATCCCCGCCAGCAGGAGCTTTGGCCGCTGCTACCGCATCTCGGATAACCCGCTGAGTTCGTGGCTGCACATTAGCCCTTGATCAATCCCAATACCGATCCATGGTAATAATGAATCAATCGTTCAGATATAGGTTGGGTTCTGGTGCATAGTTGAAATGGCAGCAATTATTAGCCTTTTCCAGAAATGGACAGAAATGGGATATTTTTTAGAATAACGGGAATTTATTCACATACAATGCAAAGGGGTTGATATGTAGGCATAAAGATGAAATGATACACTGCCATTCAACAATCCACAATAATTAGCCTAGGCCTACATGGTTAAGTTTGGGTGTTTTCAGTCAACGTTGTCGTTGACCGCTTCTAGCTTCTATATCGAATGGCCGACTGGTGTAAGATGGATAGCCTAAGGTTAGAGAGATAAATGTAGGTTATGTTAATAAAGCTAACAATGATGTTGTAAAATGCATGCAGCACTGCCGATCTGAAAGATCGATTCATTGTTATCATGGATCGTATTGGGATTGATCAAGGGCAAATGTGCAGCCACGAACTCAGCGGGTTATCCGAGATGCGGTAGCAGCAGCCAAAGCTCCTGCTGGCGGGAAGTGAATCCAGTCTGCTCCATGCATGTTTATCTTTTTTTTTCTTCCTGTCATTACAGCTAGTGAGTGGGGAATTATGGGAAGTGTGGTTCTTAAAACGAAGTGCCGATTTTATCACGACCAGAGGGGCCACCAAAGTGCTGAGATCTCATGTAACTTTAAAATATTTCTACGGCCCAGTCCCAATGTCCCTGTCAGTACCCGATCGGTTCCAGCTGTCAAGCAATCCCACAGTCACAATGTCGGCTACTACCCTACAGCTAGATGGTGTTGTTGCATCACTTTTAACCATAACCACAAAGCATTCTACCGTTACACAAGAGCTGACACTCGATTCTTAGGCTAGCACTACACATAAAATGTTCAGCTTGTAGCTATGTTTTATTGCATGATTCATAACATAACACTAACAATGAATGCAATGCCCATGTTTTGCTTGATCATTAAAACATTTTGGGTGATTGATTTATGCATGGAACTCAGTGTGTTACCAATTTATTAGGTTTAGCTAGTCTGCTTAGCTAGCGCCTATGAAATTGTTACTAGCTTTAACTAGTCTGCATAGCCGCGTCTAGCTACTAGCTAGCTGCTATGAACTTGTCTAAATATGTAGCTATCGTTAGCAAGCTGAATAGCTGTTCACCACATCGTATTCACGGATTGCGGAACGGATCGGGTATCGAGTTTGTGGTTGTCATTGCCCGATATTTCAGACTAGTACTAACCCAGGTAATATATTAAAAGTTCCATATGCTTGGCTTATGTCAGAAAAAAACTCAGGCATTAACGCACCATAATCAGTGAACACAGAAGCAACATGAACTCAGGACGAACATAACCCTGTGGCAGCCCAGAGATATGTTGGTGTGGAGAAGCCTTATAGGGGAGGTGATCTTGAAAGAAAGGCTTCACCAGCGTGAAACCTTTTGGGTTTATTTCCTTTATTCCTTAACATGTCCCCCAATGATAAATGATTAGATATCATAGACACCGGCCGATTCTTTTGCTTTTTCTGAAGTTACAAGTTTAGCTGGTGACTGGTCAGGACAGGACAGTTCACCAGTAGCTAACTGGTGAAGCCTTTTTTTCAAGGCCATATCTTACAAGCAAGCAACACATGCATTCTTGAGCCGCTTACGTCACAGGCTGCGTTTGTGCCTCTCACCTGTTGTAATTTTGTCTGTACAACAGATACTGTGTAACTTATTAAAATGTTAATCGTATTTCAGGTGAGAAAGTAACTGTAGATTCTCAATGTGGTCAGTTTATCAAAAGAGCCTCTCAACCCGTTTTCAGAGATCGTTGGCCGGGTCTTATAGCCTTTTCAATGGTCTGCTAGCTACATGACAGGCTTTGCTTGCTAGTTAACATTTGCTAGCTTAAATGTTGAATCTAGCTAGCTGCATAACAGACAATACTGCCCAGCAAGCCAAAAGACGTCATGATGACGTCTAAGCCAGATCACATCTGTTTTGGCGATTTTTTTGAAATCATTTCCAGGACCTCATCTCAACGACTTTTAAATTACGTGAACTGGCCGTCATGACGACGTCTTTCAGAGACGTTCGGGACTAAGCCAGATCACGTCTGTTTTGGCGATTTATTTGATGTCATTTCCAGGACCTCATCTAAACGACTTTTAAATTACGTGAACTGGCCGTCATCATGACATCTTTCAGAGACGTCCCAGAATAGGCCAGATCACATGTGGATATGGACAAATTCAGGACGACTTCTTGATGACCTGGAATGGTCACAAAATCGTTGAGGGGGGCAATGAACACACATTTTACTATACAAAAATATGTTGTTTTTTTTCCGGTCTGCAATCATAAGATAACAGAAATGTCCCAGAGTACAAATCTACATTTGTATACACTCACACACACATACATAAAATAAATACAATAATTACATAGAGTAGGCTATCACAGTTGAAAAATCCACAACCACAACTCAAGATCTCTGCAGTCCGAATCAGTGTAGGCTTATTACAACTCGTCTAAATGCCTTCAGAACCCAGTGAACATCCATCCAAGATTGAATAACATCTAATTTACGGACTGAACTGTCAAAACCAAAATCTCCAGTGTCAAGTCTTTCCTCACTACCTGTCTCACAGTGATTCCTGTGGATTATACACTCCAAACAAATCACTCACTATCTCCAGAAAATCTCCAGTGTCAAGTCTCTACATTTCTAATCACCAGGCAGTTATGGAGAGGACTGATGGGGTGGGGAGAGCGTAGCATATGCTGCCCTTTTCGCAGCACTGCGGGGGTTGTAACCCCCTCTCCCAGACCGTCCTGGGGCATGCTTCAGGTAGTCGCCGGTGAATTATGCGATGTCGCAGTCTGTTGCAGTCGGGCTCCAACAGAGATTGACGGACACACAGTGTGTGTTGACACACAGTGTTTGTCAACACACACACACGAGAGAGAGAGACACACACACACACACAGTCTCAGAGAGAAAGACAGAGAAAGAGAGAGAGAGCAGGCATGTGATTGGCTACGGATAAAAAAGCAGAAAATACACGAGTGCAGAGCATGTGACGACATGTAATTATATTTAATCATATTATCATGTTGTATGGCTAACAATGTGTGTGTGTGTGTGTGAGAGAGAGAGAGAGAGAATGTGCGCATACATACGTGAGTGTATTTTTCTGAATAGTTTATAGCACTATCCTGGGCCTGTTATATAATTTCTCTGTGAGAATGAGAATCAAATGATAACAATCAACACAGGACCCTCCACTTCAGGTGGATAGCACTTTTCTGCTTCACCATCTGGGAGAGGTAGCCCTGTACTACGAAGTTCGTTCAACATATCCAGGATAACTTTCCGCTAACTCGCTCGAGTAAACCGAACAACCGCAATCATGGATGAACGGTACTACGACGGTGGCTATCAACTCATTAAGTCTACCCAGCTGGTCCAATCTAGCTATGAGCGTGCGTTAACGGTAAAAGGGGAGGTATTTGCTCGAAATGACCAATCGCATACCTTAGTATGGGTATTCGGACACGGCCATGGACAAGACAAACGATACGCATAACCAAGTTCCGTCTAACGCATTTCTATGGAGGACCAAACCTGTCAAAATTAAAAAATAAATACATAAATAAATAAATGACCAATAAATAAATGAATAAATAAATATGCACAAAAAGAAATAAATGAATGAATAAATGCATTTATTTCCACATTTATTTATTCTTTGTTTGCCCGCTCCTTATATGCTAATTAGGGGGTTGTCCAGGGATGTCAATCATGGTGATCCCTTACTACCATTGATTAATCAGTATCAGAGTGCATAGATCGACTGTGTATACCTGCCGTGGATCGGTTGCATAGCAACTACAACGCAACTTGAAGCTGCGATGAGTTCGCCAATTTTCCAAACTGATGGTAATGTTAAGGTAACGTTATACGTTATAACGCTATGAAATCAATTTATAATCTATTTAAAATAACCTGCATTTTCATCAGAAAACGATTTAACAGGTGTCTGGCAGTTTTAGCGAGCACTACCTAGCTACGTTTGTTAACGTTAGCTTACGCTAGCCAGCTAGTAGCGTTAGCTACTGTTCGCGCACAGCAGATTATTTTTTTAATTCGCACACTGAAGTTCCATATAGAATCTTAACGTCCATATGCCTTTTTCCAAGTGAATTGATTGGTCAGCGGGCAGTGCTTCATACGTTTTGATCCATAATCTGGAACTTAACCTGCCCCGGAGCAGGTTAGCTTGGCAGCATAAGTTACCACGGCGATATCGCACGGTGAAAAGTGAACCACCTTTGTAGTACGGATAAACCAGGCTTGAACCTGAAGTTATCGCGCTAACCCTGTAATCCTGTTTCGTAGTACAGGGCCCAGGTCAGAAAAGCAGGAAATCCTGTTTAATCACATCCCTGAGGGAGAGAGAGGGACAGAGATACAGAGACAGAGACTGACAGAAACAGAGGGAGAGCAACAGACAGAGAAACAGGGATGGAGAGACTCACAGACACAAGAGAGACAGAGGAAGAGAGACAGATACAGTGAGAGAGGGAGACAGAAAAAGAGAGAGACATTAAGAAAAACAGAGACAAAGAAAATGAGAGTTGATGCAATTACCTAGAAGAACGTTAAAGGCCATCTTCACTCCTGTTCCTCTCATGTTCATCAAGGCCATCATGTTGTTTGTGGACATCCTGAAACAGCAGAAACTAGAAATTAGCTAGCTAGTAAAAATACACATATTCTTTGTCCCACCTCGGTATTAGTGGAACCAAATTAGTAGCCTGGTACGAACATCCAGTTCTCGCGAGCTCACATTCTGTTTCACTAACGCAGAACGGTCTGGCCTTCGCCTCCTCCAGAGTGATAATGCCAAAATCCAGACCATACCGGGCCAATCAGGGACTGCGTTTTAACTGCTGTCCCGCCCCACAGTGGAAAGCAGCCCCTGATTGGTTTGTGTCCCTGCCGCTCGCTAAACAAACATGGCGGCTCCCGAAGCAATGAGTGGCAACGTTAACGTTAGAAGAATAAACACAGCTATAAGTGCAGTTATTGCAGAAGTAGACTTAATCACAACACTTAAACAAGAACAAAAGTATGCACTAGCGGAGTTTCTCGGTGGAAAAGACGTTTTTCCCATTCTTCCGACTGGATTTGGTAAAAGTTTGCTGAACGCTGATTGGCTGAAGGTGTTTGTCTGTAAGGCAAGTACCCCCGCCCACATAATCACTCTCTATGGGGCAAAGGCCAGACCGATATTGCGGAGCGAAGCAGTGAGCTCGCTAGATCGGGATGGTCATACCAGGCTACCAAATTAGAGCCAGCAGCCAGGCTGTGAGCTTGTGAATGTCAGCTAACGCTAATGCTTACGCTAGCCGACGAGCTAAAAGCTGCTTGCTTGCATTTGGTTTCAGTAGCTAGCTTGCTAAATGTATGTCTCACGTTGGCTATAAACTTTTTTTTTTACTATTTAAGTACATACATAAACATTGCATTGCCAGGAGTTGTCTCATAATTGAGATGTTAACTTAAATGAAAGTAATTCAACACGTGTCGCGTCGAAGTAGCTACAGTAGCTAGTTTGCTAGTACATTTGAACATACATTACATTGCTGACGCTTTTGTCCAAAGCGACTTAAGTCAGAGTTACATATACACTTCCTTGCCAGTTATAAAGAGTTTTCTCATAATTCATAAATCGCACCAACCTGTTTATAGACTTTACAATTCTTGGCTCCGATCTTATTCTCTTGGATGTTCACTCTTCTGCTGCTCTCTCGTTACTGACCTCGACTCGTCTGCCGTTTAAGTGCAGGAATTATCAATCCACGTGACCGACGAGCACCTGGCTCTGTGTAAAATTGACAGCGTAGTGTGATAGTATTTTAGACTTGTCTAGTCCAAAGATTTACCAAGATACGTTCAAAAGGTTGAGTCTGGTTTATTGTGGAAAACATTTCGAGCGCAAGGACTTCCTGACAAACGCAGCAAAGGTGGTTCAGTCAGAGAAGTGAAGTCAGTCACTTCGCTCTGGCTTATATACAGATTGGCTAACTCATTGCACGTCATGTGAAATGGCAGGCGTGGCCAAGAGTATAGACATGTGAAACAAAGAAAACAAAGCTCTGAATCAGGACGAGGAAGACTAAGGTGGGGCCCTTCTGACTTAAACAAAGAGATGAGGAAGAGCTATGCAGAGTGTGTTTACAATTACAAAAGGGGGAGAGTTGGTGTTTTACATTAGACTGAAACTGGGGTTTGCAGGGGACTTGGGGGAAAGTGATGAATTACCAGGACAAAGGTTTAAGGTGTGGTTTAAGGTGTTTGGATGTAAATTCCTGGACAATCCCTCATTTGTGCCTGAACAGGCACACAAAAATAAAATATAAAATCCAAACACAGTGTAAACAGTCAGCTATGCTATACATGTGGAAAGGAAATAATCTCTCCACTAGGTGGAGCAAAAAAAAAAAAAAAAATTCTCATTTTTTTTTTTTTATTATTTTCTTTCCACGTGCAAAATCACGCACCAAAACCCCTTGCTTCAGAAATTTGACAGGAAACAAGATAAAAAAAATGACATGATTATATACTATTTATAGTCTAAGAGTGGACAACCATTCACCAAAAAACAAACTTGATTTAACAAGGCAAAAAAAGATAAAATGGTTACCAGTGTAAGAGGGGCAAAAAACCTCTTGGTCAATTTAGAGGAAAAACCCAAACTTATTTATCAACTCATGTTTCAACAATTGCAACTCTTGTAAACAAATATGATATTTTCCAGATTATTTCAAAGTTCATTCACTCTTGTGAATAATCACATGTGATGTCCTATGGAACATAAGATTCCATGTGTGCGTCTCTGAATGTTTAATGTAGGTTCCAGTGTGTGCGATCAGAGGTGCAGTCCGATTGCTCATCAGAGGAGAATGTCATCTGGGGAATGCAAGGCGTCTTCTCTTCTAGATCGCAACTTCGATGTCGTGTTGCTTAAAATCAGTTATGTTCAATGTTAGTGTGTGCAGGTGTGTGTGCGTGTGTGGTGCATCTTGTGAGGAGGTGACCAGCAAGGTCATTTTTCCTCCGATTCCTCGTCAGAGGAGAGGACAGTGTGATGGCCCATGGTTTTGGCCTCTGAGCCCTCTGGTTCAGCTGCATTCTGATCTCCTGGTGTTTGCGATCCCCTGGTGGACCGTCCTCTGCTGCTTGGACCCGTCGGCAATGCTTGCATGGATCCACGAAGTCCTCTCAGATCGCTGTCTGCGTGGTGAGTAGAAACTGGTACGTCCCGAGCCACCTCGGCGAGTTCCAGCTCCTTCGTCTGTGGTCGTGGACCAGGACCCAATCCCCAGGAGAGATGTGATGCAGGAACCCCTCCTTAGCCTCAGGAAATGGCGGTCCTCACTCTGTTGGAGACATCTGTTAACATCCTCCGCCACCCCTGTTTTTTGAAACATGATCTGGCCCGTGGGCTAGTTTGAAAGCATAATGAAAACATGAACGAGGTATTACAGGTTTGCATTAGGCCCTAGATACAGGTTAGTTTGGTGGTGGAAATGTGCACTTAGTCCTTCATTTCTTTTTCTCCGCAGGTGGAGCAGATGCTTGTAGGTCAGAAAATGTCTGCCGGGGACAGTGGAGGAATCTTGTCAGGGTCTGTGGATGGTACAGATGAGAGAGACAAACAGAGACAAAACAGAAGAGCAAAAAGAGAGTCCTCTGGTCTGGTCTCCCTGTTCCCCTCTTTGGTCAGGAACGGTTATTCAAAATCTGTTGGAGATTCTCAGAAATATGGTTAAGCGCAAGCTCCTGCTTTGGGGAAAAATGTTGTTATTCAGTCAGGAAACTTAAACAGGGTGTCTGTTCAAGTGTCATTTTAGAGCCAGTCTGCAGTAGCCTACAGTGACATCAGGGGCAGCGTTAGAATGACTTCAACACGCCCAGTCCCCAGTCATGATCAAGGCAATTGGGTTTGGCTCTAGCATTTCTCTCACGATTTTATGAAAATAAAATACCCATATTCTCGTCTCAACAAAACAACACCCCCTAAGGGTGAAAGCAAAAATTTCCTGAAGTCAGGATGAAAATAGAGATGAGGCAAAGAAAATGACACTAAAATGAACTGGCTTCATTTACAATTAACTAATCAAAAAACTCCATCAAAGCTTCATTTGTATAGCTAAAATTTGTATATCTAAACCCTCCCTCTTCTGCATTTGAGGACAGAGTATTTGGGCACTGCTTCGGACAAAATGGTCTCTTCTCCGTTTCATACTTATCTGTCGCTCACAGTGAGTTGGTGACATGGCGTTGGCGTTGCATCTCACGAACCCCAGATCGCCCATCCTCCATCTCCACCTCCGGTCTGTGCCCGTCTCCTGGTTCGGCATTAACCCATCACTCCCGGAACGACAGTTGTCAACAGCAGGTTCCAATGTCCCCAGGAAGGCATGATCCAGGCTCCTCAAAGACCTGCCGCCCAGGGTCCATAGCACCTGAAAATTAAGACTCAAAACACAGACTGGGTTCAATAGCAGAGGAGAAGGCCTAGAGCCAACTCCTCAAAACACATTATCATTATATGAATGAAAATTCATACAGTAGAATGCATAACACGAACAGCTTATGGCCATTCATTGACTATTGAAACAACTCCTGAATCAAACACACATTCAAAACCCTGTCAGACTTTTGAGTTCTCCACTATTACCTAAAAGATCTGCTCAGAAACATTAACAGCAACTTAAGACTCAAAGGCTCTACATCTATTTCATCCTGCCACCATTATCTTAAAAAAAAAAAATCTCTATCTTGGCTAGTTAAAAATCTCCCTTATGGGTTGTTCAAGGGAACTCCAGCAGGTGGCGCTCGACCCCAAAATCGGAGGCTCTTCCTTCCGGCCCTGTTCGGACAAATACCTCGTAGAAAGGGGTGGCTTAACTCGTAGAGAGAAGGGGCGTGGCTAATGGCGCAACAAGTCGAGGGGGGAATCTAATTTTAAATCAGAGTTATTCTGCTGGGGAAATGGCGGAGAGACTGTTTGCTGAATCTCCTTATCTTTCCTTCCTGACCTAAAAAAAAAAACTCTCGTTCTACTCTCCCAAAATCTTAAAAACAGACCAGTCTAGAGAATTAACTCTACTTTTCCCTTAACCCTCTAGCTGAGCCCGAATCTTAGAATTTAACACTAAAATGTCAGATGTGGATGTAAGAAATCGAAAAATGCTTTAGCACATAACGAAATCTGCCACAAACGCTCGCAGAAATATGCTTCAGTGCAACAATCACATCAGGCTAGACGTTTGCAGTAGAATTCTGTTACATTCTCTAGCCATATGTTATTAGCCGGGGTTACATTGACACCTAGTGGTGATCCCAAAATGTTGCATGTATGACCCGGAAGTTGTCTTTGGCAGCGCGGGGAAATTTAAAGAAACAAATCCCTAATAATCACGACGCAGCCTAACCCCAAAACAGCAATGAAAGGAAACCTTATGGTTAACTCACGGCGGTAAAGCACACATTAAGACACATTAAATTCGCTTAGTACTCACCTAGTCAGTGAAGTGCTTTGTTCTCTTCTGGCTCAATGGCAGAACACCGCGAGAGTTTTCCTGCGTCTCCTAGGCAACCAGTTAGCTAGCCTACTGGGAATCTAGCAGAATTTGTAACAGTGTAAAAATGTACAAAACAATACTTTACCTGGATCCATGGCGCGCATAACAAACAATAATCAAGAGCCGAGGCTCAAACAGTGAACACATAAGACGAACAACCCCCGTGCACATACAAGAAAGAACGTAGCAGACTCACACGGGAACGCAAACAAAGAATGACCAAACGACGACCAAAAACGACTAATATACGACTTAACACACAAACATGAAACAAAGGCCCACGTTTACAACAAAACATTCTCGGCTGCACTAGCAATTTGGTCCAGGCTAAACCTTCCGTCTAGATCCTACCAAATTGTACAGCCCCTCTGGTCAAAATCTCTACCAGAAACGCGGATTGCAAAACTCTCAATTCCGCCCTGTAGCTACATCTCCATTGAGCAAAAACTCTCTCAACGTGCTCTCGGTTAAAACTCTCCCGCGACCGGCCAAAAGGAAACCTGTTCTGTGCCAAACTCTCACTTGAACAGCTGATACCCTCGTAACGAAACAAGGACGAAGTCAAAAGACAATACGATATAAAATCTATTGCTGTTCACATCTCCTTAGATAGTTACTTACTAAATACCCACGCTGGGGTTTCCTGTTTTCAACCAATCCAGACCAACACAACTGAACCAAATCAAGGCAAATACAACTCAGAACCACAAGAGGGTTCGTTTAAACGTACCTGTGCGCTTCAAGAATCCAGTGGTAGAACTGAGGAAATAATCTCGGCTGGCGCTCTAGCGCAAGAGAGAAAATTGATTTTCCAACGCCCACTATGGACCGACACGTCTGCCGATCAGTCCTATCCACTGGAATCCCGAAGCAAACGCAGGCAGTGCTCCCATTCCCGTTCGCCAAACTGTGATAGTATTTTAGACTTGTCTAGTCCAAAGATTTACCAAGATACGTTCAAAAGGTTGAGTCTGGTTTATTGTGGAAAACATTTCGAGCGCAAGGACTTCCTGACAAACGCAGCAAAGGTGGTTCAGTCAGAGAAGTGAAGTCAGTCACTTCGCTCTGGCTTATATACAGATTGGCTAACTCATTGCACGTCATGTGAAATGGCAGGCGTGGCCAAGAGTATAGACATGTGAAACAAAGAAAACAAAGCTCTGAATCAGGACGAGGAAGACTAAGGTGGGGCCCTTCTGACTTAAACAAAGAGATGAGGAAGAGCTATGCAGAGTGTGTTTACAATTACAAAAGGGGGAGAGTTGGTGTTTTACATTAGACTGAAACTGGGGTTTGCAGGGGACTTGGGGGAAAGTGATGAATTACCAGGACAAAGGTTTAAGGTGTGGTTTAAGGTGTTTGGATGTAAATTCCTGGACAATCCCTCATTTGTGCCTGAACAGGCACACAAAAATAAAATATAAAATCCAAACACAGTGTAAACAGTCAGCTATGCTATACATGTGGAAAGGAAATAATCTCTCCACTAGGTGGAGCAAAAAAAAAAAAAAAAAATTCTCATTTTTTTTTTTTTATTATTTTCTTTCCACGTGCAAAATCACGCACCAAAACCCCTTGCTTCAGAAATTTGACAGGAAACAAGATAAAAAAAATGACATGATTATATACTATTTATAGTCTAAGAGTGGACAACCATTCACCAAAAAACAAACTTGATTTAACAAGGCAAAAAAAGATAAAATGGTTACCAGTGTAAGAGGGGCAAAAAACCTCTTGGTCAATTTAGAGGAAAAACCCAAACTTATTTATCAACTCATGTTTCAACAATTGCAACTCTTGTAAACAAATATGATATTTTCCAGATTATTTCAAAGTTCATTCACTCTTGTGAATAATCACGTGATGTCCTATGGAACATAAGATTCCATGTGTGCGTCTCTGAATGTTTAATGTAGGTTCCAGTGTGTGCGATCAGAGGTGCAGTCCGATTGCTCATCAGAGGAGAATGTCATCTGGGGAATGCAAGGCGTCTTCTCTTCTAGATCGCAACTTCGATGTCGTGTTGCTTAAAATCAGTTATGTTCAATGTTAGTGTGTGCAGGTGTGTGTGCGTGTGTGGTGCATCTTGTGAGGAGGTGACCAGCAAGGTCATTTTTCCTCCGATTCCTCGTCAGAGGAGAGGACAGTGTGATGGCCCATGGTTTTGGCCTCTGAGCCCTCTGGTTCAGCTGCATTCTGATCTCCTGGTGTTTGCGATCCCCTGGTGGACCGTCCTCTGCTGCTTGGACCCGTCGGCAATGCTTGCATGGATCCACGAAGTCCTCTCAGATCGCTGTCTGCGTGGTGAGTAGAAACTGGTACGTCCCGAGCCACCTCGGCGAGTTCCAGCTCCTTCGTCTGTGGTCGTGGACCAGGACCCAATCCCCAGGAGAGATGTGATGCAGGAACCCCTCCTTAGCCTCAGGAAATGGCGGTCCTCACTCTGTTGGAGACATCTGTTAACATCCTCCGCCACCCCTGTTTTTTGAAACATGATCTGGCCCGTGGGCTAGTTTGAAAGCATAATGAAAACATGAACGAGGTATTACAGGTTTGCATTAGGCCCTAGATACAGGTTAGTTTGGTGGTGGAAATGTGCACTTAGTCCTTCATTTCTTTTTCTCCGCAGGTGGAGCAGATGCTTGTAGGTCAGAAAATGTCTGCCGGGGACAGTGGAGGAATCTTGTCAGGGTCTGTGGATGGTACAGATGAGAGAGACAAACAGAGACAAAACAGAAGAGCAAAAAGAGAGTCCTCTGGTCTGGTCTCCCTGTTCCACTCTTTGGTCAGGAACGGTTATTCAAAATCTGTTGGAGATTCTCAGAAATATGGTTAAGCGCAAGCTCCTGCTTTGGGGAAAAATGTTGTTATTCAGTCAGGAAACTTAAACAGGGTGTCTGTTCAAGTGTCATTTTAGAGCCAGTCTGCAGTAGCCTACAGTGACATCAGGGGCAGCGTTAGAATGACTTCAACACGCCCAGTCCCCAGTCATGATCAAGGCAATTGGGTTTGGCTCTAGCATTTCTCTCACGATTTTATGAAAATAAAATACCCATATTCTCGTCTCAACAAAACAACACCCCCTAAGGGTGAAAGCAAAAATTTCCTGAAGTCAGGATAAAAATAGAGATGAGGCAAAGAAAATGACACTAAAATGAACTGGCTTCATTTACAATTAACTAATCAAAAAACTCCATCAAAGCTTCATTTGTATAGCTAAAATTTGTATATCTAAACCCTCCCTCTTCTGCATTTGAGGACAGAGTATTTGGGCACTGCTTCGGACAAAATGGTCTCTTCTCCGTTTCATACTTATCTGTCGCTCACAGTGAGTTGGTGACATGGCGTTGGCGTTGCATCTCACGAACCCCAGATCGCCCATCCTCCATCTCCACCTCCGGTCTGTGCCCGTCTCCTGGTTCGGCATTAACCCATCACTCCCGGAACGACAGTTGTCAACAGCAGGTTCCTATGTCCCCAGGAAGGCATGATCCAGGCTCCTCAAAGACCTGCCGCCCAGGGTCCATAGCACCTGAAAATTAAGACTCAAAACACAGACTGGGTTCAATAGCAGAGGAGAAGGCCTAGAGCCAACTCCTCAAAACACATTATCATTATATGAATGAAAATTCATACAGTAGAATGCATAACACGAACAGCTTACGGCCATTCATTGACTATTGAAACAACTCCTGAATCAAACACACATTCAAAACCCTGTCAGACTTTTGAGTTCTCCACTATTACCTAAAAGATCTGCTCAGAAACATTAACAGCAACTTAAGACTCAAAGGCTCTACATCTATTTCATCCTGCCACCATTATCTTAAAAAAAAAAAATCTCTATCTTGGCTAGTTAAAAATCTCCCTTATGGGTTGTTCAAGGGAACTCCAGCAGGTGGCGCTCGACCCCAAAATCGGAGGCTCTTCCTTCCGGCCCTGTTCGGACAAATACCTCGTAGAAAGGGGTGGCTTAACTCGTAGAGAGAAGGGGCGTGGCTAATGGCGCAACAAGTCGAGGGGGGAATCTAATTTTAAATCAGAGTTATTCTGCTGGGGAAATGGCGGAGAGACTGTTTGCTGAATCTCCTTATCTTTCCTTCCTGACCTAAAAAAAAAAACTCTCGTTCTACTCTCCCAAAATCTTAAAAACAGACCAGTCTAGAGAATTAACTCTACTTTTCCCTTAACCCTCTAGCTGAGCCCGAATCTTAGAATTTAACACTAAAATGTCAGATGTGGATGTAAGAAATCGAAAAATGCTTTAGCACATAACGAAATCTGCCACAAACGCTCGCAGAAATATGCTTCAGTGCAACAATCACATCAGGCTAGACGTTTGCAGTAGAATTCTGTTACATTCTCTAGCCATATGTTATTAGCCGGGGTTACATTGACACCTAGTGGTGATCCCAAAATGTTGCATGTATGACCCGGAAGTTGTCTTTGGCAGCGCGGGGAAATTTAAAGAAACAAATCCCTAATAATCACGACGCAGCCTAACCCCAAAACAGCAATGAAAGGAAACCTTATGGTTAACTCACGGCGGTAAAGCACACATTAAGACACATTCAATTCGCTTAGTACTCACCTAGTCAGTGAAGTGCTTTGTTCTCTTCTGGCTCAATGGCAGAACACCGCGAGAGTTTTCCTGCGTCTCCTAGGCAACCAGTTAGCTAGCCTACTGGGAATCTAGCAGAATTTTTAACAGTGTAAAAATGTACAAAACAATACTTTACCTGGATCCATGGCGCGCATAACAAACAATAATCAAGAGCCGAGGCTCAAACAGTGAACACATAAGACGAACAACCCCCGTGCACATACAAGAAAGAACGTAGCAGACTCACACGGGAACGCAAACAAAGAATGACCAAACGACGACCAAAAACGACTAATATACGACTTAACACACAAACATGAAACAAAGGCCCACGTTTACAACAAAACATTCTCGGCTGCACTAGCAATTTGGTCCAGGCTAAACCTTCCGTCTAGATCCTACCAAATTGTACAGCCCCTCTGGTCAAAATCTCTACCAGAAACGCGGATTGCAAAACTCTCAATTCCGCCCTGTAGCTACATCTCCATTGAGCAAAAACTCTGGCCAAAAGGAAACCTGTTCTGTGCCAAACTCTCACTTGAACAGCTGATACCCTCGTAACGAAACAAGGACGAAGTCAAAAGACAATACGATATAAAATCTATTGCTGTTCACATCTCCTTAGATAGTTACTTACTAAATACCCACGCTGGGGTTTCCTGTTTTCAACCAATCCAGACCAACACAACTGAACCAAATCAAGGCAAATACAACTCAGAACCACAAGAGGGTTCGTTTAAACGTACCTGTGCGCTTCAAGAATCCAGTGGTAGAACTGAGGAAATAATCTCGGCTGGCGCTCTAGCGCAAGAGAGAAAATTGATTTTCCAACGCCCACTATGGACCGACACGTCTGCCGATCAGTCCTATCCACTGGAATCCCGAAGCAAACGCAGGCAGTGCTCCCATTCCCGTTCGCCAAACTGTGATAGTATTTTAGACTTGTCTAGTCCAAAGATTTACCAAGATACGTTCAAAAGGTTGAGTCTGGTTTATTGTGGAAAACATTTCGAGCGCAAGGACTTCCTGACAAACGCAGCAAAGGTGGTTCAGTCAGAGAAGTGAAGTCAGTCACTTCGCTCTGGCTTATATACAGATTGGCTAACTCATTGCACGTCATGTGAAATGGCAGGCGTGGCCAAGAGTATAGACATGTGAAACAAAGAAAACAAAGCTCTGAATCAGGACGAGGAAGACTAAGGTGGGGCCCTTCTGACTTAAACAAAGAGATGAGGAAGAGCTATGCAGAGTGTGTTTACAATTACAAAAGGGGGAGAGTTGGTGTTTTACATTAGACTGAAACTGGGGTTTGCAGGGGACTTGGGGGAAAGTGATGAATTACCAGGACAAAGGTTTAAGGTGTGGTTTAAGGTGTTTGGATGTAAATTCCTGGACAATCCCTCATTTGTGCCTGAACAGGCACACAAAAATAAAATATAAAATCCAAACACAGTGTAAACAGTCAGCTATGCTATACATGTGGAAAGGAAATAATCTCTCCACTAGGTGGAGCAAAAAAAAAAAAAAAAAATTCTCATTTTTTTTTTTTTATTATTTTCTTTCCACGTGCAAAATCACGCACCAAAACCCCTTGCTTCAGAAATTTGACAGGAAACAAGATAAAAAAAATGACATGATTATATACTATTTATAGTCTAAGAGTGGACAACCATTCACCAAAAAACAAACTTGATTTAACAAGGCAAAAAAAGATAAAATGGTTACCAGTGTAAGAGGGGCAAAAAACCTCTTGGTCAATTTAGAGGAAAAACCCAAACTTATTTATCAACTCATGTTTCAACAATTGCAACTCTTGTAAACAAATATGATATTTTCCAGATTATTTCAAAGTTCATTCACTCTTGTGAATAATCACATGTGATGTCCTATGGAACATAAGATTCCATGTGTGCGTCTCTGAATGTTTAATGTAGGTTCCAGTGTGTGCGATCAGAGGTGCAGTCCGATTGCTCATCAGAGGAGAATGTCATCTGGGGAATGCAAGGCGTCTTCTCTTCTAGATCGCAACTTCGATGTCGTGTTGCTTAAAATCAGTTATGTTCAATGTTAGTGTGTGCAGGTGTGTGTGCGTGTGTGGTGCATCTTGTGAGGAGGTGACCAGCAAGGTCATTTTTCCTCCGATTCCTCGTCAGAGGAGAGGACAGTGTGATGGCCCATGGTTTTGGCCTCTGAGCCCTCTGGTTCAGCTGCATTCTGATCTCCTGGTGTTTGCGATCCCCTGGTGGACCGTCCTCTGCTGCTTGGACCCGTCGGCAATGCTTGCATGGATCCACGAAGTCCTCTCAGATCGCTGTCTGCGTGGTGAGTAGAAACTGGTACGTCCCGAGCCACCTCGGCGAGTTCCAGCTCCTTCGTCTGTGGTCGTGGACCAGGACCCAATCCCCAGGAGAGATGTGATGCAGGAACCCCTCCTTAGCCTCAGGAAATGGCGGTCCTCACTCTGTTGGAGACATCTGTTAACATCCTCCGCCACCCCTGTTTTTTGAAACATGATCTGGCCCGTGGGCTAGTTTGAAAGCATAATGAAAACATGAACGAGGTATTACAGGTTTGCATTAGGCCCTAGATACAGGTTAGTTTGGTGGTGGAAATGTGCACTTAGTCCTTCATTTCTTTTTCTCCGCAGGTGGAGCAGATGCTTGTAGGTCAGAAAATGTCTGCCGGGGACAGTGGAGGAATCTTGTCAGGGTCTGTGGATGGTACAGATGAGAGAGACAAACAGAGACAAAACAGAAGAGCAAAAAGAGAGTCCTCTGGTCTGGTCTCCCTGTTCCCCTCTTTGGTCAGGAACGGTTATTCAAAATCTGTTGGAGATTCTCAGAAATATGGTTAAGCGCAAGCTCCTGCTTTGGGGAAAAATGTTGTTATTCAGTCAGGAAACTTAAACAGGGTGTCTGTTCAAGTGTCATTTTAGAGCCAGTCTGCAGTAGCCTACAGTGACATCAGGGGCAGCGTTAGAATGACTTCAACACGCCCAGTCCCCAGTCATGATCAAGGCAATTGGGTTTGGCTCTAGCATTTCTCTCACGATTTTATGAAAATAAAATACCCATATTCTCGTCTCAACAAAACAACACCCCCTAAGGGTGAAAGCAAAAATTTCCTGAAGTCAGGATAAAAATAGAGATGAGGCAAAGAAAATGACACTAAAATGAACTGGCTTCATTTACAATTAACTAATCAAAAAACTCCATCAAAGCTTCATTTGTATAGCTAAAATTTGTATATCTAAACCCTCCCTCTTCTGCATTTGAGGACAGAGTATTTGGGCACTGCTTCGGACAAAATGGTCTCTTCTCCGTTTCATACTTATCTGTCGCTCACAGTGAGTTGGTGACATGGCGTTGGCGTTGCATCTCACGAACCCCAGATCGCCCATCCTCCATCTCCACCTCCGGTCTGTGCCCGTCTCCTGGTTCGGCATTAACCCATCACTCCCGGAACGACAGTTGTCAACAGCAGGTTCCAATGTCCCCAGGAAGGCATGATCCAGGCTCCTCAAAGACCTGCCGCCCAGGGTCCATAGCACCTGAAAATTAAGACTCAAAACACAGACTGGGTTCAATAGCAGAGGAGAAGGCCTAGAGCCAACTCCTCAAAACACATTATCATTATATGAATGAAAATTCATACAGTAGAATGCATAACACGAACAGCTTATGGCCATTCATTGACTATTGAAACAACTCCTGAATCAAACACACATTCAAAACCCTGTCAGACTTTTGAGTTCTCCACTATTACCTAAAAGATCTGCTCAGAAACATTAACAGCAACTTAAGACTCAAAGGCTCTACATCTATTTCATCCTGCCACCATTATCTTAAAAAAAAAAAATCTCTATCTTGGCTAGTTAAAAATCTCCCTTATGGGTTGTTCAAGGGAACTCCAGCAGGTGGCGCTCGACCCCAAAATCGGAGGCTCTTCCTTCCGGCCCTGTTCGGACAAATACCTCGTAGAAAGGGGTGGCTTAACTCGTAGAGAGAAGGGGCGTGGCTAATGGCGCAACAAGTCGAGGGGGGAATCTAATTTTAAATCAGAGTTATTCTGCTGGGGAAATGGCGGAGAGACTGTTTGCTGAATCTCCTTATCTTTCCTTCCTGACCTAAAAAAAAAAACTCTCGTTCTACTCTCCCAAAATCTTAAAAACAGACCAGTCTAGAGAATTAACTCTACTTTTCCCTTAACCCTCTAGCTGAGCCCGAATCTTAGAATTTAACACTAAAATGTCAGATGTGGATGTAAGAAATCGAAAAATGCTTTAGCACATAACGAAATCTGCCACAAACGCTCGCAGAAATATGCTTCAGTGCAACAATCACATCAGGCTAGACGTTTGCAGTAGAATTCTGTTACATTCTCTAGCCATATGTTATTAGCCGGGGTTACATTGACACCTAGTGGTGATCCCAAAATGTTGCATGTATGACCCGGAAGTTGTCTTTGGCAGCGCGGGGAAATTTAAAGAAACAAATCCCTAATAATCACGACGCAGCCTAACCCCAAAACAGCAATGAAAGGAAACCTTATGGTTAACTCACGGCGGTAAAGCACACATTAAGACACATTAAATTCGCTTAGTACTCACCTAGTCAGTGAAGTGCTTTGTTCTCTTCTGGCTCAATGGCAGAACACCGCGAGAGTTTTCCTGCGTCTCCTAGGCAACCAGTTAGCTAGCCTACTGGGAATCTAGCAGAATTTTTAACAGTGTAAAAATGTACAAAACAATACTTTACCTGGATCCATGGCGCGCATAACAAACAATAATCAAGAGCCAAGGCTCAAACAGTGAACACATAAGACGAACAACCCCCGTGCACATACAAGAAAGAACGTAGCAGACTCACACGGGAACGCAAACAAAGAATGACCAAACGACGACCAAAAACGACTAATATACGACTTAACACACAAACATGAAACAAAGGCCCACGTTTACAACAAAACATTCTCGGCTGCACTAGCAATTTGGTCCAGGCTAAACCTTCCGTCTAGATCCTACCAAATTGTACAGCCCCTCTGGTCAAAATCTCTACCAGAAACGCGGATTGCAAAACTCTCAATTCCGCCCTGTAGCTACATCTCCATTGAGCAAAAACTCTCTCAACGTGCTCTCGGTTAAAACTCTCCCGCGACCGGCCAAAAGGAAACCTGTTCTGTGCCAAACTCTCACTTGAACAGCTGATACCCTCGTAACGAAACAAGGACGAAGTCAAAAGACAATACGATATAAAATCTATTGCTGTTCACATCTCCTTAGATAGTTACTTACTAAATACCCACGCTGGGGTTTCCTGTTTTCAACCAATCCAGACCAACACAACTGAACCAAATCAAGGCAAATACAACTCAGAACCACAAGAGGGTTCGTTTAAACGTACCTGTGCGCTTCAAGAATCCAGTGGTAGAACTGAGGAAATAATCTCGGCTGGCGCTCTAGCGCAAGAGAGAAAATTGATTTTCCAACGCCCACTATGGACCGACACGTCTGCCGATCAGTCCTATCCACTGGAATCCCGAAGCAAACGCAGGCAGTGCTCCCATTCCCGTTCGCCAAACTGTGATAGTATTTTAGACTTGTCTAGTCCAAAGATTTACCAAGATACGTTCAAAAGGTTGAGTCTGGTTTATTGTGGAAAACATTTCGAGCGCAAGGACTTCCTGACAAACGCAGCAAAGGTGGTTCAGTCAGAGAAGTGAAGTCAGTCACTTCGCTCTGGCTTATATACAGATTGGCTAACTCATTGCACGTCATGTGAAATGGCAGGCGTGGCCAAGAGTATAGACATGTGAAACAAAGAAAACAAAGCTCTGAATCAGGATGAGGAAGACTAAGGTGGGGCCCTTCTGACTTAAACAAAGAGATGAGGAAGAGCTATGCAGAGTGTGTTTACAATTACAAAAGGGGGAGAGTTGGTGTTTTACATTAGACTGAAACTGGGGTTTGCAGGGGACTTGGGGGAAAGTGATGAATTACCAGGACAAAGGTTTAAGGTGTGGTTTAAGGTGTTTGGATGTAAATTCCTGGACAGTAGCCTTACGTAGCTCCGTAGGCTAAGGCTACACCGTCAATTTAACGCAGAAGCATGGTGAAGCCTGCTTGACACCATGGATGGATAAAGAAACTGACACAGACTGCTAGAGCCATAGAAGCCGAAAACACTGCGAGGCAAAGTGTGAGTAAATGTGTCCTAGTTTTAGAAATTTTCCATATGGATGAAGACCCAAAATGAACTCTGGAATAAGCGAATTATTTAAACAGCATTATAGGCCTGATGATTCCGTCCCAAGCTTTTTGATCCAAATAAGCGGTGATATTCTGGTCCAGATCTGACTAGTCATGATATGACTTGAGTTGGCCCCAATCGGGCTAGTCCAGATTCGTCCGGGTCCGTGTATCATTGTTGTTTTGTTTTTTTCCATATTTGCCATATTGTCATGTATGAAAAGACCCAAAATGAACATGTAAGCAGATTACTTGTTTATTATAAGCGAATAATTTAAACAGCATTTGTACTACTGGCTAATGATTCTGGCCCAAGCTTTTTGACCCATATAAGCGGTTCATCACTGTAACCTTGATATATAAGCGGCTTCCATTGTTATTGAAATAGGGTAATATTCTGGTCCAGATATGACTAGTCATGGTATGACTTGAATTGGCCCAAATTGGGCTCGTCCGGGTTTCCACTGTAGTTGTAATATGGTGATATTCTGGTCCAGATCTGACTAGTCATGATCTGACTTCAGTTGGCCCCAATCGGGCTCATCCGGGTCCGTCGTGCTTGCTGGGTGCTTTCTTGCTAGTTGCTAATGTTTGTTAGCTTAAATGTTAAATCTAGTTAGCTATCAAACAGGCTGTAATGCTTGCTTGCTTGCTAGCTAATGTTCACTAGCTAATGTTCGTTAGCTAGCTAGCTAGCAAGAGGCGAGCAGTATAGCCAGCTGAGTAGCTAGCTAGATTTAACATTTGAGCTTTTTAATGTAATTCGTTAGCTAGCTAAGGTTAAACTGTAATTGTGTGTGTGTCAACTAGCTAACGATGATGATCTGAAGGAGCTAAGAGGCCTTGCACCTCATGCAGCTATTCTCACCAGCATGGATCTCAGTGACACAGATTTTGCATCTGAATCAGACACTGAAACGAACCGACCAGAACAAACTAAACAAACATCAACTAAACAGTTAATGGGGCTCCCATCACATTCTGAAGGAGAAGAGTCTTGAGATGTTTCAGAGACTTGGAAAGAAACTTACCTCAGATCAGTGTGAAAACCTCAAGCTTACTACCAGGGAGCAATCTAAATGCAGGGCCTGGCACATACACTGAGATGGCAGGATAACCAGCACAAACTTCTACCGTTTGTGCAGAGCTGGAGAGCCTACAGACAGCTACATCAAACACATCATGCACTATGAGACAGAGGATCTACAAGCACCGGCCATACTCTGGGGGAGAGAAATGGAGGATACAGCAAGAAAATGCTACAGCGAAGAAATGAGTAAAGTTCACACTGATTTCTCCGCTAGACCCTCTGGTCTTGTTGTTCGCCCAGACCACTTGCATCTTGGTGCATCGCCTGATGGGATTGTAAGCTGTTCATGTTGTGGGAGGAGAACACTGGAGATTAAGACTTTGTTTACACATACACAGGTATTTACAAAAAACGGATATTTCCCCCTCTCCGTTTAAAAAAATAAAATCGTGCACACAAACCCGCATAAATACGCCGCCACCCGCATAAATACGCCACCAAGAGCACTCTACGCCTGTAGGCGGCAGTGTAACGAGAAGCATGAAGACACGTTAGCCAATCAGAATCCAAACAACCAATGAACAAATTCCTCTCCTCCTCGACATAATAAAGCAGTTGTATTTGCAAATGCAAACACAACAACAGACTTTGCACTAACATAAAAACGAACATCGCTTAATTGATTATTAGAGCACAACAGAGGAGCAAACACACTGTAAACAAAGTTCGCACACCTGATGCAATGCATTTTCTGTTGCATACATGACGTAAATCTTCGTCTTCCTCTGTTTACATGCAAACAAAATAACAGAGTTTTCCTAAATCTCCACTTTGGCCGGAGTTTTTAAAACATTTGTTTTCAGTGGGTTAAAACCTCCGTTTATGTGAAAACGACAGGTACAAACGCATATAAATATCACCGTTTTCCCAGATCCCCGGCTACGTGTAAACAAGGCCTAAGTGTCCATATAAATACAGAGAGGGCCTGACCGGATGCAATGAAGACCCACAGTTCTGCCTTGACACAGCTGGGCAGCTGAAGAGGAACAACCCGTACTATTACCAGGTTCAGCTGCAGATTTTTGTATGTGATGTTCAGTACAGTGACTTTGTAGTCTGGACCAAACAGGAAATGGTCATCAACTGCATAGCGAGTGATGAAGACTTGCTGCTGACAGCCATGCCCAAGGCTGAACAACTCTTCCTCCACCATCTTCTGCCAGAGCTATTGACCTGGAGCATGGACCCCAACCTCATAGAAGAACACACGCAGTACTGTCCACACTGCAATGGGCCTGACTATGGCAAGATGATTCACTGTGCCAAGTGCAGAAGTCATTTCCACTACAAGTGTGTCCAGATCGCAAGAAGGCCACCTAAGTGGTTTTGCAAACAGTGCAACACCTAAAAGGCAATATAGCGCCTCCACATGAACACATCTATACAGTGAAAAGCAAGTTCATGTAAATTGTTCCTTTACAATATTCCATTTTAAATTAAGTGTTAATCTTTTCTTTGTACATTTGCTCAACAGTGTGGTTTTACAAGCAGTCAATGTTGCTCCTAACATGTATGGATTTTGGTTGATATCTTAATGGTAGAGACTGTTAAATATATTTAGTATGAATGTTTAATATTTAAGTGTAAGCCCAGCGGGCAGTTTTAGCGGTTTGTGAGGGAGGGGGGAGCGCAGGGAGGCGAGGAGGAGGGCAGAGAGGCAGTAGCAGCAGGCCCCATGGGGGGAAGCATTACATTACATTACATTACAGTCATTTAGCAGACGCTTTTATCCAAAGCGACTAACAATAATTGCATTTAACGTAGGAAAAGCCAATGTACTACTACTTGACAGAACTCACAAGTGCATCTTCATTCTAAAACAAGTGACTAAGAGCATAATCTAGTGCTGAAGGCAAAGTGCAAGAATAGCAATCTAAAGTACAGTGCAATACAATACAATAAGTGCTTAGGAGGGAGGATTGTTGTAGTACTTCTTGAAGAGATGAGTTTTGAGCCTGCGACGAAAGATGGGCAGCGACTCTGCTGTCCTGACATCAGTGGGCAGTTCATTCCACCACTGCGGGGCCAGGACAGAGAAGAGCCGTGACCATGTCGATCGACCGCAGGGGCCTCGGAGTGACGGGGCAACCAGTCGCCCCGAGGTAGCAGAGCGTAGCGGTCGGGAGGGGGTGTAGGGTTTGACCATGGCCTGGAGGTAGGAGTGGGCTGTTCCTTTCGTTGCTCTGTAGGTTAGCACCAGAGTTTTAAACTGGATGCGAGCCGCAACAGGGAGCCAGTGTAGGGAACGGAGGAGGGAAGTTGTGTGGGAGAACTTGGGGTGGTTGAACACCAGGCGAGCAGCGGCTTTCTGGGCAAGCGATGGGGAGGAAGCACTGTGGGGATCCAGGAGAAGCTGGGCAGAGGGAGAGATGGGTACAGCAGGGCACGGAGGAATAACAAGACTAACTAGAAACATTAGGAGATTAGGAAGGAAGAAGCACAGTGTAGTGTTTGGGTACATTACTGCATTGTCCAGGACACTGATTTGCAATGAAGAGTGCAGACCCGGATCCTATAGGCAGTTGGTGATGAACTGACGGATGACAGGTGCGATGATCTGGGATGAAAAGCAGGTTGTGGAGGGGGACCGTGCCGGGCGCGCTACAGCTGTAGACCATCACACCTGTCATCCATCAGCTCATCACCAACGGCCTATAAGATCCGGGTCTGCACTCTTCTTGAGGAGACGGAGTTCCTGGGAAAGGGCGAGCACGCCTGCGGAAGGGGGAATGGTGGTGGACAGGAACCAGACAGGAGACCAAGGACCAGAAGGAGGAACCAGAACCATAGACATATACACTAGACGCTGCATTGACGTTGATTTGATTGCTGCCGGACGAAAAATGCAGCCGCCATCTTGGTCCGGTACGGAGCTCCGCGAGTAAACTAGTGATGGGTCGGTCGCGAATGATACAGCTCTATGTGCCGGCTCTTTTAAGTGAACGATGATAAATACATAGTTGTTAGCTGATAGATACAACTAAAACTGTTGGATGCTGCTGTTTTGCACTTTGTAATTTTTATTTATTTATTATTTATGTTATTTGACTTATGGATAGTTAAAAGACAAAAATATTTGTTTCTACTTATCTTCGAGAGTTATCTCTTGATGCAGGGTTACTTTTACTGACTGAAACTGCTGAGAAGAGCAGTTGTCACGTGACAGCGGTACCGGACCAATATGGCGGCCGTATTTTGCGCCACTCAATCCATTATGAGTCATCTGGTGTTCATCTCTATGACCAGAACAAGGTCCATGGCGAGGGGTGGTGACAGGCGGCGCAGGGCCGAGGACCCCGGGAACGGTGTGAACCAAAATTTGAGTACATATCAAATGTTTTATAATTTTGTCTATAAAAGGAAGCGTTGTGCAGCATTCACGTTTAGTCAACTAAGTATTTAGTCAAGTTCTTAGCACGGGCATGCTGCGGCTGCGGCAACAAACATTTCAGCCAGGGGCCTTCTTTAGTGTTACACTTATAATTTTGTCTACTCACAAACTGCCATGTCATTAAATGATTTGTAAAAAATAAAATAAAAAGACTTGTGAACTTTTATCCAAATGTTATTCGTATTGTTAATGTCAACAATTCTGCCATGTGGTAATAAGATCAGACACAAGTGCAAGTATAAAAAATTAAGTCAGTTAAAAGCAATAAAATAATTAATTAGTAAAGAGAACCATCCACAACTAACCCTGGAAATGTACCATGTGTGCAGTATCCATCTCAGTTCTACCTTTAAGCAGTTTCTTTTTCACATTGTGAATGTTAAGCTACCTTGTTAGTGTGTCTATCTTTTAGGCACTACACTTGGGCAAAGATGTGTTAATGCCGCGCAAACTATCACCATATCATCTAGGATGTCTAACTGAGTAAGTGGAATTACAGATGTTAAAATTTTAAATTTCTTCCATCGTCCAATGACTCTTTCCACGTGTATTCTCACATTTGACAGACTTCTTGATTTGTCAACTTCGGGAGCAGAGAGTTGTTTCTTGCCTTTTGTGAAGGGTGGGATGTGAAGAGTGGCTCCGTATGCTGCAAGGTCCTCCCTAATCAAAAACCCTCGATCAGCCAAAATTTCATCCTTTGGCTCCAGCAGTTGAAAGAATCCTGATTATGATGTTATTTCTTTGTCAGAAACGCGCCCCCCTCAACCTGGTGACAAAAAAGAAATTGCTCCTACTGGTGTTCCCCCCAACTAAGTATTTGACTGTGTTATGATGCTTATAATTTTACCATGGCTGCGTTCCGAATCGCATACTTCTACTTCCTACTACCAGTACCTACTACAGCTGCCCTTAGAAAGTACGTACTTTGCAAGCAGTAGGCATCCAATTGGGACATACTACCTTGTCATAACATTGCGCCTTGAAATTTGCCCACATCCGTTGCTGTCCATAACGCGACATTCGTCTACAGCTGTCACGACCAAGCCCCCAGGATCAGCTTGGCGCATTGAAGCCACCATGGGCTTTCAGGCCAAGCTCGGTATTGCAAGTCACGTGACAGCATGCGGCCCAAGACCCTTATTACCCATGGTTTGTGGATTATTGATATAGGGCTGGAAAAAAAAAATCTGGGTATCATTCAGCATCAGAGACCAATCTAATCAATATAAACTTTTAATTAAATTTTTTTTTGTTTGTTTTTGAAGCCACTAATACCTGTATCGAGCCCATTTGAAACATGTGCTGTGAACGAGCCTCGGGGACGCTGGGCACGCGTTCATGAGTCCTGCGAGCTCGGCGGAAAACACGTCACCATAGGAAGACCCGCCCTACTCTGCCTCTGATTGGATAGAAAGTCATATGTAATGACGTCGGCTAACATTTGCTATGCTTTTAGCAATGAAGCTGCTATGATCATGCTAATCATAGATATGAACGTATGTCTATGATGCAAATGATCATGACATGTGGTTACTTTAGGACATCGTTGGAAAAGATCTAGAGGGTAAGTGGGTCAATGTTGAATAACTTAGCTAACATTATCTAATGTTACATTTCTTTTATATTAACATCAACTATATTGATAGGCTAGGGAGCTATGCTAACGGTAGCTAATGCTAACGGCTTAGGGTTAACGTTAGTTAATGCTAACGTTACGTTCGGAGGTCTCAGATGTATTTCAATTTTAACAAAATGTTGAGCATGATCAATGTGACATTGTTCATACATTGATTACAGTCTGTAATCTTGTCTGGCATTATTTAGCTATAGTGGGCTGATGCTACTATAGCATTTGCCACATTATACATCAAATTAATCAAGCATAGTTAGTGTTATTACCTGAAGGCATTATTACCATTGCAAGTAAGCATGCCATGTATATGCCATGCCTGGAAATCAAATTAATAGTGTAATTCCTCCCCATCATAGCTCATTGTACACTGATATAATCATTCTCCTTGCCTTTGCTAATACTTTATCAAACTTTGTGCTAGGAAAGAAATCTGGCTGTGATTCGGCGCTAGTGCTCATCCAGGCTGTTGTCATCTCCCGCCTGGACTCCTGCAACTCCCTACTTGCTGCCATCCTGCAGCGTTGGCCATCAGACTCCTGGAGAAAGCTGCTGCTGACCTGGTGTTCAACGGCCCCATGCTCTTCCACAAAACTTCCCTACTCCGTTCTCTGCACTGGCTCCCTGCGCTGTCCCATCCAGTTTAGGACTGTGGTGCAAGCCTACAGGGCAAATGAACAGCTCCCTCCGACCTCCAGGCTGTGGTCAAGCTCTGCTGCCTTGAGGTGATTGGTTCCCCAGTTGCTCCAAGCCCCCCTACGGCAGATTGGCGTGGCCATGGCTTTTTTCTGTCCTGGCCTCACAGTGGTGGGAACTGTCCACTGATGTCAGTACAGCAGAGTCGCTGCCCATCTTTCGCCGCATGCTGAAAATTCACCTGTTCAAGATGTGCCCTGGACCCTTCCTTTTAACACCTATTTTATTTGTTCTTGTACTTTGTCTTTAGCAACAGGTTAAGCTCTTAGACGCTTGTTTAGAAAGGAGATGCACTTATGAGTTCTAGTGAGCAGTGGTACTGTAGTGAAGCTGCAGTGTCACTAATGAAAGACTAATGGGGTGCACCTGAACTGGGCCGCTGACAAGAGGCTCTGATCACCCTCGGCTGGACTTGATTGCTGAGGGGTGGACTAAGAAAGCAGAGCCAGTCGGGCAGTCTGGGGAGCGGAGCTTCATTTCCGTCAGGGCAACTAGTCTGACGAAGCAATTGTTAACTTGCACTCACGGGAGAGGATAACATGCCTGTCTAGCCCAGCTTAAACTATGCGCCCATGTACCAGTGTGCCGACTCAGGGTGATATCTAGTGTGTTTGCAATTGAGTGTGCCTGCCTATACAGGGTGATCCAGTGTGGACTTGATTGATGTTGCACATGGGCGATTGGAACTAAACTTACCTTGCGTTGCATTTGTCTTTCTCTCTCTGGCTCTATCGTGTCCTCTGCTGGCGCTGATGGATGGGTTGGACAGTCAAGGGGAGCCAGTGGTCCAGTTCCTGTTCATGCTTGGTTGTTGCCTACTCACCTTCCCATCTCCTGCATCACCTGCCACCTGTCTCCACTCTGCCCAGCTGCACCTCATCCCTCATTACTCTTAGCATTAATACCAGTCAATTTCCCTTGGTTCTCTGTAAGATCATCCAGTCATCTACCAAGTCTGCTCAGCTCTTCTGTCTGCCATATTTTAAGTTGTTTATTGAAATTGAGTTAAGTAGTTTGGATGGGTCAAGCATCCTCCAGTTTGTATGACTCAAGATCTGTTTACTGCCATGTATATGGTTCACACATACTAGAAATTTGACTAGGGTTAAGGCATACACTGGTGACATGTTTTTAATTGTTTTGTGATCACTGTCTTTGTGATATTTTCTGATGACCAAGCCTTTGATCTAAGCAGAGCCTTAGCACATTATGGAGGAACCATGTCCCTTTCTTTTACCGATCCCTGAGAGCAAGACCTGTGAATGTCCTGAACAGTGTGGTGGCCACATTTGTTGGGAATTTGGGTGGAAATAGTGTTGAACATCATTGCATAGTTTGACTGCCATTTCATACCAACATTAAGAGAAAGTGGAGAAGTAGGCTATACCTAGAAAATACTATAGGTGTGCAATTCGTTTGTACAGTCTGGTAGTTAAATGTTTAAAAATGGGCAAGCAATAACATTGGAGGGAAATGTATACTGACACTGATGATTGTTTCAGAAATGGTCTGAGACAAAATAATGAAATGTTATACATCAGTATTGTGAAACACTGAACATATTTTAATGACTGACAAGGAGTGAGGAAACAGTACAAGTTAATCAATAATAACTAGGCTCACTATGAACAGTGTGTATTATTGGCTCTGTTCTGACGTCAGTGCACAGTTCATTCCACCACTGTGAGGCCAGGACAGAAAAGAGCCATGGCCGTTACAATCTACCGTAGGGGGGCTTGGAGCAACTGGGGAACCAATCACCTCAAGGCAGCAGAGCTTGACCACAGCCTGGAGGTCGGAGGGAGCTGTTCATTTGCCCTGTAGGCTTGCACCACAGTCCTTAACTGGATGGGACAGCGCAGGGAGCCAGTGCAGAGAACGGAGTAGGGAAGTTTTGTGGAAGAGCATGGGGCTGTTGAACACCAGGTCAGCAGCAGCTTTCTCCAGGAGTCTGATGGCCAACGCTGCAGGATGGCAGCAAGTAGGGAGTTGCAGGAGTCCAGGCGGGAGATGACAACAGCCTGGATGAGCACTAGCGACGAATCACAGCCAGATTTCTTTCCTAGCACAAGGTTTGATAAAAGAGATGAGTATTAGCAAAGGCAAGGAGAATGATTATATCAGTGTACAATGAGCTATGATGGGGAAGAATTACACTATTAATTTGATTTCCAGGCATGGCATATACATGGCATGCTTACTTGCAATGGTAATAATGCCTTCAGGTAATAACACTAACTATGCTTTATTTACTTGATGTATAATGTGGCAAATGCTATAGTAGCATCAGCCCACTATAGCTAAATAATGCCAGACAAGATTACAGACTGTAATCAATGTATGAACAATGTCACATTGATCATGCTCAACATTATGTTAAAATTGAAATACATCTGAGACCTCCGAACGTAACGTTAGCATTAACTAACGTTAACCCTAAGCCGTTAGCATTAGCTACCGTTAGCATAGCTCCCTAGCCTATCAATATAGTTGATGTTAATATAAAGAAATGTAACATTAGATAATGTTAGCCAAGTTATTCAACATTGACCCACTTACCCTCTAGATCTTTTCCAACGATGTCCTAAAGTAACCACATGTCATGATCATTTGCATCATAGACATACGTTCATATCTATGATTAGCATGATCATAGCAGCTTCATTGCTAAAAGCATTGCAAATGTAAGCGACGTCATTACATATGACTTTCTATCCAATCAGAGGCAGAGTAGGGCCGGTCTTCCTATGGTGACATGTTTTCCGCCGAGCTCGCAGGACTCACAAACGCGCGACCAGCGTCCCCGAGGCTCGTGCACAGCACATGTTTCAAATGGCTCGATACAGGTATTGGTGGCTTCAAAAACAAACAAAACCCCATTGAATTAAAAGTTTATATTGATTAGATTGGTCTCTGATGCTGAATGATACCGAGAAAATTTTTGTTTTCCTTTTCTAGCCCTATCTATCATAATCCACAAACCATGGGAAATAAGGGTCTTGGGCCGCATGCCGTCACGTGACTTAAAATACCGAGCTTGGCCTGAAAGCCCATGGTGGCTTCAATGCGCCAAGCTGATCCTGGGGGCTTGGTTCCCAGGAGAACAAAGTTCCCAGGAGAACAAAGTTCAGGTGGAAAGTAAGTCACGTCAATGTTAGCAGTTGTCATATGCGTTGATTCTGTAATTTGTTTGTCATTTTGGTAACACGTTACGTTTGGTCGTGGACATGATGGCAAGCTAACTAACGCTATTCTAGCTAGCTAACGTTAGCTCACTAATAGTCCAGATACGTTAGCTGTCTATCTAACGTTAGCTAAAGTTAATTAGTCGCTTACAATTGAACATTAGCTAACGTTAACTAGCTAACTGGTCAACTGTAGTCTGTTTACCTAACTAACGCCGCTAGCACTAGCTCAAGTTCGCTAGCTAAGTGAGAGTCTCGCTTGCTAAAGTTGGTCAACTGCGGTCTGTGTAGCTAGCTAACATTAGCTAACTTAACTAGCTACCTAACTGGTCAACTGTGGTAGCTAGCTAGCTAAAACGCCTAGCTAAGCTAGGCTAGCTGACATTAACCGTTAATACCAGTTGGCGAAGCACTCATTTGGTCCATTGTTCTAATCGGAAAAGGCGCCAAGGACTTAACTGGTTGAGGTAACATAGCTATCGCTTAGCATACAGCAGAACTGTTTCTTGATTTGGTAGAATAACCACAAGCTCTATTGGAAAAGTGCTTCGAATAAATCAGACTCTGACTCTGCTTTCTTATCAGATATCAGATGAAGTGGAAGACCCTGTTGAAGTCCGGTTGGGAGAAGTGGGGAGAAACAACAATGAGTTGCAGGCAGGTTTTGCTGTATGAAGATTAAGTTATGTGAATTGGTTAAGCATGAGTAGGGAGTGAACTTGAAGAGTACTGAACAATTTCATAAAAATAAACTAATGTAAGTAATAGCCTAATACAAACAATATGATTTTTATTTCACTCCGGCTATCCATCAACATTGTTGTATTTGTTGTGTCAAACTGCTTTCATTTCAGAGATCAGATGAGGAGGAGGACCAGATGGAAGAGGCTGGGATAAGAAGCTCTGAGTTGCAGGTAGGTTAAGCTGTATGATTTTGTTGATACTGAGTGTAAGGAGTGAACATGATAAGAGGTGATCTTTCGAAACGTCTTTCGAAACGAAATAGCTTCCCCACTTGCTCCAGCACGCATGCGCACAGCGCGCAATCGTTACGCTCAGCTATTCTCAGGCTCCGTCTATCAGTACGCACTGAGTCCGACAGCCATGGGGCAGGTGGGGTTGGGCGTGCTGGTCTGGAGGTGAGGGGACAGAGATTGTCCAGAGAAGAGGAAAGAGTAGAGAGGAGAAGATCAGTGGAAGTATCAGAGGGTAGGAGGGAGAAGGATTCAGGGGCGGGGAGGGCGGAGGTGACGGCAGAGGAAAGGTCAGTAGGGGAGAGCGAGCGGAGATGGCTACGGGTGGTAACCATGTGGGTAGGAGGAGGAGTTACAGGGGAAGAGGGGATGGAGAGGGAGTAGGACATGAAATAGTGGTCAGAGAGATGGAGGGGCATGACAGACAGGTTAGTGGTGGAACAGTGTCTAGTGAAGATGAGATCCAGCTGGTTGCCGGCTTTGTGAGTAGGAGGAGAAGAAGATAGGTGAAGATCGAAGGAGGAGAGGAAAGAGAGGAGAGGTTCCAATTTCTCACTCTGGATGTTGAAGTCCCCGAGAAGGATGAGTGCGTACTCATCATCAGGGAAGTGCGAAACTAGTGTATCGAGTTCCTCTAGGAATTCACCAAGAGGACCTGGTGGGCGATACACAACAGCAATGGTGAGCTTGATTGGATACGTGACAGAGACAGCATGGAATTCAAAAGAGGGCGGGGAGACCTGTGGAATCGAGACGAGTGAGTATTTCCATGTTGGGGAAATGAGCAGGCCAGTACCACCACCTCGCCTCACAGCTCTGGGAGTGTGGGAGAAAGAGTACACATCTGACAGGGCTGCGGGTGTGGCAGTGTTCTCTGGTGTGATCTTTGTCTCGGTGAGAGCAAGGAAGCTGAGGGAGAGCAAGGATGCATAGCCTGAGATAAACTCAGCTTTGGGCACCGCGGACTGGCAATTCCAAAGTCCCCCTGTCACCACTTGCTCTCTATGAGTTGAGACAGTAGGATAGATGAGGTTAGAGGGGTTACGGAGTCTGGGGGTGACCCAGTGTCTGCGTGACCCCCAGAGAGGGAACACAACAGGAATTGGATGCAAACACATAATGCTAACAAAACAGGTACAGAGGTAGGTGCAGACGTACTACCTTACTGACAGTCTTACTTGACAAAGTCGCTCTTGAATAAGTCGCCCGGTGCCTTTGGTCGCCCTAGCCTTCGGTCGCGCGCCGGAGGGAGCTGTCGCCGTCTAAGCCGTCATTGCTTAAGGCCTGTAACTGCTGATTGCTAATCGTCTGCCAGGAGAGTAGGCCACTCCCTCAGCCCACTCAACAGGGCTATTAGTCTAGCTCAGGCCGAAACTAACTCTCACAATAGCATTGAATAACAAAGCAGTTTCACAACGACACTGACGACTTAGCACTTAGCACTAGCTATTAGAGTAAGAAAATTATACTTAGGTTTCTAGTTCAGTCTTGTAGCTCCAAGTTCCTTCCAGAGGTTAAAAGCAATCATAGTTCATATGGCTCAGGCAGAGAAGCCCATAAAATAAATTGAGTGCATGAGAGCCATAGTTCATATGGCTCCGGCAAAGAAGCCCATTACGTAAATTGAGTGCATTTGTAGACAATAAACTAAATAATTTAATATAAATAAATAAATAAATACAGTAGACTGCATTGCTAGCCCAGGAGAGCACAAATAGACCAACATGGATATTTTAGATAGGTGAGAGGTAACACACTATTGCCCAGATGCCCGGTGCTCAACAGAGAGGACTAGTATAGTATCAAAGGAGGAGGTATTGGAGCACACAGGACTTCATTTCAAACTTATATTGGGTGCATTAGGTCACCAACATTTCTACATACTGTCTCACCCAGACAAAGGCAGTATGTTGAACTGTTGGTGACCTACCGCACCCAATATGAGATTGAAATGAAGACCTGTGTGTTCCAGTACCCCCTTCTTTTGGGGTTGCAGCTTTGTAGGAGGATTCAATTCTTATAAAGTTGGGGTATGAAGGAATGATATTCCTGCTTCAGTCTACTGCTGCTCACATTTTCACATATCTCCTCTCTCCAGGCCCGTGAAGATGGAGCAGATTCCAATGACAAGCCCTTGTATCCTGGTGCACCGGTTTCAAGAGGGGAAAGTATACTGATGCTGATGTCATACCTGTTGCGCCATAATTTAACTGGTGAAGCTCTTACTCACCTACTGGAAATGTTTATTAATATAATGTTCCCAGGTCTTGTCCCATCTTCCCATTACCTTTTCCACAAAGAATTTGGAAGTTCATCTACATTTGAAGCTCACTTTTACTGTCAAAACTGTCTAAAATACCTTGGTATCAGAGCAGACTGTCCCCCTCAATGTGATTCTTGCAACACAGTTTTTGACGCCAATGCAAGCCTTAAGAATGGCTTCTATTTTATTGTGTTGCCCCTTTATGCACAGATTAAGCAACTCCTGCAAGAACACGGTGTCAGTCTGAATGAAAAAACTAGAACCTCTGGGGTTGTCTCCGATATACCGTGTGGAGAAGAGTATCAAAAATGATGTGACACTGGAGTTCTTGGCAAAGATGATTTAACACTAATATGGAATTGTGACGGCGCACCAGTGTTCAAAAGTTCCAAATGCAGTATTTGGCCCATTCAGTTTCAAGTTATTGAACTCAAACCAGAGGTGAGGAAAGAGCATGTTCTGATGTCAGCTTTATGGTTTGGGCCAAGTAAACCATCCATGTTAACATTATTAACACCATTTGTCAAAGAAGCTTCATTATTAGAGACCGAAGGTGTTGACTGGCAAGACGTATATGGAAACCGTCATGTATCAAAAGTGTTTGTGCTTGTTTGTAGCTCTGATTCTATGGCTCGTCCATTGCTTCGTAACACCAAGCAGTTCAATGGTTTTTATGGCTGTGACTTTTATTATCACAAAGGTGGTAAATCCTATCCATACGATCAATCTGAACCCCTACTTCGAAATGAGATAGATCATTTTAGTCATGCAATGTCAGCTTCAGATTATGAGCCAGTGTTTGGAGTCAAAGGGCCATCTCCTTTAATGAAGCTTAGCCATTTCCAAATTATAAATGGTATCATACCTGAACATCAACACAGTGTGTACCTTGGAGTCACTCGGCAACTGTCTACTTTGTGGTTTGATACATCAAACCATGATGCCCCCTGGTATATTGGCAACCAGATTGAAGAGGTTAATGAGCGACTTGTGAAAGTAAAACCCCCTGTCGAGATAACTAGGACACCAAGGTCACTGAATGAAAGGAAGTTCTGGAAAGCCTCAGAGTGGCGAGCCTTTCTCCTCTTCTATGCTCTCCCTATCTTGAAAGGCATACTGCCTGGCAAATACTGGAATCATTTGTTCCTGTTGGTGTTTGGCATATATACATTACTGCAGGACAGGATCAAGACAAGCAGCATCTTGGTGTCAGAACTGGCTCTTAAAAAGTTTGTCATTGAATTTCAAAGAATCTACGGGAAATACCACATGACTTTTAACATGCACTTGCTCACACACATCACAGACAGCGTGAAACTGGGCCTATTATGTATTTGTATTTTATTCTTGGCTACCATTATTTTGGAACAGAGTACCACCTTCAGGTGCTTAAGGGTTTGCTGTAGCCTATTTTGTATTTGTATTTTATTCTGGGCTACCACCTCCTTCTGGTGCTTATGGGTTTCCTTTAGCCTATTTAGGTATTTGTATTTTTGTTAACTTTGCACAACAGTTTCACTAACCAAATGTCTGTTTATATACTAATGTACTTGATTGGTCAATGTGTTTGACAGAGCATGGTGGATGTAGACCATGTGTTTGAGCATTTCTGACTTGTTGGCTAGTTCTGAAGGTCAACCTCATTTGAGAACACTTTCTCAGAGTGATATTGTGTTTACTGTATGTGTGTACAGTATGTTTTAAAATAAAGTTGTGTTTTCTAAAGAATGTTCAATCCTCAAGTGTTATTAATACCCATGCTCTCAGCACGTAATTATGCTCTTGTTTCTATGGTGGTAACAGGTGGACACTGCAGGTAGAAAGCACAAATGGTTGCAAAGTACCAGCAATAGGCTCTTTGCACAAGCTCCACTACTTCCAGAAATTCTACAGGCATATTTATTTATTGTCCTATACTATTGGATGGAAGTGATTAATCAGGTGTGATCAGGTGTGCCGCACACCTGATTAATCACTTCCATCCAATAATATAGGACAGGAAATAAGGATGCCTGTAGAATTTCAGGAAGTAGTGGAGCTTGTGCAAAGAGCCAATAGAGTACCTTGTCAATGGTAAATGCAGAGAAAGCAATAAAGTAACCGTTACAGTCTGTCAATATGCAGCGAGAGCAATAACTTGCCAGAACTAATTTTAAAGGAGCAACAGAAGTGAACGTCTGAAATGTGTATCACCATTCTTTCTCATATCTTGGGCTAAATAGTACATAAGACCAAATATACTGACTTTATTAATTGTCAGTGTGAGTCAAGTATACTTCAGTGTACAGTAAAAGTACAGGCAAGTATAGGCCAAATATACTTGCACTTTTCTAAAGTATACTTTTGTTTAGTATATCTCTGATTAGTACATAAAAAGTAAACTGAAAATATACTTGGCTCATTTCAAGTATTAAGAAGTATACTAACAGTATACTTGAATAAACTTATTTTTGGTAAGGGAAGTTAACAGTTCCACCTAAAGTGAAGTTTATTCATTATTCTTAATAAAATGATTACCACATGAGAGTAATACAAATGTATTGATGTAATACAGTATAAAAAATATACTACAGTCTCCTACGTCTGAGACGATAGGAGTGCCATCTGCTGTTATTGTCTATCCGTCCTTATCTTCTAGCTGACTTTCAAAAGTTTTAACTGTCAGAAATAGAGAGTAGTTTTATTATGGATTTCAGGACATAACGGTACCCGTTTGCCAATGACGTCACTGTCCCGGAAGAAAAGTTCTCTAGCTAACGTTTGTTGGCAGAAAGGAGCTTTTCTCTTTAGCCAGGGATCGGTGCAATAAAATGGAAATATCTGCCTGACTGCCTAACTAACTGATGTCGATGGGACTCAAGTAAAGTCTGGTTATATTATCCGACAATGCTACGAAGATCGACTCTGCTCAACGGAACGAATGATGAAAACGTGGATTCGGGAGCTGAGACTGCCGAGTAAGTTTAGCTAGTGCTTGGACTAGCTAGCTAGCTAACGTTAGAGCGAAAACATTGCTGGAGTATCGTCTTGTGTTGGCTAGCCATTGGCTAACGTTATCACAACATTTCAGGGGCAAGCTATAACGTCAGCTTGCACTAACTAAAGTTTCCATGTCTGGTGAGTGTAGCGTTAGCTAGCTAACATGAGTTTGCTAAATGCGTCTAGGCAACTTGTTCTGCCCAGACTTATAATTGTTAGCTAGCATAGCTGAACTGACGTTAAGCCAAAGCTAGCCAGCTAGCCGAGCTCCAACCAAGGGGTAACGTTATTGCTAACGGTAGGTCAGCTAACGTAGTTATTCTGGGGGTGAGCTGTCTTGGCTGTTAGCTTCAAAACCAAGAACTTTGTGTCTGTATTAATCAATTATGATCTGAAACACATTTTAAGTATAGCTTTATTGTATCAGTTTATTCGGTTATTCATGGCATAGCCTTAGCTAGCCAGGTATTAAGTAGTGCTAGCTAAATTAGCCGATTCGTTGTTGTTGCTGACACACAGCTTTCTGGATAGCCGTTGTCATGGTAACCGGGGGAAGGGGGCGGGGGGACGCTCTCACCGCGGGACGCAGCTGCTCGTCCGCACACTGCCCCGACCGGCACCGGCATTGGACTGGTGTGCCACGTTTACTGGTGACTGTGTTGGCATTGGTTGTATGGAATTTTTGTTGTTGGTGAATAAACAGAATTTTAAACTTCCAAACATTCTAACAACAACAACAATGTTATAATGTTGAGGGCGTTGGTTTGGGCAGTGGGCAGCAGCTTGGAGGACTATGTTCAGTGGTCACTATGGACAGCTTGGAGGACTATGTTCAGGGTGTAGAATCATGCCATACCCCTTTCTTCCATTGTTTTTCTTCCATTCCAGATCTGATTGCAGCAAAATGTCTTCACCAAGCAGTAAGTCTTATATTTCACCCCAACATGTTTACATGTACATCTTTATTTTGGTGTCTCTTATTTTGGTACTCCTCTAAAATCTATCCAGTGCAGTGCCACCTCCCTAAACGTCTGTCTGTGTGGTGTGTAATAGGCCTCCCTCTATCCTTGTGGTGTGTTCTAGTGTAGTAGGGCTCCCTAGCCATCTGTGTGGTGTTTGTATGTTTTTTGACCTCCCTAAGTGTGTGTGTTTTTGTCAGGTGAAGTTGTGACCTACCTGTAGGCCAATTCATAGTCCATAAGTACAGGGAGCATCCGTTATCCTTTTAGACAGACAGTCTGTAGTCGTTTATCTTTTCCGGTGCTGTCATGCCAAAACAAACGTTGGCCAGGTGGAAGCTTGTCTAACCGGTAGCCGGCTAACTAGTTACCAGCTCCCAACTAGCTAATGTTCGTGGATGGTAGACGCATTTTTCATTCAAATTAATTACAGACATCAATATTATATATTTACTGACATCAGTGACAAGTTAGCTAGTGAGCTAGCAACAAAAAAAAGGTAAAGAAATAGACAATTAGACTTCTTACCCGGACACATCTTGCCATGACAGTGCCATACGCACGGGTCACTAAATTGGAGCTTCGTGCAGACATGCCAGATTGGACCCCATTTTAGCATGCGCGGACCCCAGTGGAGTCCGGTCCGTGTACGCTACGTCTGGACTATGAACTGGCCTTAACTAAGCATGTAACGTGACCTCGCTAAGCGTCTGTGTTGTTAGGTGAGGTCGTGACCTCGCTAAGCGTCTGTGTTGTTAGGTGAGGTCGTGACCTCGCTAAGCGTCTGTGTTTTTGTCAGGTCAGGTCGTGACCTCGCTAAGCGTCTGTGTTTTTTTCAGGTGAGGTCGTGACTTCGCTAAGCGTCTGTTTTTGTCAGGTGAGGTCGTGACCTCCCTAAGCGTCTGTGTTTTGTCAGGTGAGGTCGTGACCTCGCTAAGCGTCTGTGTTTTTGTCAGGTGAGGTCGTGACCTCGCTAAGCGTCTGTGTTGTTGTCAGGTGAGGTCGTGACCTCGCGCCTCCAGCAGCCCCTGCTGATCAACATGCACCTGCTGGCCAACCCCGGAGACTCGCTGCTGCTGCAGCACACCCTGGACCGGCTGCTCCGCTGGCTCTGCCCCAGCCTGCACATCTTCCACGTGTCGGAGCGGGCCTGCCCACTCCGGGACCACGCCCGCCCGGGCCCCGCGGTCTCGGTGTGCCCCTCCCTGGCCGTCAGCATCTTCCTGCACGAGGCCTACGGGGAGGAGCGCATCCTGCGCGCGCTGGACTTCCTGCAGCGCCCGCCGTGGCGCTACCACCACACCGAGGGGCCGGCGGGCGTCCACATCACCTCCGGCGCCCTGCTGCGGCCCTACCTGCTGCCCAGCCGCGACTTCTACAGCCTGGGCGCCGGCATGCCGCTGTGGGCCGTGCGCCCGGTGCACTGCGGGGGCGAGGCGCTGCGGGTGACCCTCTACAGCTGCCACCACAACTTCGAGGATGCGGTGCGCCTGTACGAGACGGTGCTGCAGAGGCACGCCGAGGAGCAGAAGGCGGGGTTCTGCTGGTTCACCCTCCACGCCGAGCCCGGCCTGAGCCTGCAGCTGGCGCTGAAGCAGCTGGCGCCCGGCGTGAGGGCGGAGCCCTGCGGCTCGGCCGTGCTGCAGTTCAGGGTGGAGGAGATCGGACAGCTGGTCCCGCTGCTGCCCAACCCCTGCACGCCCATCAGCGCCACCCGCTGGCAGACCGAGGACCTGGACGGCAACAAGATCCTCTTCCAGGTACGTACAGTATACTCTCGCTGCTGGGGCGAGTACCCCCCCACACTTTTTATATGAGAAGTAACATTATAAAAAGCACATTTCGACCCATATCCACTCAGCTATCATGGTATCCACTACCCTGGCTTCACGACCCGAATTATGTGATCTCACAGGCTGTCTATTGTGGAGAGATCACATGATCAGGGTCGCGAAGCCAGGCTAGTGGACATCGGTGGATATGTGCTATTTAAGTGCAACCAGGCCAGGTCCAGCCTGGCTTAGGTGCGAGGCTGACTTGTTTCGGTTCAGGACTGGTAGGACGGAAGCTAGTCATGCCACTGAAATAGCTGTGAATTGAAATGACATGAAATAATGTCTGATAAATTAAGATAGGTCTTGTTGCTTGGACACATCAGTTCCAATGCTTCCAATGCTAATCCAGCACAATAAGAGCGGAATAGCCAGTTAGCGCATGGGCTCACAACAACTAGCAGCAGCTTCCATAACATTAATGGTAGCGGTCAGTGGCTAAAGCAGTTACACTGATGATAACATAAAGTCATCCCCACCGGGAACCCTGGTCTCCTGGGTGGGAGTCCAATGCTCTCACCACTAGGGATGTGCACGGTTAACCGATTTCTCGAGTACCCGAGTAGGCAATCTGCTAGTCGGAAAATAAATACTACTCGGTTAATCTAAAGGCTATACAATATGGCATGTTTGGCCGTGAAAGCGCGCATTTCTGAGCGCCTGTGCCCTTTTTCAATTGTTACCAAAGAGGATAGAGCATTGGCGGCTGCCTGGAGAAAAGCGCTGTATACAGAGTCTTATATAATATGTACTTATATACTATACTATATAATATACTTAATATTTTCTTTTTGAAAACATTGCCATCTCAACTTTTCAGAAAGGTGCTGCCAACGTCACTGCGGCTCTTTCAGGCAACCAATGATCAGATATTAGATAGGGCATGACTTGTCAGCTGTCTGGGGATCCCGGGGGAACCCCCTGATCAGATATTAGGTAGGGCATGACTGGTCAGCTGTCTGGGAATCCCGGGGGAACCCCTGCCTGGCTATTAAACGGAATATCTGAAAGTGCACCGATCGTAAAAATAATAAATGCAGCCAGTTGTCAGGGGCAGTGATGACTGATTACTAGTTGATTACTGTCTAGCCAGCTAACTGGTTACGTTTTAAAAGCTATATTTATTTACATGGACACAGTTCTTGGGTGCAAAGTTACGTGGTCACAAAAACTAGCAATAATTAGCCCATGGGCTTGCTAATGCTCGCTCTCCATGGTTCGGTTTTCCATACTGTTAAGCATTTTCGGATCAAACTACACCGTGGTTTTGCATAGTGTTAAAGCATTTTATGGATCGAGCCTCGGACTTTCAAACCTGTTACAGCGTAGGTAGCCTATGAGAGAACTATAGACTTAAGCCTATATACAGTATATGCCACTTCATTTGTTTTGTTTTGACAATTAAACGCTGGTACCGGGTCTCTGGTTTTGTTTATCTGCATACTGTGCATAGTAGGCAGTGGTGTGAGTGAACTTTGTACTCTGGCTCCAGGCAGCACTCCCATCATTTAGTGGTAGGCTAATCATGTTGGTAATGAGCCCTGAGGTGGTGCTGAAAAAGACAGCGAGTACCAGCACAGGTCCATGTGCGTATAGCCTACTCCTATAGTTTTCCAGCCTGCTATACATACATATTGAATGAATAGGCCTGTTGTTCAATAAATCTATTTAGTTTTGCATGGACATTTCTCTAATGAAGGCTTGACGCCAAAACATCCATTATTGTCCAATAAATTGGAAATAGGCAGTGAGTGCCGCGGTGCTTTTTAGATAACGCTAAAAATGAATTCACTTGTTATCCGGCATCGGCAGTAAAGGCTTGGTTTAATACTTAATTTATATTAGTAAATTGGTTGCATATTGTAGGCTTAGAGTTTTCAGAGTAGCCTAACGATAGGCTTAATAGGCTATGAGCTGGGCAGTGCATCCACATTAAAAGGCTGCGTTTTTCGATTCCGATAGCTTCATGAAAACCTATGGGTTATTCAATCTGATGATAAGTAGGCTAATGCATCCAACCACACATCAGCTTTTAAATATGTTTATTTGCAAGGGCATGGACGAGACATGAAAGCACCGCCACGGTAATAACGGCGGAAAAAAGCCTATTCCCCTCCGAGGGGGCCGGGGTTAAATGCGCTCTGTCTGGACGGTATCTTTTTTTGAGTAATCTTTTTTTTGAGTAATCGGTTACTCGAGTAGGATCAGGTTAGGTTACTTGGTTTTAAAATTAGTCGAAATTCCCATCCCTACTCACCACTACTCTACTTGTGCAGTGGAGATCGGCGGGTGGGTTTTGGTGTCCTTCTTCCAGTCCCTAGTGTGGGTTGGGGTTAGAATATGGGTTGGGGTTTGGGACTGGATCTGATCTATAAGGCAAGGGGTAAAGGTTGGAGTGAAAGGATGAACATGTGGAGGTTTGGGGTATAGTCCCATAAAGTCATCCCCACCGGGTCTTCAACCCCAGTCTCCAGGGTGGGAGTCCAATGCTCTCACCACTACTCTACTTGTGCAGTGGAGATCGGTGGGTTGATTTTGGTGTCCATCTTGATTTTGGTGTGCTGGGACTACTGCCTCTTGTAGTGCCAACAGAGAAATGCAGGCCAACATTGTCCGCAGTAACGGAGGGAGGGAGTGATAACCGGACGAACGCTATACTAGGTGCCCTGGCTTACAGCCATGCACAAAAAAGCATCAATACTTTAAGCTCATTCCTCCATCACCAACTAAAGCTGTGCCAGTCAACAGTCAGTCTAATCACCGAAAATAAACCACATGTAGGCGTAGAGCGACTGGTGTATCACATCCCATACAAAAATGAATTACTATAGGATTTGAAGTGTCCTACTCCTATTGTAATGAGGACTGTCTGCCTATAATGCAGTAGCGTACCGCTGGGTCTTGCACAGGGTCTTCTCTGACATTGTTATTACTCCCAATGCCTCCCAACCCCCCCCCCCCCCAGCGCGCACAATTTTTTGGGGGGTGCGCTTTCAAAGCATGCCCTGATGGGTTTCACAGCACCAGAAGGGCGCTGAGCATTGGCATTTATATGTAAAAACATACAGGAAAACTATAGTAGCCTAGGCTACTGATGTTTTTTTATTTTTATTTTTTTTACACATCAACAAAGGCCAATAATTTGAGAGCGAGCAAATAAGAGGGCAATATTTAGGCCGAAACAACCAAGCTTTAGGGAGACACTAAATAAACTACAGAGCCATTATATAAACACAATGGCCAAGCACCACTAAGAGGAATGACAGGACGATAAAATACACCCCCTTAGGGCACAGCACTCAATAGCCTACTCCCCTACTTCACTAATCAGTGTTTAGGCTACTAGGCATATTAGCCCACCGCTCCAGGTCTTGATTTGGTCTTGATTTGATTTGGTCTTGACTTCCGTAAGCTAGAATCATTTTACCTGGCCTACAATGTTAAGTGAATAACGAGCTAGTAAGACCGGTGTCAACTGACCGTAACGTGGACTGTATTTTCATGAGGACTGTAGGGGGCGACGGAGCACTACCAAAATGCTAAACACGGATGAAAATGAAGCGATATGGCAGAATACAAGACGCATTTACGTCAAAAACGAAAGTCGATTTTTGTGCCTGCTTTCACTGAAAGAAGGCGCAAAAATCAAGTTTTATTTGGATTTGTATGGGTAAGCCAGGCTTACCCTGGCTTATAGGAGCAATCGCCACTGGTAGGGGTACCAATAATTTGCAACATTTGGGACAATATAATTGTTCCTACCAAAACATAAACAACTATAATTCCACACCAAAACAAAGTCCATCACAAGAGTACGACAACTCGTGCTCAAACACCACAATGCCTTTTATCAAACTGAAAATAGCCCTGCCAGTGCTAACCATCTCTGGGCTACTTAAGCAATTGACCACGAGAGGCAGTGGGTTACAGGGGATTTTACCACGGCAGAATCAAGTATCCAAACTCTCCGTTGTAGAATGTATAACATTGCATTCATAAGCCATCGTTCTGACACCACAAGGGGAAGCTTTTGTCAACGACATGCAAGAACAGATCCTTATCTCTCACATTGCAGCAAATTCACACACATTGCCAAAATGATCAATCTGAAATGCATAAAGCTGCAAAGCAGGACTCACCATTTCATTAGGTTTTGCTAGCCGTTAGCCATCTCCGACTCCCCGGGCCTTGAGTTAACTAGCTAACACTAGCTAGCATGTTAGCTAGCACTAGCTATCATTAGGCTTCAATTCCTGAACTTAACTTTAGCTTAGCGTGCAGCCAGGTTATGGGTTACTGTTTAATTCAGATATTACTCTACATTTCAACCAGACATTCCAGTGAAACCAGGTAGTCAAAAGCTAGCGTGTTAGCACCGCAAACGCGTGCATTTCTGATGATGTCCTCAGTCCAGTCTGAATCCACTAGAGTGCCAATTTTTACACCCGTAGATGCAACAGCCAGACATCTTGATGGTATATACAATACTAGTCTTTGCACTAAAAGCTCCTTGCTCTGAATTCATCTGTCTCCCCCTGCTACTGTTTCAAGAATGCGCGCACATATTTGGGCTGACAAAGGCTGTAAAAGGGTCTAAACAAATATGACCCACGCTCATTTATTTATGGGCGGTGGCTCTACCACATAAATTCAATAACTGACATGGCACCATCCATCTATCCATCCATCCATTGATGGACCTGGTGGCATCCGTAGTTCATTCTTTTGTTGCCAAAATGCACACTTAATTGTGTACCAACAGTAAAAGGGTCTATATATAATGGATAATTACTGAGACACATATTGTAGGTATAATTTCAAAACAGGAGTATTTCAAATGTTCAATTACTGCACATAAATTCAATAACTGACATACAACCAACAGGTAACCGCATTTTTACGGTTTTTTTGAGCCCACGAGTTTTGTGGTTTTGTGGGAATTGAACTCGCAAGTTCAGCATGGGAGACGAGCTCCTTAACCACTAGAGCTCTTGAAAATCAATGGTGTAATAATCTTTTGTTTTGATGTTCTGGGACCACTGCCTCTTGTGGTAGCAACATAGAACTGCAGGTCAACAACAGAAGGGACGGAGAGGGACAACCCGGCATTCCCTTTTCATGGTGCGACGGCTTACGCCTTGCACAAAAAGTGCTTTTTATATAAAAGGTAGGGGGCAATGGTAGCCTCCTCGGAGAAAAGGCTTCCATCTTTCTAAACCTGTCTTCACTTTGGTGAGTAACTAAATAATATTGTCTGTAGATGCGGTAATGTAGACCGAGTGGAAAAAGTCTGGTGCAGTGATTGGTCCCTAGCAGGGCGGTGTACCGGGGTAGAGCCCCGAATAGTATGCCGACCTGGTCCAGGGCTAGGAATGACCACGTTGCAGCTGGACTTCATTGTCTCTCCTTCTACTGCTCATCCATACCAGCAAACGCCAGCTGCTGAGTTGGAGGAATTCAGTCTCATCTGATTGGGGTTTTTGTGGTAAATAATGATGGGAAATGATGTGAAACCTCCGTGGTTTGTACCTCCCAGAACGAGGCCACAGGCAGTCCTCCTCCTCCTCCTCCCGCGACGATAAAAACACATCTCTCTGTGATTATCTCCCTGCCACAGCCTCGTACACATCTGAGGCTCACGCCACGCTCTCTCAGAAGCAGCTGGCTCGTCACCCACGGTGGAACCTCAACGCTGTAGTCTGGGCCAGCACTGAAAGATATACAGCTCACTGCACATGTGCAGGTTTCCCCATCCTGTAAATGCTTTGTCATTCAGCTTCGCCTCAGGGTGTCTCAGGCTAAATACAGAGTGAGGCACTCGTAAACCTTTTCCTTGTTGAGAAGGAAATATCGTCCAATAAAAGAGAAATCCCCCACATATTATGATAAGGTATGTGCTTGTTGCTGTCCTATATAGTTACACGAACTTCCTTTTCCTATGATAAAGTACTGGTCTGTGTCCCTGTATGTCTAGGTGAAAGCTCCAGTCCAGCCCCCGCGCCCCCTGACCTGCGCGTTTCCGCTGGCCGGCCCCGGGGCCTCCCCCAGGGGACCGCTGAGGAGCCCGGGCGTCTCCCCCAGGGGACCGCTGAGGAGCGCCGGGTCCGGGCCGGGGGACAGGCTGCCCGGGGGCCGGAGGGGGGGCGGGGCGGAGAGCGCCGGCTCCGACAGCTGCTGCAGCACGCCCCCCGGCAGCTCCTGCTACTCCTCCCAGCGCAGTAGCCCCGCCCTTCCACTGCCGCCGCCGCCCCCCCAGGCCCCCACACGGACGCCCCCCGCCCCCCCCTTGTCCCGCCGCTCTCTGCCGGGCCACGAGCCCGAGACCAACGTGGACACGGGCGCGCCGGTGGCGCCTCTCCCACGGACGGACGCCGTCACGGCCAACGGCTCGGACGCGCGGGTCTCGGCGACCCCCCGCTGTGAGAGGCCGGCGGCTGTGGGGGCCTCGGCCCTGGAGACCCTGACCAGAGAACTGAGCCACTGCCTACCAGGAACAGCGCCCACTGGGGGCCCCAGTACGAGGGGCAGCCCTGGGCACCAGGCCGGAGGGACCGGGGGTAAAGGCCTCCTCACAGGGCCGGGGGACAGGACTACTGCTGACCCCACAGCACAAACACACCACACAGAGCCGCTAGAGGAGTTCTTCATCTGACCCCACAGCACAAAAACACCACACAGAGCCGCTAGAGGAGTTCTTCATCTGACCTCCCCAGGCAGCGCGCTGTTACATTCTACTGGACACAGTCAAAATCATACGAGTCCCTTCGATAGAAAAGCAAGTGCCCTTAAAGGTCCCCTGTTATGCTCCTTTTCAACAAGTTAGTAGATCTCTGGGTTTCCCAGAACCTGTCTGTGAATATTTTTGCTGAAGATACCACTCAGATTAATAATTCTTCTCATCTTTTGTTTTCAGATGAGAGGGCGGTTTGAATCTCCTGTTCTGACTTCAGAACAGGAGGCAAATCTGAACGGCTTGTTGAATGGCATGTTTTCTGAATTTGGCTGTCCACAAAAAAACTGACTGGGTCTTCTTATTTCAGTGTGTGTTAGTGGGCCCGTCAGAGACCCACATATATGTGCACAAGCACCGAAAAAGTGACTTCATAATAGGGGACCTTTAAGGCACAGAGACAATGGACCTGACCTTGTGGTGGTTTTGTGACTTATGCTTGGCTAGAACAATAAGATAGGGCTGTATGAGAAGACAGTCCCTGTGACATACTAGCGTCATGTCCAGGGGGTGTACTTGTACATCAAGCTGCCTCACGCTACAGAAACAGGAGAGATGCCCTATGGGCCACTAGGCCCGAGAAACATTGTTTCTCAACAAAAAAAAAAGTATGAGAAGACATGCAGCTCTAAATATATGTAGGAATGCTAACTTGCTAAGCCCCATCCTTTTATACACAGTGTGTAATTACAGTGGAAGAAATGGAAGTGTGTGTGGTTGTTTTGTGGGCAGCTCAGTGAAAGCTGGTCTGTGTTGTGTAAACCCCTCACCCCGGCCATGAGTGAATGAGGTGTGACTGTGTACAGCTAGCCTGGCAGCTAGCCTGCTTCTCAATCCACACTGGGGATCCCAACAACAGTGACTGATAATGGAGTTTACCTCACATTTGATACAAAAAATTGTTCTGTTGACTAGACCATGCCAAAATGAGCATATTACGTATTGATTTAACTCCACATTTCTGATGGCATAAAAGACAAATGCTACGGGGTATGGGAACTCATGTATTTTTTCTCCGTTAACGATTTCTATAGGTTTGTTGTTTTATTAACTGTGCTGTACGTGTTGTAATCAGTGTTTTTCTATGGAGTATCTAAATTAAAACCTTGAATGTATTCGTTGGACTAGAATAAGAAAAGGGATCACAGAGCTGCACTTAGACTGTTTGAAATGTTGCTCTATTAATAATATAAGTATTAACTGGAGTTAGTATTGTCTTCCATGTGTATTGGGTGGGGTGTGAACTCATCCTCTCCCAGGTCCCTGTCACTGATAGCTAGAATAGGAACTGACATTTTGAGTTTGGCCTTTTCTTTAAGTCATGTGTTGTCTAAAATGAAAGGAAACTTGTATGTAACATTAGAAACATGTATTTGTATAATAAATAAATTATTTTCATGACTATTTTGATCTACAATTTACTACAATGGCAATTTTATGCATGCCTGATAACCAGCAGCTAACACATTACTTATTTATTCATTATTATATTACATTAGTCCTTAAGCAGACACTTTTATTAAGTTAAGTATCTTAGTTATTAAGACGCTTAAGTTAACAGTCACAGATGTTGGAATCATTTCCAACAGCTGTCCAACTTTGACAACATGAGACTAATTTTACCACTAGGGGGCAGCAATGCATCCATTCAACACGCAAGGAACATTCACCATGATATAAAATCACCGTTTATATCAGTCTTTATACAGTCTAAACAGAGAATGGATTACACACCCCTGTTTACAGTTTGTAACACGTGCTCATCCATCTGACAGTAACAGGCAGGACGTACTCATCCATCTGACAGTAACAGGCAGGACGTACTCATCCATCTGACAGTAACAGGCAGGACGTACTCATCCATCTGTGCAAAAATCAGAAGACAAAGCCTAAACACTCCATAGAGTTTTCCTGACGTCTCCATGTGCTTAGTTGAATCATATAACATTTCTACAAAATATATACTCTTAATATTGTAAATGAAGCAATGTTTCGAAGAGTTACGCATCATACATAAACACAGGCATCAGCCCGTTATAATATCTGAACAATGACATGTTCACGTGCTTTATTGACACCGTAGTCCTGACTAGCCGAGAGCAGGTCCTACTGCAGCTGTGTGGACCGCAGTGTGAGCGCCTCGTTCCAGGCCAAGGCTGCGTTCCGAATCGCATACTACCCTACTATATAGTATGCCAAAACAGGATGTAGTATGTCCCAATACATAGTGTGTCCCAATACATAGTATGCCACATGCAGTATGGCAAAAATACCAGGATGTCCTACTACTTCCGGTCGTATTTTGCAGTATGCAAGCCAGCAGGCTTTTCTGGCTATTCTGACCCACAATTCTGTGCGCAGCAGAAATGTGCGTCACATGTGCGAGTCGTGACAGCTGTAGACGAATGTCGCATTATGGACAGCGACGGATGTGGGCAAATTTCAAGGCGCAATGTTATGACAAGGTAGTATGTCCCAATTGGACGCCTACGTACGTACTTTCTAAGGGCAGCTGTAGTAGGTACTGGTAGTAACAAGTAGAAGTATGCGATTTGGAACGCAGCCCAGCTCTGTTGTTGAGAGCGCACGGTCGGTGGGATACCGCGACTTCTCAAGACCTCCACCTCCAGGCCAGGTTGAGCGCAGTGTTCAGAGACTGACTGGCGAGTCCAGCGGTGCCTCAGTCCGGCTCCCCCTGCTGGTCAGAGGATGTCGTTGCCCTGCGGAGCCGCCTGAGTCCTCCTGCAGCCGGTCCAGGCTAGGTCCTGAGCCCACTGGCCCTCCCTGGACACCCGCACCTTCACCGGGTCAAACCTCCAGTATCGCTGCTCTCTGAACAGGTAGAGGCGTCCGTCGGGCCGGGTTAGGGCGCCGTTGGTTCCCTGGGGGACGCCGGTCCAGTCGGTCAGCCTGCGCGGGTAGTAGGGCTCAGAGCGCAGCGTGCGTAGGTTGAGGACGGAGTAGCGGGAGCCCTTGAGCAGAACCAGGTGGCCAAGGGGGCCGTAGTAGAAGGCGGAGTCAGGGTGGTGGGGCAGGCCCAGGTCACTGCTCCGCCTGGGGAACCCGGGGTCCAGCGTCTGGCCGGAGTAGCGCCACACACGCTTCCCTGGGAGAGAGGGAGGTCACACACCAGCAGGGTTCACACACACACACCCACACAGACATATACACACACACCCACACAGACACACACACACACACACATTCACACACACACACTCACACACACTCACACACATCATCATCGGCGATCACTCCAGACGAGTATGACTGTCCTGTCGTGGGTCTGGTGGTTTGTGGGTCTTCAGGCTGTAGAGGCCGATCCTTGATCCACAGGTTCTGCTGCAGCAGGGTCATGTGTGAATGGTGGTCCTGGTAGTGGTGCTTTGAGGAGACATTTTGTTGGTGGATCTCTCCTCTCTTTTCTTCAGCGGCATGGTGGAGGTTTTCTAGTTGTTCTGTCATGGTTCTCCTGGTCCCCACGTCTCTATCGAGAGCAGCCTCCTCCCAGTAGTTGAGGTTGAAGCAGCACTTTCTCAGGTGTCTTCATGTCGTCTTTGTGCCGCTTTTTCTGCCCCCCCCCCCCCCCCCCTGGGTGAGTTGCCCTCCCTTCAGCCATAAAGTGTTTGTTTTGGAAGGCAGTTGTTTGGCAGACTGTACGTACGAATGTGGCCTGTCCATCACAGCTGGTGTTGAGTGATGGTTGTGGTGATGCTGGAGATGTCGGCTTCCTTCAAGACACTGATGTCAGTTCGCCCGTCTTCACAGCTGATCTGAAGGATCTTGGGAGGACAGGGCTGCTGGTTCTGATAGGGACACAGGGCTGGTGGTTCTGGTTCTGGTGGGAGGACAGGGCTGCTGGTTCTGATAGGGACACAGGGCTGGTGGTTCTGGTGGGAGGACAGGGCTGCTGGTTCTGATAGGGAGACAGGGCTGCTGGTTCTGATAGGGAGACAGGGCTGGTGGTTCTGGTGGGAGGACAGGGCTGGTGGTTCTGATAGGGACACAGGGCTGGTAGTTCTGGGAGGACAGGGCTGGTGGTTCTGATAGGGATACAGGGCTGGTGGTTCTGGTTCTGGTGGGAGGACAGGGCTGGTGGTTCTGATAGGGAGACAGGGCTGGTGGTTCTGGGAGGACAGGGCTGGTGGTTCTGATAGGGACACAGGGCTGGTGGTTCTGGTTCTGGTGGGGGGACAGGGCTGGTGGTTCTGGTGGGAGGACAGGGCTGGTGGTTCTGGTGGGGAGACAGGGCTGGTGGTTCTGGTGGGGAGACAGGGCTGGTGGTTCTGATGGGGAGACAGGGCTGGTGGTTCTGATAGGGAGACAGGGCTGGTGGTTCTGATGGGAGGACAGGGCTGGTGGTTCTGATAGGGACACAGGGCTGGTGGTTCTGGTTCTGGTGGGAGGACAGGGCTAGTGGTTCTGATAGTGACACAGGGTTGTTGGTTCTGGGAGGACAGGGCTGGTGGTTCTGCTTTAGGGCTCTCAGATGTCTGCTGTGGGTTCTCCAGCTATCGGCCCCATAGAGCAGGGAGGGCAGAAGTTGGTTCTTGATCTGGATCTCCCGGTTCTCAAACCCTCTTTCTCAGCCTGATGAAAGCCCCACTGGCACCCCCCCCCCCCCCACATAGATTGTGGGGGCTTGGAAGGTGTGTCAGGTGCTGGCTGGTAAAGGATCTGGGTTTTTCTGATGTGAATATCAAGTCCCAGGAGTCAGGAAGCTCTGGAGGTCTAGGGCCTTGTCATCTGCACACTGGAGCTCCATGATGGAGGAGGAGAGATACTTGCTTTTTGCCGTAAACCTGTTGAGGTTGAAGATCCGCTGTTGATCCTGTATATGAGCTTGACTCCCTCAGGTGGGGTTGGGCTGGTGAGGTGGAGGATTACACACACACACACACACACACACACACACACACAGTATATAGACACACACACACAGTACATAGACACACACACACAGTACATACACACACACAGTACATACACACACGCACACACACAGTACATAGACACACACACACACACACACACACAGTATATAGACACACACACACAGTACATACACACACACGTGCACACACACACACACACAGTACAAACACACACACACAGTACATACACACACACGCACACACACACACGCACACACACAGTACATAAACACACACACACACACACACACACGCACGCACACACAGTACATACACACACGTGCACACACACACACACACACATACAGTACATACACACACACAGACGCTTTCCTGCAGCCAGACACAGTCACACACCTGCAGGGTTCCATCTGAAGCGTTAGTGTGGTTAGCGGTGTGTTTGATGGGACTCGCCGGACCGTACCTTTGAAGAAGAACCACTTGCTGTCGGGCGGGGAGAAGGCGGCGGCCTGGATGGCGAGCGGGAGGCGGGGCCAGCGCTGTTGTAGCGGGATGGGAGCGCTCACCTCCCCCTCAGGAGACACGGTCCAGAACACACCCCCCTGGAACACCAGCACCATGTTGCTCTGATCTGGACACACACGCGCACGCAGAAACGCACGTATACACACACACGCACACGCAGAAACGCACGTATACACACACGCACGCAGAAACGCACGTATACACACACGCACACGCAGAAACGCACGTATACACACACGCACGCACGCACGAACGCACGTATACACACACACGCACGCACGCACACACATACACGCACAAACGCACATATTATACTGTATATTGCAATAGTGTCTACCATATATCGCTGAATAAGGTGTTTTGTTGTGAAGGGTATTTGAAGGCGTCATGAGTTCAGACGTACCCATGGTGATGGCGTCAAAGACCCCCTGGCAGTAGAGGGGCTGGACAGGAGAGCCCCTGGCCGCCTCCGCCAGCTTCCAGCCCAGCAGTGCCGAGCTGACCGCCTGGCCGGGGAACCGGACCACCCGGCCCTGCGCCGGCTCACCTGGGGACACACACGGTCAACGTGGGAACACACACACCACCGCGGTCACCGTGGGAACACACACACCACCACGGTCATCGCCTCACACCGACGACGGCCAGACTGAAAACACGCACAGCTGTAATGTTTCTTTCTTGAAACAAAGAAGCTTGGGTTCTGGTATAATACTTTCAGTTTATTGTGACACTGGGCAGAGGTTCACATGCAGTCTAGGCATCTCCAGGTGACACTCATTAGCAGGTAAATATACACACCCATGTAATCACTGTTACGGCCACTAGGTAGTGCCATGTGGAAAGTGCACGCATTAATAGCTATCACCACATCCCCCTATCATTAAATGTGAACTATACCAGTGGTAAAACACATACACACAAAGGACAAGTCAGTGACATTATTTTTCTTCTTCTTTTGCAGCAGGCATGTGTGCCCATATTGTGCATGTCTGTGTGTCTATCATGTATGTGTGTATGTCAATCTGTCAGGGGGCTTGCTCACACGTGTGGATCTTCTCAACATGGGTGAGTGTACAGGTAGGTGTATAGGCACGTGTGTAGGTGAGTGTATAGGCGAGTGTGCCCCCTCTGTTGGTGGTTCAGTTGACGGCTCAACTGATGGTTCAGCTGACGGTTCAGCTGATGCAGTGCAGGCCGGTGAGGCGGTGCAGGATGGAACTGATGAAACTGATGTTTTCAGCAAGCTCTTCCTATTCCTTCTCAGCAGCTGGCCATCTTCCGTCCTGACCCTGTAGGATCTTGGACCTACTTCCTCAAGGACTGTGGCCCTCCTGTTCCAACCATAGGAACCTTCCAGCCGCACCTTCCAGCCACACATCGAATTTACCCACTCGGTGGGCTCTTCCACCTTCTTTATAACTCCCAGTGACGACATCCTCTCAAGTTCCTTTTTCAGCTTGTCTCTGAGTGGCGTCGGGTCCCGCCTGGGAGCGTGGATTACTGGCTGTGCATCCTCTCTGAGCTGTATCTTGTAGGTGAATGGGAGGACCCCAAATCCCTTGAAGACATCTGGAAACTGATTCACTATAGACTCTGTGCTACTCTGTACACTGACATTAATGCGGTATACTCTCTGCACTAGGTCTAGGTTCTCACATGCCTGTGCCCCTAACAATGAATCATGTCCCTCTGGAACTATCACAAACAAAAGGCTATGTTCTTTATCCTTGACACTAACCTTGAGTCTGCATGTGCCGCTAGTGTCTATGCGCTGACCATTGTAGGCTCTTAGTGGAATAGAGTGGGAGTGTATGCGTGGCTTTGTCTTCATACTCTTAAGATCTAGCTCACTTATCAAGTTAGCCTTGGCACCCGTGTCCAGCTTAACTGAAATGACAGCTCCGTTTATGTGTAATGGCACTGTCCACTTGTCCTGCTCCACTCTATTCACACTAGACTGCTCAGTCCCTGTAGACTTATTAGTAATATCCTCTCCCTGCAATACCATGCCTACAAACCACGGATCACTGCAATCAGTCTCGTCTACTGTACACGCTCACTGCGCTCTCTCTGCCCCTTTGCAAAACATTGTTTAAAGAAGTGGTTCTGTCCCTTACACTTATGACATACCTTTCCGTAGGCTGGACATTGTCTGGCTGCATGACGTGTTCCACATCTCTTGCACTCATATGCCTCTGCACCTTTCTTATGCCCAGCCCGCCAGGTGGATACCTGTTTCTGGGGGCGGCTAGTTGGCACAGCGGCTACGGCTGCAATGTCCTTGTCATTACTTGACTTTTCGCCAAATGTTCTGGCGTGTTGAAGAGCCACTTCGCTTGCTTGGCATATCCTCACAGGTCACAGCCCCAGCCAAGGTGAGTTCAGTCTCTCGAAGAAGCCGCTCCCTCACTCTTTTGTCATTGACGCCGTACACCAGCTGATCCCGGATCATCGAATCACAAAGTTCCCCGAAATTACAGGTCTTCGATTTAAGCTTCAAGTCCGTTAAATAGCCTAAACATCCACGCCTTCTCTCGGCTGCTGAGTGCGCGTACGGAACACGTACCGTTCAAAGGTTTCATTCTTCTTTGGCGAACAATGTCCATCAAACTTCCCCACAACGTCATCAAACTTTTCTGCGTCCTCATCTCCACCAAAAACAAACGTGTTGAATACCTCCACAGCTTGCGGTCCAGCAATCGTCAGAAGCAGTGCAATCTTCCGGGCATCCGGCTTGTCATCCAGTCCGAGGGCTTGCATATACAACATGAAACGCTGCTTGAATGTCCTCCATTCGTAGTCAACGTTCCCAGTCCAGTTGACTGCATCGGATGGCTTCACCCCCTTCATCAGCGCAAAAACGCAAAAAAGCTCCCTCCGCCCGGACCACTCCTGGTAGGCTACCATGTAATGTTTCTTTCTTGAAACAAAGAAGCTTGGGTTCTGGTATAATACTTTAAGTTTATTGTGACACTGGGCAGAGGTTCACATCTCAAGTTGCAGTCTAGGCATCCCCAGGTGACACTCATTAGCAGGTAAATATACACACCCATGTAATCACTGTTACGGCCACTAGGTAGTGCCATGTGGAAAGTGCACGCATTAATAGCTATCACCACACACAGCAAGGCCCACACCGCTGACTGGATTAAATTTGAATCAGGGAAATCGTTATAAACTACAGTGTCTCCTCAATGGGAGACAACCAAGCTGGTGAGGAAAGCTGGCTCTGTTGTGGGGCAACAGCTGGACAGTCTGGAGACTGTGGTGGAGAGGAGGATGAGGGACAAACTGAAGTCTATCCTAGACAACCCCTCCCATCTCCTCTATGGCGAGCTGTGGCAGATGGGGAGCACCTTCAACCACAGGCTCATCCCACCCAGGTGCACTACGGAGCAGTTCAGACGGTCCTTTGAGCCAGCAGCCATCAGACTGTCCTACAGTGCCTCAGTGTTCCTGTGTATTCCTGAGTGTTGTGGATGTATGTATATTTGAGTACTATTATACATATTATACAGACTGTAGGCTATGTATGTATGTATGTATGTATGTATTCTATATTTAATGCATACTATATTTATTTATTGTAATTTAATTTAATCTATTATGTATATTTTCTATGTATATTCTTTATTCTGCTGTACTTTTCCACTGCTGAAACACCCAATATCCTCCACAGGGATTATTTTATTGATTGATTGATTTACTTACTTACTTACTTACTTACTTATATAAGTAAGTAAGTAAGTAGGTATCAGCCTCCAGAGTGCAAAGACAAATGGGACGTTTCTCCTACTGTACAGAAGTGATGTCAACATTCAAGTGGCCCTAAAAAAGAAATGGCTGACTTGCTCGATGCCAGACAAGAAACCCCTACAGTACTGAGAGTAAGCCAGGGAATAGGGGGAAGTACAGTATATCTGAGCAGATATTTGTCTAGGAGTGGATAACATCAGCATCCGCAAGCTGTGCTATCTATGTATACACAAACACAGGCCCCTCACTTCACACACAGCAGCCCTGTTCATAACATATAACTGGATAAGAATATTCAATAAAACCAATATCCAACATCAAAACTATAACATCAAGACTATAAAACAATACAAGTATGTATAAGAATTACAGCAGTCATAAGGCTCCCACACACTGCATCCTGGGGAGAGAACTGTCTGTGGTCATTGGTCAGATCTAGTGGTGTTCTAGAGACCAGGTCAGTGCTAGTGGTGTTCTAGAGACCAGGTCAGATCTAGTGGTGTTCTAGAGACCAGGTCAGATCTAGTGTTCTAGAGACCAGATCAGATCTAGTGGTGTTCTAGAGACCAGGTCAGTTCTAGTGGTGTTCTAGAGACCAGGTCAGTTCTAGTGGTGTTCTAGAGACCAGGTCAGATCTAGTGATGTTCTAGAGACCAGGTCAGATCTAGTGATGTTCTAGAGACCAGGTCAGATCTAGTGGTGTTCTAGAGACCAGGTCAGTTCTAGTGGTGTTCTAGAGACCAGGTCAGATCTAGTGATGTTCTAGAGACCAGGTCAGATCTAGTGCTTCTAGAGACCAGGTCAGATCTAGTAGTGTTCTAGAGACCAGGTCAGATCTAGTGTTCTAGAGACCAGGTCAGATCTAGTGGTGTTCTAGAGACCAGGTCAGATCTAGTGTTCTAGAGACCAGGTCAGATCTAGTGGTGTTCTAGAGACCAGGTCAGATCTAGTGTTCTAGAGACCAGGTCAGATCTAGTGTTATAGAGACCAGGTCAGATCTAGTGGTGTTCTAGAGACCAGGTCAGATCTAGTGGTGTTCTAGAGACCAGGTCAGATCTAGTGTTCTAGAGACCAGGTCAGATCTAGTGGTGTTCTAGAGACCAGGTCAGATCTATTGATGTTCTAGAGACCAGGTCAGATCTAGTGGTGTTCTAGAGACCAGGTCAGATCTAGTGGTGTTCTAGAGACCAGGTCAGATCTAGTGGTGTTCTAGAGACCAGGTCAGTTCTAGTGGTGTTCTAGAGACCAGGTCAGATCTAGTGCTTCTAGAGACCAGGTCAGATCTAGTGGTGTTCTAGAGACCAGGTCAGATCTAGTGGTGTTCTAGAGACCAGGTCAGACCTAATGATGTTCTAGAGACCAGGTCAGATCTAGTTTTCTAGAGACCAGGTCAGATCTAGTGTTATAGAGACCAGGTCAGATCTAGTGGTGTTCTAGAGACCAGGTCAGATCTAGTGGTGTTCTAGAGACCAGGTCAGATCTAGTGTTCTAGAGACCAGGTCAGATCTAGTGGTGTTCTAGAGACCAGGTCAGATCTATTGATGTTCTAGAGACCAGGTCAGATCTAGTGTTCTAGAGACCAGGTCAGATCTAGTGGTGTTCTAGAGACCAGGTCAGATCTAGTGGTGTTCTAGAGACCAGATCAGATCTAGTGGTGTTCTAGATACCAGGTCAGATCTAGTGTTCTAGAGACCAGGTCAGATATAGTGGTGTTCTAGAGACCAGGTCAGATCTGGTGGTGTTCTAGAGACCAGGTCAGATCTATTGATGTTCTAGAGACCAGGTCAGATCTAGTGTTCTAGAGACCAGGTCAGATCTAGTGGTGTTCTAGAGATCAGGTCAGATCTAGTGGTGTTCTAGAGACCAGGTCAGATCTAGTGTTCTAGAGACCAGGTCAGATCTAGTGGTGTTCTAGAGACCAGGTCAGATCTATTGATGTTCTAGAGACCAGGTCAGATCTAGTGTTCTAGAGACCAGGTCAGATCTAGTAGTATTCTAGAGACCAGGTCAGATCTAGTGTTCTAGAGACCAGGTCAGATCTAGTGGTGTTCTAGAGACCAGGTCAGATCTAGTGGTGTTCTAGAGACCAGGTCAGATCTAGTGGTGTTCTAGAGACCAGGTCAGATCTAGTGGTGTTCTAGAGACCAGGTCAGTTCTAGTGGTGTTCTAGAGACCAGGTCAGATCTAGTGATGTTCTAGAGACCAGGTCAGATCTAGTGCTTCTAGAGACCAGGTCAGATCTAGTGGTGTTCTAGAGACCAGGTCAGTTCTAGTGGTGTTCTAGAGACCAGGTCAGTTCTAGTGGTGTTCTAGAGACCAGGTCAGATCTAGTGATGTTCTAGAGACCAGGTCAGATCTAGTGTTCTAGAGACCAGGTCAGATCTAGTGTTCTAGAGACCAGGTCAGATCTAGTGGTGTTCTAGAGACCAGGTCAGATCTAGTGGTGTTCTAGAGACCAGGTCAGATCTAGTGGTGTTCTAGAGACCAGGTCAGATCTAGTGGTGTTCTAGAGACCAGGTCAGTTCTAGTGGTGTTCTAGAGACCAGGTCAGTTCTAGTGGTGTTCTAGAGACCAGGTCAGATCTAGTGATGTTCTAGAGACCAGGTCAGATCTAGTGCTTCTAGAGACCAGGTCAGATCTAGTGGTGTTCTAGAGACCAGGTCAGATCTAGTGGTGTTCTAGAGACCAGGTCAGACCTAATGATGTTCTAGAGACCAGGTCAGATCTAGTTTTCTAGAGACCAGGTCAGATCTAGTGTTATAGAGACCAGGTCAGATCTAGTGGTGTTCTAGAGACCAGGTCAGATCTAGTGGTGTTCCAGAGACCAGGTCAGATCTAGTGTTCTAGAAACCAGGTCAGATCTAGTGGTGTTCTAGAGACCAGGTCAGATCTATTGATGTTCTAGAGACCAGGTCAGATCTAGTGGTGTTCTAGAGACCAGGTCAGATCTAGTGGTGTTCTAGAGACCAGGTCAGATCTAGTGGTGTTCTAGAGACCAGATCAGATCTAGAGGTGTTCTAGAGACCAGGTCAGATCTAGTGTTCTAGAGACCAGGTCAGATCTAGTGGTGTTCTAGAGACCAGGTCAGATCTAGTGGTGTTCTAGAGACCAGGTCAGATCTATTGATGTTCTAGAGACCAGGTCAGATCTAGTGTTCTAGAGACCAGGTCAGATCTAGTGGTGTTCTAGAGACCAGGTCAGATCTAGTGGTGTTCTAGAGACCAGGTCAGATCTAGTGTTCTAGAGACCAGGTCAGATCTAGTGGTGTTCTAGAGACCAGGTCAGATCTATTGATGTTCTAGAGACCAGGTCAGATCTAGTGTTCTAGAGACCAGGTCAGATATAGTGGTGTTCTAGAGACCAGGTCAGATCTAGTGGTGTTCTAGAGACCAGGTCAGATCTAGTGTTCTAGAGACCAGGTCGGATCTAGTGTTCTATAGACCAGGTCAGTTCTAATGCTTCTAGAGACCAGGTCAGATCTAGTAGTGTTCTAGAGACCAGGTCAGATCTAGTGTTCTAGAGACAAGGTCAGATCTAGTGGTGTTCTAGAGACCAGGTCAGATCTAGTGTTCTATAGACCAGGTCAGTTCTAATGCTTCTATAGACCAGGTCAGATCTAGTGGTGTTCTAGAGACCAGGTCAGTTCTAGTGGTGTTCTAGAGACCAGGTCAGTTCTAGTGGTGTTCTAGAGACCAGGTCAGATCTAGTGGTGTTCTAGAGACCAGGTCAGTTCTAGTGGTGTTCTAGAGACCAGGTCAGATCTAGTGGTGTTCTAGAGACCAGGTCAGATCTAGTGATGTTCTAGAGACCAGGTCAGATCTAGTGCTTCTAGAGACCAGGTCAGATCTAGTGGTGTTCTAGAGACCAGGTCAGTTCTAGTGGTGTTCTAGAGACCAGGTCAGTTCTAGTGGTGTTCTAGAGACCAGGTCAGATCTAGTGATGTTCTAGAGACCAGGTCAGATCTAGTGTTCTAGAGACCAGGTCAGATCTAGTGTTCTAGAGACCAGGTCAGATCTAGTGGTGTTCTAGAGACCAGGTCAGATCTAGTGGTGTTCTAGAGACCAGGTCAGATCTAGTGGTGTTCTAGAGACCAGGTCAGATCTAGTGGTGTTCTAGAGACCAGGTCAGTTCTAGTGGTGTTCTAGAGACCAGGTCAGTTCTAGTGGTGTTCTAGAGACCAGGTCAGATCTAGTGATGTTCTAGAGACCAGGTCAGATCTAGTGCTTCTAGAGACCAGGTCAGATCTAGTGGTGTTCTAGAGACCAGGTCAGATCTAGTGGTGTTCTAGAGACCAGGTCAGATCTAGTGATGTTCTAGAGACCAGGTCAGATCTAGTGGTGTTCTAGAGACCAGGTCAGTTCTAGTGGTGTTCTAGAGACCAGGTCAGATCTAGTGATGTTCTAGAGACCAGGTCAGATCTAGTGCTTCTAGAGACCAGGTCAGATCTAGTAGTGTTCTAGAGACCAGGTCAGATCTAGTGTTCTAGAGACCAGGTCAGATCTAGTGGTGTTCTAGAGACCAGGTCAGATCTAGTGTTCTAGAGACCAGGTCAGATCTAGTGGTGTTCTAGAGACCAGGTCAGATCTAGTGTTCTAGAGACCAGGTCAGATCTAGTGTTATAGAGACCAGGTCAGATCTAGTGGTGTTCTAGAGACCAGGTCAGATCTAGTGGTGTTCTAGAGACCAGGTCAGATCTAGTGTTCTAGAGACCAGGTCAGATCTAGTGGTGTTCTAGAGACCAGGTCAGATCTATTGATGTTCTAGAGACCAGGTCAGATCTAGTGGTGTTCTAGAGACCAGGTCAGATCTAGTGGTGTTCTAGAGACCAGGTCAGATCTAGTGGTGTTCTAGAGACCAGGTCAGTTCTAGTGGTGTTCTAGAGACCAGGTCAGATCTAGTGCTTCTAGAGACCAGGTCAGATCTAGTGGTGTTCTAGAGACCAGGTCAGATCTAGTGGTGTTCTAGAGACCAGGTCAGACCTAATGATGTTCTAGAGACCAGGTCAGATCTAGTTTTCTAGAGACCAGGTCAGATCTAGTGTTATAGAGACCAGGTCAGATCTAGTGGTGTTCTAGAGACCAGGTCAGATCTAGTGGTGTTCTAGAGACCAGGTCAGATCTAGTGTTCTAGAGACCAGGTCAGATCTAGTGGTGTTCTAGAGACCAGGTCAGATCTATTGATGTTCTAGAGACCAGGTCAGATCTAGTGTTCTAGAGACCAGGTCAGATCTAGTGGTGTTCTAGAGACCAGGTCAGATCTAGTGGTGTTCTAGAGACCAGATCAGATCTAGTGGTGTTCTAGATACCAGGTCAGATCTAGTGTTCTAGAGACCAGGTCAGATATAGTGGTGTTCTAGAGACCAGGTCAGATCTGGTGGTGTTCTAGAGACCAGGTCAGATCTATTGATGTTCTAGAGACCAGGTCAGATCTAGTGTTCTAGAGACCAGGTCAGATCTAGTGGTGTTCTAGAGATCAGGTCAGATCTAGTGGTGTTCTAGAGACCAGGTCAGATCTAGTGTTCTAGAGACCAGGTCAGATCTAGTGGTGTTCTAGAGACCAGGTCAGATCTATTGATGTTCTAGAGACCAGGTCAGATCTAGTGTTCTAGAGACCAGGTCAGATCTAGTAGTATTCTAGAGACCAGGTCAGATCTAGTGTTCTAGAGACCAGGTCAGATCTAGTGGTGTTCTAGAGACCAGGTCAGATCTAGTGGTGTTCTAGAGACCAGGTCAGATCTAGTGGTGTTCTAGAGACCAGGTCAGATCTAGTGGTGTTCTAGAGACCAGGTCAGTTCTAGTGGTGTTCTAGAGACCAGGTCAGATCTAGTGATGTTCTAGAGACCAGGTCAGATCTAGTGCTTCTAGAGACCAGGTCAGATCTAGTGGTGTTCTAGAGACCAGGTCAGTTCTAGTGGTGTTCTAGAGACCAGGTCAGTTCTAGTGGTGTTCTAGAGACCAGGTCAGATCTAGTGATGTTCTAGAGACCAGGTCAGATCTAGTGTTCTAGAGACCAGGTCAGATCTAGTGTTCTAGAGACCAGGTCAGATCTAGTGGTGTTCTAGAGACCAGGTCAGATCTAGTGGTGTTCTAGAGACCAGGTCAGATCTAGTGGTGTTCTAGAGACCAGGTCAGATCTAGTGGTGTTCTAGAGACCAGGTCAGTTCTAGTGGTGTTCTAGAGACCAGGTCAGTTCTAGTGGTGTTCTAGAGACCAGGTCAGATCTAGTGATGTTCTAGAGACCAGGTCAGATCTAGTGCTTCTAGAGACCAGGTCAGATCTAGTGGTGTTCTAGAGACCAGGTCAGATCTAGTGGTGTTCTAGAGACCAGGTCAGACCTAATGATGTTCTAGAGACCAGGTCAGATCTAGTTTTCTAGAGACCAGGTCAGATCTAGTGTTATAGAGACCAGGTCAGATCTAGTGGTGTTCTAGAGACCAGGTCAGATCTAGTGGTGTTCCAGAGACCAGGTCAGATCTAGTGTTCTAGAAACCAGGTCAGATCTAGTGGTGTTCTAGAGACCAGGTCAGATCTATTGATGTTCTAGAGACCAGGTCAGATCTAGTGGTGTTCTAGAGACCAGGTCAGATCTAGTGGTGTTCTAGAGACCAGGTCAGATCTAGTGGTGTTCTAGAGACCAGATCAGATCTAGAGGTGTTCTAGAGACCAGGTCAGATCTAGTGTTCTAGAGACCAGGTCAGATCTAGTGGTGTTCTAGAGACCAGGTCAGATCTAGTGGTGTTCTAGAGACCAGGTCAGATCTATTGATGTTCTAGAGACCAGGTCAGATCTAGTGTTCTAGAGACCAGGTCAGATCTAGTGGTGTTCTAGAGACCAGGTCAGATCTAGTGGTGTTCTAGAGACCAGGTCAGATCTAGTGTTCTAGAGACCAGGTCAGATCTAGTGGTGTTCTAGAGACCAGGTCAGATCTATTGATGTTCTAGAGACCAGGTCAGATCTAGTGTTCTAGAGACCAGGTCAGATATAGTGGTGTTCTAGAGACCAGGTCAGATCTAGTGGTGTTCTAGAGACCAGGTCAGATCTAGTGTTCTAGAGACCAGGTCGGATCTAGTGTTCTATAGACCAGGTCAGTTCTAATGCTTCTAGAGACCAGGTCAGATCTAGTAGTGTTCTAGAGACCAGGTCAGATCTAGTGTTCTAGAGACAAGGTCAGATCTAGTGGTGTTCTAGAGACCAGGTCAGATCTAGTGTTCTATAGACCAGGTCAGTTCTAATGCTTCTATAGACCAGGTCAGATCTAGTGGTGTTCTAGAGACCAGGTCAGTTCTAGTGGTGTTCTAGAGACCAGGTCAGTTCTAGTGGTGTTCTAGAGACCAGGTCAGATCTAGTGGTGTTCTAGAGACCAGGTCAGTTCTAGTGGTGTTCTAGAGACCAGGTCAGATCTAGTGGTGTTCTAGAGACCAGGTCAGATCTAGTGATGTTCTAGAGACCAGGTCAGATCTAGTGCTTCTAGAGACCAGGTCAGATCTAGTGGTGTTCTAGAGACCAGGTCAGTTCTAGTGGTGTTCTAGAGACCAGGTCAGTTCTAGTGGTGTTCTAGAGACCAGGTCAGATCTAGTGATGTTCTAGAGACCAGGTCAGATCTAGTGTTCTAGAGACCAGGTCAGATCTAGTGTTCTAGAGACCAGGTCAGATCTAGTGGTGTTCTAGAGACCAGGTCAGATCTAGTGGTGTTCTAGAGACCAGGTCAGATCTAGTGGTGTTCTAGAGACCAGGTCAGATCTAGTGGTGTTCTAGAGACCAGGTCAGTTCTAGTGGTGTTCTAGAGACCAGGTCAGTTCTAGTGGTGTTCTAGAGACCAGGTCAGATCTAGTGATGTTCTAGAGACCAGGTCAGATCTAGTGCTTCTAGAGACCAGGTCAGATCTAGTGGTGTTCTAGAGACCAGGTCAGATCTAGTGGTGTTCTAGAGACCAGGTCAGACCTAATGATGTTCTAGAGACCAGGTCAGATCTAGTTTTCTAGAGACCAGGTCAGATCTAGTGTTATAGAGACCAGGTCAGATCTAGTGGTGTTCTAGAGACCAGGTCAGATCTAGTGGTGTTCCAGAGACCAGGTCAGATCTAGTGTTCTAGAAACCAGGTCAGATCTAGTGGTGTTCTAGAGACCAGGTCAGATCTATTGATGTTCTAGAGACCAGGTCAGATCTAGTGGTGTTCTAGAGACCAGGTCAGATCTAGTGGTGTTCTAGAGACCAGGTCAGATCTAGTGGTGTTCTAGAGACCAGATCAGATCTAGAGGTGTTCTAGAGACCAGGTCAGATCTAGTGTTCTAGAGACCAGGTCAGATCTAGTGGTGTTCTAGAGACCAGGTCAGATCTAGTGGTGTTCTAGAGACCAGGTCAGATCTATTGATGTTCTAGAGACCAGGTCAGATCTAGTGTTCTAGAGACCAGGTCAGATCTAGTGGTGTTCTAGAGACCAGGTCAGATCTAGTGGTGTTCTAGAGACCAGGTCAGATCTAGTGTTCTAGAGACCAGGTCAGATCTAGTGGTGTTCTAGAGACCAGGTCAGATCTATTGATGTTCTAGAGACCAGGTCAGATCTAGTGTTCTAGAGACCAGGTCAGATATAGTGGTGTTCTAGAGACCAGGTCAGATCTAGTGGTGTTCTAGAGACCAGGTCAGATCTAGTGTTCTAGAGACCAGGTCGGATCTAGTGTTCTATAGACCAGGTCAGTTCTAATGCTTCTAGAGACCAGGTCAGATCTAGTAGTGTTCTAGAGACCAGGTCAGATCTAGTGTTCTAGAGACAAGGTCAGATCTAGTGGTGTTCTAGAGACCAGGTCAGATCTAGTGTTCTATAGACCAGGTCAGTTCTAATGCTTCTATAGACCAGGTCAGATCTAGTGGTGTTCTAGAGACCAGGTCAGTTCTAGTGGTGTTCTAGAGACCAGGTCAGTTCTAGTGGTGTTCTAGAGACCAGGTCAGATCTAGTGGTGTTCTAGAGACCAGGTCAGTTCTAGTGGTGTTCTAGAGACCAGGTCAGTTCTAGTGGTGTTCTAGAGACCAGGTCAGATCTAGTGATGTTCTAGAGACCAGGTCAGATCTAGTGCTTCTAGAGACCAGGTCAGATCTAGTGGTGTTCTAGAGACCAGGTCAGATCTAATGATGTTCTAGAGACCAGGTCAGATCTAGTTTTCTAGAGACCAGGTCAGATCTAGTGTTATAGAGACCAGGTCAGATCTAGTGGTGTTCTAGAGACCAGGTCAGATCTAGTGGTGTTCTAGAGACCAGGTCAGATCTATTGATGTTCTAGAGACCAGGTCAGATCTAGTGGTGTTCTAGAGACCAGGTCAGATCTAGTGGTGTTCTAGAGCCCAGGTCAGATCTAGTGGTGTTCTAGAGACCAGGTCAGATCTAGTGGTGTTCTAGAGCCCAGGTCAGATCTATTGATGTTCGCTCTGTACTCTTACTCACACATGACTTTCTCTTTCACACGCAGAGTGTACAGAACGCACCACTGTAAACAGGGAGTCGTAATGCCACAGTCATCCACATGGGGAGCAGTACTCCTTTAGAGTTCAGAAAACATCTGGGACTTGGTACAGCTACAAGATTCAATTTAGTTGGATTCCACGTTCCAAGAGGAATCCAGGTAGGACTGTTCCATCGCCACACAGACATTCCTGCATAAACGCCTGAGGAGGATTAATGTAGAGAGACACCTCGCTACACAGCATGTGGAAACCTGCCTTCCACGTGCCAGGAGGGAGAGGAAAACCACCAGCATTATATACTCCATGTTTTACCTTATAAAGACAGTATTATTCCATGTTTTTTATTATAAAGACAGTATTACTCCATGTTTACCTTAAAAACATGGAGTAATACTGTCTTTATAATAAAAAACATGGAGTAATACTGTCTTTATATTATAAAGACAGTATTACTCCATGTGTTACCTTACAAAGACAGTATTACTTCATGTCTACCTTATAAAGACATATTACTCCATGTGTTACCTTATAAAGACAGTATTACTCCATGTGTTACCTTATAAAGACAGTATTACTTCATGTTTACCTTATGACGACAGTATTACTCCCATGTATTACCTTATAAAGACAGTATTACTCCATGTTTTACCTCATAAAGACAGTGTTACTCATCATTAGGTCATCCACAGACAGGCCTCCCATCTTTGTCTCCTATTATCCCAGTCCACCATACACCTGGCAATCTCATCGGTGGTCCATCTTGATTATATCCAATAATGTTTTAATAGGACTTCCTTGCGACTTGTGTCCGTGCCATGGAGATGGCTACCATAACACCAGCTTGCTGACCAGAAGCTCACGGTGTCTATAGCAGTGCCCAGCCAGCCTCTTTTTCCTTGCTGCTCTCTTCCCACTCACCCGTGGCCTCTCTCCGTACAGATCTTCAATACTGACATGCGCGTTATGACTTATGTCCAGTGCTGCATGTAGCATTCTGGTGTAGCATCCGCCCAGCGACCTCTGCAGGGAGTGGCTCAGGGTCCAGCACTCACAGCCATACAGGAGAACGGTCTCCACAGTGGCGTCGAAGAAGTGGAGCTTAGTTTCACAGGGGAGTTTGGATTTCCACACGTTTCTCATGCCGTTTACAGCTCTCCACGTGAGCGCCTTCCTCACTTTGAGGTCCTGTTCTGTTGAGTTGACCCAAGAGCCTGGGTATTTGAGGTCCTCAACCTCCTTCAGAGCAGTACCTTCAGCTGTCACTAGGGGCAGATGTTCCAGGGTGTTATAGGTGATGACCTCAGTTTTCTTGGCGTTCTGTCCAAGACCCACCTTGGCACTTTATTTTTCCCCTCTGGTCAGGAGCTCTTGTGCTTTCCTCACGTGGTTAGATATCAAGCTGATGTCGTCGGCGTAGTCCAGGTCTGTTAGGACTACAGCAGGATACCTTCTCAACCTGCTAGGTGTTATAGTGAAGCTGAGATCCTCCTCTCTTCCTTGGACTCTTCCTCTACTCCACGTGTAACCTTAAGACAGTATTACTCATTACATTACATTAGTCATTTAGCTGACACTTTTATCCAAAGCAACTTACAATAATTGCATTTAACGTAGGAAAAGCCAATGTAATACTACTAGCCAGAACTGACAAGTGCATCTCTTTTCTAAAATAAGTGACTAAGAGCATAATCTAGTGCTGAAGGCAAAGTGCAAGAATAGCAATCTAAAATACAATAGGTGCTTAAGAGGGAGGATGTTAGTTGTACTTCTTGAAGAGGTGAGTTTTGAGCCTGCAACGAAAGATGGGCAGCGACTCTGCTGTCCTGATGTCAGCGGGCAGTTCGTTCCACCACTGCGGGGCCAGGACAGAGAAGAGCCGTGACCGTGTCGATCGACCGCAGGGGCCTCGGAGTGAAGGTGCAACCCGAGGTAGCAGAGCGTAGCGATCAGGAGGGTGTATAGGTTATGACCATGGCCTGGAGATAGGAGGGGGCTATTCCTTTAATTTCCCTGTAGCCTAGTGCCAGAGTTTTCAACTGGATGCGAGCCGCTACAGGGAGACAGTGTAGGGAACGGAGAAAGGAAGTTGTGTGGGAGAACTTGGGGTGGTTGAACACCAGGCGAGCGGCGGTTTTCCGAACAAGTTCCAGGGGTTTAATGGCTCATGCCAGGGCCCCAGCAAGGAGGGAGTTGCAGTAGTCCAGGCGGGAGATGACCAGGGCCTGGATGAGCACCTGTGCCGTTTCGTCAGTGAGGAAAGGGTGAATCCTCCTGATGTTGTAGAGCAGGAATCGGCAGGAGCATGTGAAGGATGTGATTTGTGCGGAGAATGACAGTTGGTCATCCAGGGTCACACCCAGATTCCTTGCAGTCCGGGTCAGTGTCACCACTGGTCAATGGTGATGGCCAGGTCCTGGTGCGGGAAGCCCTTCCCCGGGAGGAACAGCAGCTCAGAGTATTACTCCATGTTTTACGTTATAAAGACAGTATTACTCCATGTTTTACGTTATAAAGACAGTATTACTCCATGTGTTAAAGTAGTTTAGCTCAAATGTCGCTTTGTCCTCAATGAAACCGATCGGTACACACCAACATTTAACCGATCCGTGCAGTAGTAAGCTAGCTCCTTTTTCCTCTGTGCGCGCACCCCCTTTATAATGGAGGTCTATGGGCCTCTGCTAAAAACTATGATAAACATGCATTTTCAAGGCAGGAAGCGCAGGGTGTGATCTTGCTATGACAGCGGTGTTCCCCTTTATCTCATAAAGACAGCATTACTCCATGTGTTCCCTTATAAAGACAGTATTACTCAATGTGTTCCCTTATAAAGACAGTATTACTCAATGTGTTCCCTTATAAAGACAGTATTACTCAATGTGTTACCTTATAAAGACAGTATTACTCCATGTTTACCTTATCAAGAAAGTACTACTCCATGTGTTATCTTATAAAGACAGTATTACTCCATGTGTTACCTTATAAAGACAGTATAACTCCATGTGTTACCTTATAAAGACAGTATTACTCCATGTGTTACCTTATAAAGACAGTATTACTCCATGTGTTACCTTATAAAGACAGTATTACCCCATGTGTTACCTTATAAAGACAGTATTACTCCATGTTTTACCTAATAAAGACAGTATTACTCCATGTTTTACCTTACAAAGACAGTATTACTCCATGTTTTACCTTATAAAGACCCTACAGCCTCTCAGGCTCCACCCTACAGCCTCTCAGGCTCCACCCTACAGCCTCTCAGGCTCCACCCTACAGCCTCTCAGGCTCCACCCTGCAGATACAGGCCCCCAGGCTCCACCCTACAGCCTCTCAGGCGCCACCCTACAGCCCCCCAGGCTCCACCCTACAGCCCCCCAGGCTCCACCCTGCAGCCTCTCAGGCTCCACCCTACAGCCTCTCAGGCTCCACCCTACAGCCCCCCAGGCTCCACCCTGCAGCCTCTCAGGCTCCACCCTACAGCCCCCCAGGCTCCACCCTACAGCCCCCCAGGCTCCACCCTGGCCCCCCTCTCTCTAACCAGTAGAGGAGGAGGAATGGAGTGAAGCCTGTTCCTCTCAAGATAACATTCGCACACAAAAAAAACTGTTTTTTTTTTTTTTAACTTAATATGGTGGACAATGATTTCACGCTCAAACAACTTGAGATTCGACGGCCAAATCATCACCATGTTTTTATGTCGAGCAAAGTCAAGACATGGTGTGTTCCACCTCTTCTACCATTCTTTTTTATTTAATATTAAATAGGAATGGGACGGTTTACGATTTAAACTGGGCATGTTTTTTTGTTTTTTTTACTAAAACGGGTTCAGAGTACAGTAGTACAGTTTGAGTATGCCACAACAAAGTCGTCGTAACACAACATACAAAGTATTTCACTTTATTATGTTTTTAGGCAAGAAAGTAACCATGTAGATTTCCAATATGTGGTCAGTTTCACAGCCGTGCTCTAGGCTGGCTACTCCAGCTCACACAGACCACAGACGCACCAGGCTGTTCTGCCCAAGCTGCTTTGCTGAAGATGGTTTTGAAGCGGCGTCTCTATCAATGCGTCTGGGTGTGATCAGCCCCTCAGGCTGTCTGTGGTAGATTCATCACCATGTAGGCAACATCTGTGTAACTATTTATATACATTAATCTCCTTTTAATCATGTATCTCTTATGAAGTATTTAGCCCATGTTTACTGCTCTGTATATGTTCTTAGCCAATAGACAAACATTTTCCAGGAGCTTCCAGTTTTTTTCTTCCCTCTGGAATATGTAGGGCTGGGACCTATGCCCCCCTCCCCATTGCTCTCTGTAAAGTGCATTGTGTTGCCTCTGTGTATGAAATGCGCTGTACAAATAAAATTTGTTTTGATTTGATCCCCGGGGACTCACCGTAGAGCAGCTGCACGGCCGCCACGTCGTCCCAGCTGGGGAGCAGCGCCCGGCCCAGCCGCCGGTAGTACGGAGACATGAGGGCGTGGCGCACCGGGGAGTGCTCCAGCCCCAGGGTGTGGCCGATCTCGTGGGCCAGCACCATGAACAGGTTGTGGCCCTTGTGACCGTCCAGGGTCCACCTCTCGGCCATGTCGAAGTGGGCCTCCCCGCGGCAGGGGAAGAAGGCGTGGGCTAGAGCGCCCCCTGCAGGCCGGCGGGAGGTCAGAGAGAGAGAGAGAGACAGGAGAGAGAGAGAGAGAGAGAGACAGGAGAGAGAGAGAGAGAGAGAGAGAACTGGTGAGCCGTCATGCTGTATGGACACTGTTCAGTTTTGTCAGGATTTCATTTTCACTTCAAAGCCTGCGGTATATTTGTGTTTAGTTACTGCGTTACTGCGTTACTGCGTTACTGCGTACTGCGGTACAAAAGATGGCCACATTCCATGTAGAGACAGATATTGAGTAGTAGAGCCAGATATGGAGTAGTAGAGCCAGATATGGAGTAGTAGAGAGACAAATATGGAGTAGTAGAGCCAGATATAGAGTAGTAGAGAGACAGATATGGACTAGTAGAGACAGATATGGACTAGTAGAGAGAGAGATATGGACTAGTGGAAACAGATATGGAGTAGTAGAGACAGATATGGACTAGTAGAGATAGAGATATGGACTAGTAGAGACAGATATGGAGTAGTAGAGACAGATAGGGAGTAGTAGAGACAGATATGGAGTACTGGAGATGCGTAATGTGCTGGTACTGGGTCCTGACCAGGGCCGTCGAAGGCATTGTTGGCCCCGTCGTTGTGCTCTCCCTCGTAGAAGGCCAGGCGGATGTCCGTGGGGCCCTCAGGGACCTCCTGGAAGACAAGGCCCGACACGTTGCTCCACAACTGGAAGGCAGCGCGCACCGCCAGCCCAACGGGCCCCGGCGACAGGTGGCGAGGCCAGTTCAACATCCGGTACGTCAGGTGCCGCTTGTACCACTTCTCCCCTGCTGGGAGGGAGGGAGAGAGAGAGAGAGAGAGAGAGGAGGGGGGGGGAGGGATAGAGAGAGGGAGAGAGAGGACAGAGGGAGAGAGAAAGAGAGAGAGAGCGCAGTCTGACTCAACAGATGTAGGTTTTGGGGATAAGCCATGTCATTTGTTTATTACTGCCCAATCAGTGGGGACGGAAGATTTTCCTGGCCCAATCAGATTCAATTCAGACTACGCGAAACAACAACAACCTAGCAACCACTCCGCCCAAAACTGATTGGTTTAAAGAAATACAGAATTGTGTTCAAGTATCTCCGAGTGGTAATGAGTCCAGCCAGACCTTTCCCAACGCTGGCACAGCGTAAATGAACTGTGGAGATAGTTCTGGTTATGTAGAAGTGTGGAGGTAGGTCTGGCTATGTAGAAGTGTGGAGGTAGGTCTGGTTATGTAGGAGTGTGGAGATAGGTCTGGCTATGTAGAAGTGTGGAGGTAGGTCTGGTTATTTAGAAGTATGGAGATAGTTCTGATTATGTAGAAGTGTTGAGATAGTTCTGGCTATGTAGAAGTGTGGAGGTAGGTCTGGCTATGTAGAAGTGTGGAGGAGGTAGGTCTGGTTATGCAAGACTAGATAGAGAGAGAGAGAGAGAGAGAGAGAGAGAGAGAGAGAGAGAGAGAGAGAGAGAGAGAGAGAGAAGAAACAGCTAGGAGCAGCAAAAACATGTCAATGTCCACTGAATTTCACTTCAGGCATACATACATCTTTCAATGCACATGTTCAAGCTTGTCCAGTGAGGCTACACAGTGAGACGACAGCACAGGGGCCTCCTAAAGAGCGTCTGTAAAAATGCCAGGATGTGAACCGTGCAAGCTCACACTGCTGTGTTTACATGGTGCACTAAACAATTTGCTTTAACACATGTCCGTGGTTCGACATAATAACATACTGTAGGCGCCCCGAACATCAAACTCACACTTTGTTGGGAACACGCTCTTTTTAATTTCTTCTTTACAGAACTATAATCCCTCCTTCCATAGGATTACACACAGTAACGCAGCAGTCTATAAAACACTAAAGAAAACCAAACCACGCCACAGCATGTGCACCAACAACCAACCAGACCACAGCATGCGCACCAACAACCAACCAGACGCTAAGATCCTGGCAGCCCTTCTTCTAAGCCCTTCTTTTTGCTCGTATCGCCGCACTCACGGCCACAGGAAGCTCAGGGGCTCGAAAGACAAACAGCAATATTTAAGAAAGAAACGTTTCTGCACGCTTAGGTCACATGTCAGTTTGGGCTGCCCCTGATGAAGGTCACATGTCAGTTTGGGCTGCTCCTGATGAGGGTCACATGTCAGTTTGGGCTGCCCCTGATGAAGGCCGTGTGGCCGAAAGATTGGCATGACAATTAAAACCTGAAACTGTGAAAAGCTCTTTTAAGGGGGGGTTGATTGAGCGGAGCCAGATGGACTGAGCTGCTCTGAGACCCAGAGGCCCAACGTGGAGGTGAGACCCAGAGGCCCAGCGTGGAGGTGAGACCCAGAGGCCCAGCGTGGAGGTGAGACCCAGAGGCCCAGCGTGGAGGTGAGACCTTGAAGCCCAGCGTGGAGATGAGACCCAAAGGCCCAGCGTGGAGGTGAGACCCAGAGCAGGGTGGCGGAGAGACGTGACCAGCAGGCCTCCGCAGACGCCTGGACGTGGCCAGAGGACCAGCGGCCCCCTCAACCCTCTCCATCCTGGACCAGCTCCCCCTCAACCCTCTCCATCCTGGACCAGCTCCACCCTCAACCCTCTCCATCCTGGTCCAGCTCCCCCTCAACCCTCTCCATCCTGGACCAGCTCCACCCTCAACCCTCTCCATCCTGGACCAGCTCCCTCTCAACCCTCTCCAGCCTGGACCAGCTCCACCCTCAACCCTCTCCATCCTGGACCAGCTCCCTCTCAACCCTCTCCATCCTGGACCAGCGCCCCCTCAACCCTCTCCATCCTGGACCAGCTCCCTCTCAACCCTCTCCATCCTGGACCAGCGCCCCCTCAACCCTCTCCATCCTGGACCAGCTCCCTCTCAACCCTCTCCATCCTGGACCAGCGCCCCCTCAACCCTCTCCATCCTGGACCAGCGCCCCCTCAACCCTCTCCATCCTGGACCAGCGCCCCCTCAACCCTCTCCATCCTGGACCTCAACCCTCTCCATCCTGGAGATCCTGGAGATAGGGAGGCAGACGAGACGCGGGGCAGGAGGTCGTGGAACTGTACCCTCGGGATGTCTGCAGCAAGCACACACACCGTGCGCAGTGTGGATACGGTGTGTGTGTGAGTGTGAGAGTGTGTGTGTGTGTGTGTGTGTGAATGTGTGTGTGCGTGTGTGTGCGTGTGTGTGTGTGTGTTTATGCATGCGTGCATGTTTGTGTGTGTATGTGTATATGTGTGAGTGTGTGTGTGTACATGTGTGTAGGTGTGTGTACGTGTGTTAGTGGGTGTGCATGTGTTAGTATGTGTACGTGTGTTAGTGTGTGTGTGTGTATATGTGTGTACGTGTGTGTGTGTGTACATGTGTGTACGTGTGTTAGTGTGTGTGTGTATGGGGGGTGAAATGTGCCATTTCTTACCGCACGGAGCGAACTGAGCTGCATACGGAGCTGACAAACGTACGCACGTACGTGAGTGAAATCCATTCGACTCCCATTGTATTTGATAGGAGGACTGACGTGACTCACGACATTTTGTCCTAGCGACGGCGGCGGCCTGAAGTAAGTCAGCAATGTGTGCATGGGTCGCGGCATTCGCGTGGCTCTCGTTAGCTCCCGTAATTATGGCCCGTGTGGATTTGCTAACTGAGAAGACAAACCTGACGAACGTCGCTACTTGACCACGAGTGGTATTGCGAACGTAGCTGACGTCGCTACTTGACCACGAGTGGTATTGCGAACGTAGCTGACGTCGCTACTTGACCACGAGTGGTATTGAGGAACGTCGCCTTCACCATCAGGTTACTTAAGCTGCTAGTTGTCTTGTTAGCTCTGATATGGCTAGCCAGCCTCCGTCCAGTGAGATCAGTGATATGACAACTTAACGTTAGATTATTGAGCCTAAATAATAGCAGGCTACTAACAGATAACCTGGTTAATATATGTTATTATTCCTACTATTGTGCTTACTGTGTGTTGCTGACAAGATAAATTATGTTATATTATTATTGCCACCGTCATTTGGCTTAGCTTATGTTCTCCAGCCACGCCAAGTGCTGTGGTAGTAGCTAACTCACTGGTGTTATATTTATTTACATTGTCCCTGAATCCTGTCTAATATCTCTCCATCTGTGTTATGCACCATGGGCCGAAAGAAAATTCGTAGTATATTGTGAAGTAGGCTCCTTGGCAAAATAAATGTTTTTTGATCCTGATAGCCCAGTAGGCTTTCTGTCAGCCTCTTATGTCATAACCTGCTGTTTTTATTATTATTTCGTTTTACACTACATTTTATCTATATCCTATGTGTGTAGCCTAGTTGTGGCCTATATTATTCGTTTTTATGTAACGAAATACATTAAATAAATGATGGTGCAGGAATGCAATGGTGCGGCGCAGCACACAAACAGGCAAATCATTCGACATAGTAAAATAATAACAACAACAATAACAATTAGGCTACAGATATAAAGGGACCTAAAGGGCAAAGGCAATGTTTTCTGTGCACTAAAGTAAGCTTAGGCTAGGCCTAACACGTTATACATACTGTATATAGCCTACCAGAAGTTTAGTGCCGTGCATTTATTAATCGGATAGCCTTTGTCTATAGGCGTATTTGACAGTCCTGGAAAAAGCCCTGATAGCCTACCAAAATGAAAAGAAAATCATTAGTGGCCGCTGTTGTCTGTATTTTGTTATTGTATTTTGTGGCCTGTGTGTAGTTGTAGCCATACTTATTATTCCTACAATGAAGTAGGCTACACCACCACCATTTAAGATTCAATCTCTGGTCTGAATGGGTAGGCTATGTATGGAAACATACTTTTTGGCGCGATCAGCTACAGCTCTCTAATCCAACTTGAACTTGTCTTTTTACAGTTTACTGAGTCTTTGTACAATAAAGCAATGGTTGCTATGGTTATGAAAAAGCGCACTTATGCCAGGGTATATGGTGCGTTCGTTTAGGCTATAACTGGGAGGTGCAGGGTATATGGTGCGTTCGTTTATAACTGGGAGGTGGCAAATTGAACTCGCACTTCCTCGTCGCAAATTCGGATATGTTTCTCAGCCCCCAGTTGCCGGCTGATGTCAATATCATATCATATCATCATCATATCATTCGCTATAGCTGGAATGCACACAGGTCGGAGGGAGGTATTTTGCCACTTGCGACTTGCCACGTCCGACCACAAACGAACGTAGCCTACCATTAAACAGCAACTACAGAAATGTAGGTTAGCCTACATGGATGCAAAGCATTAACGAGCAAAAAAGGAACTACTGGTCTCGCCGTCTCACTTGTAAAGTCGGGATAGCCACGTTAACTGACGGCGACGACGTGTTTACTCAGCTACTTTAGGGAATACAGTAGGACCCCACTCATCCGAACATAAGAGATCCGAACCTCCCGGTCTACCGGTAGAAAAGCCCACCAGCTATCTGGTTACTGGTGGGCTTTTCATTACAGTACTGTACCCTACTGTGAATAAAAACAGAACTGTATGTAGACCTACATTTTGCTTGTAGGCTGTAGTCTACTGTCACGTTTCATTTCTTCTAATGTCGAGCGCAAAACGCAAACGAGTCTGCTGCGCGAGAGCTGCATTCCTTGGTAGCCAGAAAGCTGACAACTAGCGCGTCAGCAACCTGAAGCAGAGGAGCATCGAGTCATTTTTCGTTCCCAGTTAATGGACTTCAGGAACACAGACGTGTTGTAAGCATGTAGATTAGCCTACTAGACCTACTGTATTTGTTAAATAATAGTCTACAGCCTAGGCCACGTTAGTCTACATCTGTTGTTTTAGAGACTTTCTTTTAGGCTACAATAGCCTAAGACGCGACAACTTGTCTGTCATTTCATTTATTTATTTATTGATTACCATTTGCTCTAATTGTTCTAATGTTGGGTTGTTTTAGGCTATACCATGTTGTTCTGCGAATACAGTAGCCTATCGATACAGCGTAAGCCTCATTTGAGAATAAAGTACTGTATTTGATCAAAGCACGCACTCAAGTGGAAATTCGGTTATTTTATTATAGGCTACCGGCCTATATGAGTTTCGTTGGCTATTTGATTGCAATTTTGATGCATTTTCACAAGTAATTAAGGGTATTTATTGGTCTATTATGAGTCTATATGAAACAAGTATACCACTTATTGAATTTGGTGCATTTTAACATATGTTCCAGTCATCCGGACATTTCAGAGATACAAACGACCTGCGGTCCCGTTGGGTTCGGATGAGTGGGGTCCTACTGTAGCACAAGTGCTCACGTAGCGACGTTAGCTACGTATGCGAATAGCACACGTGCTCAAGTAGCGACGTTAGCTACGTATGCGAATAGCACACGTGCTCAAGTACCCCCGGCCCTGACGAGCGTTTGCTGGGTTAGCTACGTTAGTGAATAGCACACGTGGTCACGTGGGGACGTTCGTCACGTGTGTCTGCTCAGTTAGCAAATAAGTGGCACTTTCCACCCCCCATATGTGTGTACGTGTGTTAGTGTGTGTGTGTACATGTGTGTACGTGTGTGTTAGTGTGTGTGCGTGTGTTTGTGTGTGTGTGTGTGTGTACATGTGTGTACGTGTGTTAGTGTGTGTGCGTGTGTGTGTGTACATGTGTGTACGTGTGTGTTAGTGTGTGTGCGTGTGTATGGGGGGTGAAATGTGCCATTTCTTACCGCACGGAGCGAACTGAGCTGCATACGGAGCTGACAAACGTACGCCACGTACGTGAGTGAAATCCATTCGACTCCCATTGTATTTGATAGGAGGACTGACGTGACTCACGACGTTTTGTCCTAGCGACGGCGGCGGCCTTAAGTAAGTCAGCAATGTGTGCATTGGTCGCGGCATTCGCGTGGCTCACGTTAGCTCACGTAATTATGGCCCGTGTGGATTTGCTAACTGAGAAGACAAACCTGACGAACGTCGCTACTTGCCCACGCGTGGTATTGCAAACGTAGCTAACGTCGCTACTTGCCCACGCGTGGTATTGCGAACGTAGCTAACGTCGCTACTTGCCCACGCGTGGTATTGAGGAACGTCGCCGTCACCATCATTAGGTTACTTAAGCTGCTAGTTCTCTTGTTAGCTCTGATATGGCTAGCCAGCCTCTGTCCAGTGAGATCACTGATATGACAACTTAACGTTAGATTATTGAGCCTAAATAATAGCAGGCTACTAACAGATAACCTGGTTAATATATGTTATTATTCCTACTATTGTGCTTACTGTGTGTTGCTGACAAGATAAATTATGTTATATTATTATTGCCACCGTCATTTGGCTTAGCTTATGTTCTCCAGCCACGCCAAGTGCTGTGGTAGTAGCTAACTCACTGGTGTTATATTTATTTACATTGTCCCTGCATCCTGACTAATATGTCTCCATCTGTGTTATGCACCATGGGCCGAAAGAAAATTCGTAGTATATTGTGAAGTAGGCTCATTGGCAAAATAAATGTTTTTTGAAAACATTTTTTTTTGCCTGCTATCTGGTTACTGGTGGGCTTTTCATTACAGTACTGTACCCTACTGTGAAAAAAACAGAACTGTATGTAGACCTACATGTTGCGTGTAGGCTGTAGCCTACTGTCACTTTTCATTTCTTTGTTACTCTAATGTCGAGCGCAAAACGCAAACGAGTCTGCTGCGCGAGAGCTGCATTCCTTGGTAGCCAGAAAGCGCGTCAGCAACCTGAAGCAGAGGAGCATCGAGTCATTTTTCGTTCCCAGTTAATGGACTTCAGGAACACAGACGTGTTGTGAGCATGTAGATTAGCCTACTAGGCCTACTGTATTTGTTAAATTATAGCCTACAGCCTAGGCCACGTTAGCCTACATCTGTTGTTTTAGAGACTTTCTTTTAGACTACAATAGCCTAAGACACGACAACTTGTCTGTCATTTCATTTATTTATTTATTGATTATCATTTGCTCTAATTGTTCTAATGTTGGGTTGTTTTTAGGCTATACCATGTTGTTCTGCGAATACAGTAGCCTATCGATGCAGCGTAAGCCTCATTTGAGAATAAAGTACTGTATTTGATCAAAGCACGCACTCAAGTGGAAATTCGGTTATTTTATTATAGGCTACTGTAGGTCTATTATAGGCTAGGCTATATGAGTTTAGTTGGCTATTTGATTGCAATTTTGATGCATTTTCACAAGTAATTAAGGGTATTTATTGGTCTATTATGAGTCTATATGAAACAAGTATACCACTTATTGAATTTGGTGCATTTTAACATATGTTCCAGTCATCCGGACATTTCAGAGATACGAACGACCTGCGGTCCCGTTGGGTTCGGATGAGTGGGGTTCTACTGTAGCACAAGTGCTCACGTAGCGACGTTAGCTACGTACGCGAATAGCACACGTGCTCAAGTAGCGACGTTAGCTACGTACGCGAATAGCACATGTGCTCAAGTACCCCCGGCCCTGACGAGCGTTTGCTGGGTTAGCTACGTTAGTGAATAGCACACGTGGTCATGTGGGGACGTTCGTCACGTGTGTCTGCTCAGTTAGCAAATAAGTGGCACTTTCCACCCCCCATACGTGTGTACGTGTGTGTGCGTGTGTTAGTGTGTGTACGTGTGTACGTGTGTGTGCGTGTGTACATGTGTGTACGTGTGTGTTAGTGTGTGTGCGTGTGTCCGTGTGTGTGCGTGTGTTAGTGTGTGTACGTGTGTACGTGTGTGTGCGTGTGTACATGTGTGTACGTGTGTGTACGTGTGTGTTAGTGTGTGTGCGCGTGTTAGTGTGTGTGTGTGTTAGTGTGTGTGTGTGTGTACGTGTATGGGGGGTGAAATGTGCCATTTCTTACCGCACGGAGCGAACTGAGCTGCATACGGAGCTGACAAACGTACGTGTTTACGTGAGTGAAATCCATTCGACTCCCATTGTATTTGATAGGAGGACTGACATGACTCAAGACATTTTGTCCTAGCGACGGCGGCGGCCTGAAGTAAGTCAGCAATGTGTGCATTGGTCGCGGCATTCGCGTGGCTCACGTTAGCTCACGTAATTATGGCCCGTGTGGATTTGCTAACTGAGAAGACAAACCTGACGAACGTCGCTACTTGCCCACGCGTGGTATTGCGAACGTAGCTAACGTCGCTACTTGCCCACGGGTGGTATTGAGGAACGTCGCCGTCACCATCATTAGGTTACTTAAGCTGCTAGTTCTCTTGTTAGCTCTGATATGGCTAGCCAGCCTCTGTCCAGTGAGATCAGTGATATGACAACTTAACGTTAGATTATTGAGCCTAAATAATAGCAGGCTACTATCAGATAACCTGGTTAATATATGTTATTATTCCTACTATTGTGCTTACTGTGTGTTGCTGACAAGATAAATTATGTTATATTATTATTGCCACCGTCATTTGGCTTAGCTTATGTTCTCCAGCCACGCCAAGTGCTGTGGTAGTAGCTAACTCACTGGTGTTATATTTATTTACATTGTCCCTGCATCCTGTCTAATATGTCTCCATCTGTGTTATGCACCATGGGCCGAAAGAAAATTCGTAGTATATTGTGAAGTAGGCTCCTTGGCAAAATAAATGTTTTTCGATCCTGATAGCCCAGTAGGCTTTCTGTCAGCCTCTTATGTCATAATCTGGCTCATAGGGAATAATATGGTATAAAAGTCTTTGATTCAAGTTAAGAATCAGATTTTTTTAACTAAAGAGTAACCTATACAAAATAAACAATAAGTAAAAATATCAAAAATGCCGCCACAAAACCAAAGGCCAAAAAGTGTATTGTTCAGTATGACTACTTGTCAACCATAGGGCTGTCACGGTTAGGAATTATCCTGAGCTTCAAATTGATAGATTTCAACCGCGGTCTGCGTTTTACGCTGTTTTTTTTATTATTTCGTTTTACACTACATTTTATCTATATCCTATGTGTGTAGCCTAGTTGTGGCCTATATTATTCGTTTTTATCTAACGAAATACATTAAATAAATGATGGTGCAGGGATGCAATGGTGCGCGCAGCACACAAACAGGCAAATCATTCGACATAGTAAAATAATAACAACAACAATAACAATTAGGCTACAGATATAAAGGGACCTAAAGGGCAAAGGCAATGTTTTCTGTGCACTAAAGTAAGCTTAGGCTAGGCCTAACACGTTATACATACTGTATATACCAGAAGTTTAGTGCCGTGCATTTATTAATCGGATAGCCTTTGTCTATAGGCGTATTTGACAGTCCTGGAAAAAGCCCTGATAGCCTACCAAAATGAAAAGAAAATCATTAGTGGCCGCTGTTGTCTGTATTTTGTTATTGTATTTTGTGGCCTGTGTGTAGTTGTAGCCATACTTATTATTCCTACAATGAAGTAGGCTACACCGCAAAACGCAAACGAGTCTGCTGCGCGAGAGCTGCATTCCTTGGTAGCCAAAAAGCGCATCAGCAACCTGAAGCAGAGGAGCATCGAGTCATTTTTCGTTCCCAGTTAATGGACTTCAGGAACACAGACGTGTTGTGAGCATGTAGATTAGCCTAGACCTACTGTATTTGTTAAATAATAGCCTACAGCCTAGGCCACGTTAGCCTACATCTGTTGTTTTAGAGACTTTCTTTTAGGCTACAATAGCCTAAGACACGACAACTTGTCTGTCATTTCATTTATTTATTTATTGATTATCATTTGCTCTAATTGTTCTAATGTTGGGTTGTTTTTAGGCTATACCATGTTGTTCTGCGAATACAGTAGCCTATCGATGCAGCGTAAGCCTCATTTGAGAATAAAGTACTGTATTTGATCAAAGCATGCACTCAAGTGGAAATTCGGTTATTTTATTATAGGCTACTGTAGGTCTATTATAGGCTAGGCTATATGAGTTTAGTTGGCTATTTGATTGCAATTTTGATGCATTTTCACAAGTAACTAAGGGTATTTATTGGTATATTATGAGTCTATATGAAACAAGTATACCACTTATTGAATTTGGTGCATTTTAACATATGTTCCAGTCATCCGGACATTTCAGAGATACGAACGACCTGCGGTCCCGTTGGGTTCGGATGAGTGGGGTCCTACTGTAGCACAAGTGCTCACGTAGCGACGTTAGCTACGTACGCGAATAGCACACGTGCTCAAGTAGCGACGCTACGTACGCGAATAGCACATGTGCTCAAGTACCCCTGGCCCTGACGAGCGTTTGCTGGGTTAGCTACGTTAGTGAATAGCACACATGGTCACGTGGGGACGTTCGTCACGTGTGTCTGCTCAGTTAGCAAATAAGTGGCACTTTCCACCCCCCATACGTGTGTGTGTTAGTGTGTGTGCGTGTGTACGTGTGTGTGCGTGTGTTAGTGTGTGTGTGTGTGTGGGCAGATTACATCTCATCAGACCTCCACAGAGCCAGAGGTCCCAAAGGACACCGGGGACGGCAGGAAGTGGGATACTGAAGACATTCCATCACTTCCTCTATGGAAGTCATTATATCTGCAGCTTTAGGAGGTGACCCAGATCCTCCTGATAGGCCGAGGAGGAGGAGGCGCTGGGGGGGCAGAGGGGAGTCTGGGGGGCAGAGAGGACGAGGAGGCGCTGGGGGGGCAGAGGGGACGAGGAGGCGCTGGGGGGGCAGAGGGGAGTCTGGGGGGGCAGAGGGGACGAGGAGGCGCTGGGGGGGCAGAGGGGAGTCTGGGGGGGCAGAGGGGACGAGGAGGCGCTGGGGGGGCAGAGAGGAGGAGGAGGCGCTGGGGGGGCAGAGGGGACGAGGAGGTGCTGGGGGGGCAGAGGGGAGTCTGGGGGGGCAGAGAGGACTCTGGGGGGGCAGAGGGGAGTCTGGGGGGGGCAGAGGGGAGTCTGGGGGGGCAGAGGGGAGTCTGGGGGGGCAGAGGGGAGTCTGGGCTTTCCTGTCTGATGTGGTCTTTAACGGTGGTGTGATGCGTGGTTGGCGTGTTTGTGTGATAAGAGGTTTGAACAGATCCTTACGAGCGACTGCGCGTGTAATCGCGGCTCGTTTTCCCCGTTCAGAAACGTAGTCATGGACATCGGCGCTGGTGTAACCCAGGCCTTGGTAGCTCCTGATTCACACCTCCACCAGGAAGGTTCAGCATGTGGTTATTTAGTCAATAGTGGCCCACCTCTCACATAAACACGGAGCAATCACAGCCCACGCTGCTTATCTTGGACCAATCACAGCCCACGCTGCTTATCTTGGACCAATCACAGCCCACGCTGCTTATCTTGGACCAGGGTAGAGGAATGTACCTTCTGTAAATATGAGTTGGAGCGTTTGACAGATTCCACAAGCTGCTGTCAAGCCAGCGCTCTGCTCTGCTCGGGACTGAGTGTGTCCCGTCCTCCTAAGGAGTGAGATCAACAGCACACTTAAGCTTTAAGACCACAAACCAGCACACAGGGGTTACAGGAACCATAAAACACAACATGTCCAAAAGCATTTATCTAGCTGTTTACTCATATATATATGGTGCGTTCGTTTGTGGTCGGAGGTGGCAAGTCGCAAGTGGCAAAATACCTACCTCCGACCTGTGTGCATTCGAGCTATATACCATTATATCACAGTTACCTAGTTATATCTAGTGCATTCGAGCAACTGGGGGCTGAGAAACATATCCAAATTTGCGACGAGGAAGTGTGAGTTCATGCGGGTTTTTTATTTAATAATTCCTAGTAGCAAGTCGCAATTTGCCACCTCCCAGTTATAAACGAACGCACCAATAATAAACCTGAAGTCTCTAACTGGCAGGATAGAGGGTTCAGAGCAGAACGGTGATGAACCTCCAGCAGCAGCGTCACAGTGGGGGAGCTTGTGTTGCTGTGGAGGCTCTGCTACCATCACATGAGTCAGGTCTGGGCCGGGGATGACCGACCGGGGCCCCAACAACACACACAGGTCTGGGCTGGGGATGATAGACCGGGGCCCCAACAACACACACACGTCTGGGCCGGGGATGACCGACCGGGGCCCCAACAACACACACACGTCTGGGCCGGGGATGACCGACCGGGGCCCCAACAACACACACAGGTCTGGGCTGGGGATGATAGACCGGGGCCCCAACAACACACACAGGTCTGGGCCGGGGATGACAGACCCAACAACACACACAGGTCTGGGCAGGGAATGACAGAGCGCAACAACACACACACGTCTGGGCCGGGGATGACAGACCCAACAACACACACACGTCTGGGCCGGGGATGACAGACCGGGGCCCCCAACAACACACACACGCTGTTTACCCCAGCCAGCCAGGGGCAGATGGCTGACATCAGGTACAGACTTGAAGAGAGAGGGAGAGAGAGGGAGGGAGGGAGAAAGAGAGTGAGAAAGAGGGGTAGGGATAGATAGAGACAGAGAGGAGAGAGGGAGAGAGAGAGGGAGGGATAGAGAGAGACAGAGAGGAGAGAGTGAGAGAGAGAGGGAGAGAGAGAGGGAGAGAGAGAGAGAGAGGGGGGGAGAGAGAGAGAGAGAGCTAGTGTCCACCACCGCTACATTCCCAGAGTCTTACCCAGCCCTGCAGTGACAGGGTGGAATGTGGAGTTTTCAGAGCTCCAGGCTGGAGGAGGGGGAGGCGGCTAGCGCTGGCCACGCCCCTCCGCAACCTCTGGCACACCACCGGGAGTTACTGAGGATTTCATCTAACTAGGCACGAATCTGTCTGTCTGTCTGCCTGTCTGTCTGTCTGTCTGTATGTCTGTCTGACTGCCTGTCTGCCTGTCTGTCTGTCTGTCCGTCTGTCTGTCTGTCTGTCTGTCTGTCTGTCCGTCTGCCTGTCTGTCTGCCTGTCCGTCTGCCTGTCTGTTGGTCTGTCTGTCTCATGATTATGTCCATAACCGGGCCCTGTGTGAGGCCATGCTGGTCAGAGCCCAGGGAAGTGCTGTGTGGAGGTCGTGAGTTTGTTTGGGTCAGCGGTTCTGGAGGACGCTGCTGATCGGTCAGTTCAGAGCCGCACAGGCGCGTGTTCTAGGACCCTGTGCCTGATCACCAGGCCTGACTACCATGCCTGAACACCAGGCCTGAACACCACACCTGACCACCACGCCTGAACACCAGGCCTGAACACCACACCTGACCACCACGCCTGAACACCAGGCCTGAACACCAGGCCTGAACACCAGGCCTGAACACCAGGCCTGACCACCACGCCTGACCACCACGCCTGAACACCAGGCCTGAACACCAGGCCTGAACACCAGGCCTGAACACCAGGCCTGACCACCACACCTGAGCACCACGCCTGAACACCAGGCCTGAACACCAGGCCTGACCACCACACCTGACCACCACGCCTGAACACCAGGCCTGAACACCACGCCTGACCACCACGCCTGAACACCACGCCTGAACACCACGCCTGAACCCCACGCCACCTCACCCATAACAGACGTGGTTGGAGGAGCCGCTACCAAAACCACACTGACCGCGGAACAGAAACGGCTCAGTTGGGGAAGGCAAGAGCTCGACTACTGGAGGAAGAACGTGGAACGAATACTGTAGTCTCTTCTAGCGGGCCTAGCGCATCTGGCTCTGGTCCAGGTCCTAGCGCATCTGGCTCTGGTCCAGGTCCTAGCGCGTCTGGTTCTGGTCCAGGTCCTAGCGCGTCTGGCTCTGGTCCAGGTCCTAGCGCGTCTGGTTCTGGTCCAGGTCTGAGCGTGTCTGGCTCTGGTCCAGGTCCTAGCGTGTCTGGCTCTGGTCCAGGTTCTAGCGTGTCTGGCTCTGGTCCAGGTCCGAGCGCGTCTGATTCTGGTCCAGGTCCTAGCGCGTCTGGCTCTGGTCCAGGGCTTGAGTGAGGCAGCTCTCACACCCTGTCATAAGGCCCTAACCTAATCCAAACAAGCCACAGCACTTCCAACAGCGCCAGAGATAACGCACAAACAGTCGAGCCAACGTTCTGTAAACACTCTTGTTGAAAACAAAATGCTAATTTTGTGTGAGTGGTAATAGAACCAGCCAGCATGGTACACGGGTTCTGTACACGGGTCACGACGCGTAGCATAGTTGCGGGTCGTCATGGTCCTGAGGGAGAGCCCTCGGGGGTCAGGGGAGGTGAGGGGGTCAGCACGGGGACCTGCCCAGGGCCTCTGACCGGCGTGTGGGCCATCGGATGCTCCCAGAGCCTTAATTACACCCCTCGCTGCTATTAGTCTCGTTTTATGACAGGAGACACGCCCACAACACAGTCTGGTGCTTTATGAGGTCCCGACCACTCCCGAACACACACACACGCACACAAACTAACACACACGCACGCAAACACACACACACACACAAACAAACAAACAAACACGCACACACAAACACGAACACACACATATGCACACGCACACGAACCCTCGCCCTCACCTGGAGCAGCGTAGCGCCTCTTGCGGGGGCGTGTCTTGGAGGGCGGTGCCCTGTTCCCGGTAAAGATGGCGTTGACCCTGCGGGCCCAGACCTGGCGGCTGCCTTCGTCCCGCACCCCGCAGCGCGGCGCGCCCATCTGCCTGAGGGTGGCGCCGTCCAGCTCCCCTGTCACCGGCAGGTGGGACAGCCACTGGAACTCCCTGAGCGTAGGGACACGCACCCAACGTCACTCACGCGCCCAACGTCACTCACAAGCTCCCTGGTTCACAGACTCAACGCAGAGCGCTTCTGACTAATGAGCTGGTCTGTCCTGCATAGGATGGACATCCTGCTCCATCACCTAGATAGATTAGACAGGCAGGCAGACAGACAGGCAGGCAGACAAACAGGCAGGTAGACAGGCAGACAGAGAGACAGACAGACAGACAGACAGACAGACAGACAGACAGACAGACAGACAGACAGACAGACAGACAGATAGATAGATAGATAGATAGACAGACACAGATAGATAGATAGATAGATAGATAGACAGACAGACAGACAGACAGACAGACAGACAGACAGACAGACAGACAGACAGACAGACAGACAGACAGACAGATAGATAGATAGATAGATAGATAGATAGATAGATAGATAGATAGATAGATAGATAGATAGATAGACACAGACAGACAGACAGGAGAAATAGAGTTTGAGTTCTCATTGCAGGGGGGCTCAGAGGATGTTTCTCAGTCCAGTAGAGACTAGTGAGGCAGTGATCTACTGCCTGACCTCCAGCCCTGGGACCTGGACCCAGCCGGTCCACCCCGACGCTAACAGATACCACCAGGGACCTGTGGTATTGCTATCTAGCTGCTCTTGCTCCTTGGCGTGAGCGGGTGGGGGGGGGGTAGGGGGGCAGAGGACGACACAGACCTGGGGACACAGAGAGAGCTGGACAGCAGCCCCGTACCTGACTGCTGACTGGACCTCCGTGGTGCGGTGGATGTGGTTGTCCTGGTGCAGATAGCCATATTTCTCCAGAAACCCCTGCAGTCAATGGAAACACTGAAGAACATCACCTCCATGCCACTGCGCCTGAAAACACCAACGCTGCCCTGAAGAACATGATGGAAAATATATGGCACACCGATCTAAAACACATCTGGATTCATTTCCCTTCTCCGTTTCCTGAGATGAGAGTGATTGTCACAATCAGGTATAGCGGCGTGCTAGAGTTCCCTGTAGGCGTGTGATGGTATGCTGGGTTCTAGACCGCCTGTCTCCACCAGAGGAACACAGGAGAACCCGTCAGGCAGCGGGTTCTAAGTGCCGGGCTCCGCGTTCACACGCACCGACAGGAACAGACTCGGGACTTGGGAGTTATCTTAATACATCACGGATTAGGGCCGTGAGCTCGTGTTCCAGCCTACAGGCTATTACAAAGTGCCCACCTTTAATAAACAGAAAATATTAGTCTCTCATTTGGAAGTTCTTGCACCAGGAAGTTTCATATTCTTACTAGACCTTAGATGGGACAGTTAGCCCCCGGTTATAACCCCTTGACATGTTTGTCCAACAGAAAATCAAACTATCTCACTTAAAGCAGTGAGTGCATGCTAGTGTGAAATTAATGACTAGGTTAAAAAAAATATATATACTGTATATATATTACTTTAAAAAAAACTACCTGCGAAATGACAACGGTTAAATCATATTGGCTCAAAACTATGAGCCTCTCCAGGTGCGGTTCGTGTCCAGGACGTTACCTCGTACCTCGGCGTCGCTCTGCCGCACCTCCGGCGGCATCGGCGTGCAGTCCGCTGATCGGATGAGAAGTAACGCTGCAATTGTGAACCATTCCCAGGTATCCCGACCCAGACAAGTCCGTCCGCTCATTGTATGACAACTGAAATACCATTAGCCTACCCACTGACAATCATGTATGTGCACTTGAGTGGCGCATTTTCCCCACCTGTCCCGAGCGCAGGAGCAGCAACGAGTCACCGCCGCGCCGAACCCAACTCGAGACCCTAGTTCCGCCCTCAGACGCCCGGCTGGAGAGCTCAAGGCAAAATACCATCAGATCAGCGGCCAGACTCCTCAACTTCACTACCTCGCCTTCAGCACTACAGGTGAATAAAACCATACATATATATGCTAGAGGACTTGTTTGAAGGGCGAGGGGTGTAGTGGTGACTACTGGAGAGAAGGGGGAGGCTATACTACAAAGGCAAATATTCTGCAGTTGTTCCGTTTTAAATCGTTGGGCACACTGTGCGTCTGTGGATCAAAAAGTGGGCATATACCCTTGACTACTATACTGGATGAGGCTAGATATGTGATAACTGTGAAGGTAGGCTAGAGTCTAGAGATGTGTTATTACTGTGAAGGTAGGCTGTAGATATGTTATTACTGTGAAGGTAGGCTGAACAGATGTTTTATTACTGTGAAGGTAGGCCTATAAGTGCTGCAGCTGCTACTGACACACAGCTAATAAGGATTAACAAAGGTTCAGTTCTGACCACAAAACCTACTTTGAAAGACCCACATGCATCCAATCCAAGTACCTGTCATGGCATGTATTAAATGACTCCTCACATGTTCTAATGACTCCTCACATGTTCCGACTCCTCACATGTTCTAATGACTACTCATGTTCTGACTCATGACTCCTCACGTTCTAATGACTCCTCACATGTTCTGACTCTCACACGTTCTGACTCTCACATGGGTTAATCACCCTTTGTTCAGACCTTATTAATAGGCCTACCTGTATGCGATAAGGACACATTTAAGTCCATCAACCAACTGAAATCACTGTAATATTAATCCACAAAGCACTAACTTAGATGCCATCTCTTGCCAAGTATTCAACTACAGATTCTAGGACTTTCATGGTGTCTTAATTTGCAAAAACTACAAAGGACTTTTTTTCTTCAAAATTCAAACTTTTGAAAGGCCAGAGGGAAATCTGTGAAATGTTAACTTGACTTAACTCAAATCAAACTAGACATGAGAACACTTAAGATCAGAACAGTTTAATATCATCATTTGGAAAAAAGAGAAAACCCAAGTAAAACATTTCAATCTTACAAAACAACGACATGACGTCTTGTGAGGATGACTGGACCTAGAATGGGGAAAAATTAAGATACAAAAAAAAAAAAAACTAAAACAAAAAAAACAAACACAAAAAGACATTTGACCCCGCCTCCTTCACCAACACTGCCCATGAGCCCAAAGTCCTTTCACAGTAGTCGCACCTTCCCTAACCAACAGACTGATCAGAAGCAGAACGCGGGACGCTATATGGCAATGAAAGGTATGCAAATCAGAGTGTGGATCGAGTCCTCCCCTTGCCCCTCTCCCCCGCCCTCCCCACCCCCCCCCCAACCGCTGGCTTGGAATGGCATCCATGTGAGTCCTCAGTATGGCCGGTCTCTCCTGTCCTCCCGGTTCTCCCCTCTGGAACACAAAAGGGGAAAAGGTCAAGGGTCAAGGAGCTAAAACATCTGTCTCAACACTGAGTGAAGAGAACACAAGTAAAACTAACATTTCACACTGAAAATCCCAAAATATTACCATTATATTTTAGACCACAAATTTAAATCCCTTAAATCTGATAGATTTGAGCGAGTGACATCACTGGCTCTGCTCCCTCCTCTAGGTCTAGGGTTAGGACAGGTCGGGTTAGGTTTAGGACAGATCGGGTTAGGACAGGTCGGGTTAGGTTTAGGACAGGTCGGGTCAGGACAGGTCGGGTCAGGTTTAGGACAGGTAGCGTTAGGACAGGTCGGGTTAGGTTTAGGTCGGGTTAGGTTTAGGACAGGTAGTGTAGGACAGGTCGGGTTAGGTTTAGGACAGGTAGCATTAGGACAGGTCGGGTTAGGTTTAGGACAGGTAGCATTAGGACAGGTCGAGTTAGGTTTAGGACAGGTCGGGTTAGGACAGGTAGTGTTAGGACAGGTAGTGTTAGGACAGGTAGTGTTAGGACAGGTAGTGTTAGGACAGGTAGTGTTAGGACAGGTAGTGTTAGGACAGGTAGTGTTAGGACAGGTAGTGTTAGGACAGGTCGGGTTAGGTTTAGGACAGGTAGTGTTAGGACAGGTCTGGTTAGGTTTAGGACAGGTCGGGTTAGGTTTAGGACAGGTCGGGTTAAATAACACTACCCGTGTCATGTCACCATCAGGTTTGCGTCAACGTCACGTTCAACCTGCTCCACATAGATGTTACTTAAAGAACTTATAAACAGAACGTTCTCTGGGGGAAACGGCACAGTATAGAAAGAGATGTGAGAACTTGTGTACTTTATAACTGCAAAACTTATATAACCGCAAAACTTATATAACCAGAACTTTGTTGTTACAACATGATACTTCCTTGTTAGAACTTGAAGATCTCTAATAATGTGTTGTGTGTGTTGGGCAGACCTCAGGGTTGGTGTGCCTCTCCCCACTTCCACATTGAACTACCAGGCTGTTGACACCAGGCTGTGACAAGTACGCCCTCTTCTGGTGTGAGGTGAGATTGCACAGGGGACATTCAGACAAACTCACCTTCCCATCTTGTAGCCGCCGCCGCCGCCACCGCCACCGCATCCGCTGCCTCCGTAGCCCCCGCGGTCTCCCCCGCGGTCTCCTCCGCGGTAGCCCCCGCGGCCTCCTCGGTAGCCACCCCGGTCGCCGCCGTAGCCGCCTCTGCTGCCGCGATCTGCCCACACAACACGAGCCATGACAGAGCCACCTCTGACAGAGCACTGGGCCCCTGGCCCCCCAAGAGCACCCTGACCTGGCCAGCTCACACTCAACCACCCTGACCTCTGACCTCACCAGCTCACACTCACAACCACCCTGACCTCGCCAGCTCACTCACAACCACCCTGACCTCGCCAGCTCACACTCACAACCACCCTGAGCCACCCCCCCCCTCCCCCGAGTAGAACGTAACCTGTGATTGGTTCCTGTGGTAAAGTCTCTCATAGCAACGAGCGGTAACGTTAGATAAATAGATGTAAGTGCAGGTATAGTAGAGCTTCTCGGAGGAAAAGACGTTCTCCCGAGTGGAGTTTCAAATTGATTGACTGGTGTCACTACTGATCATGTTGATGTGTATTCTCATGACCTAAGCACCATGCGCAGAGGGCTCGTGAGACGCACTGGTGTCTGTTTTTAACATCTGCCGGCCAAGGAGCATTAAAGGCTCTTTAACAGTGTGCCTTGGACTTCAAGTTGCCCTGAAGGACTCATTCTACACATTGAGCTACATCACAAAGGGGACAAACTAACATTGTTGCTCTAGTCCATCCCAAACAGCACCTGGTTCTTGTTTTCATGATGGTGGGACAACGCAGCACTCCTACCCAAACCATTTCATTGGATTTGGATGGGATGTAAAGTTTTGTAACTTATTGGCTGAACGAGTTAGTCTATCAAGGCAAGTACTCCCGCCCACAATAATGGTTGCAGGCGAGGGGGGGGGGGGGGGTCAGACTGATCTGCGGAGTGAGACTGAATGTGAGCTGCTAGATCAGGATGCTCTCACCAGGCTAGAGGTCCTCATCATGGCAGCTTTAAAGCCAGCCAGCCAATCAGAATACTGAGTTTCATCCATACCAGCCAATCAGAATACTGCATTTCATCCATACCTCCTCCGCCGTCTCCTGGCTTCGGTGTGCCACACTTGTTGCATTCGTATCGTCGGGCGAAGTTCATGTTGCCACAAGAGCTGTCAGAACGAGACACAGGTTAGCGTCTCTAGGCGATACAAGTGGCTCGGTCGCTAGAGCACGTTGTCCACACAGTGGTGCTGTGTCCTACCTGTTGGGACAAGGCCAGTCTCCTCCCTTGATGTCAAAGTTGGGCCCGCCCCCGCCGCCGCCAAAGCCACGCCCTCTGAAACCTATGACAGAGCGGTCAGAGAACGAGCCTTAAAACTGCAACGTCGTTACGAAGAGATATGAGAGCTCACTGCACACCTGACTGTGCTGCACATAGGCTCACACATCACAACGGCACACACTGTATATTAAAAACACCACACATTAACACTCTGTAGCACACATACTATATATATATACACTCATTGCACACACAACACTGTACAGTCAGTGTATATATATGTACACATTAACACTGTACAGTGTATATACGTACACACATTAACACTGTACATAGTAGGGATGCACCGATTGCTAAATTCTGGGCTGATGCCGATGCAATCCGGCCGATGTTTATTTTATTTGTATTCCCCCTTTTGTGCCAGGGAAACAAAGAAATGATGCCTGCTTTTCAAATGGCCAGTTAGATTTTATGTGTTAAAATCCTTGGCTGTAGTACCTCCTCTTGAAATGTAACTTGAACAAGTTTTACAAATATTCACACACGGCCGCCATTTTTATTTCACTTAAATTTGAAAGCAAACGGATCTTCTCCGAATCTGCAGCTGGGTAGGCTACATTTTGCAACAAAAAAAGCCGTAATTGTTGCGACATAACATCGGCCACTACCATCGGTAAATGTCATTTTATTTGCCGATGGCAGTCAACAAGGCCGACATCGGCCGATGCCGATGTTCGGCCGATGCCTCTGTGCATCCCTAGTACATAGTGTATATAGGTACACACATCGCACATCACTTTGTATTGCACCGTTCATTTGCCCTGTCCCGTCTAGTCCTGCACCCTGATCGTGAGAAGGCCTGTTCTGCTACATACAATTAAAACCACGGAGCTGAGCATACCTCCTCTCCCTCCTCCTCCTCCTCCTCCTCCTCCTCCTGCTCCTCCTGCTCCTCCTCGGCCGCCACCCCTCTGTGTGAACTCCGCCCTCCGGGTGGCGAACGACACTTTCAGAGTCTTTCCATTCCACTCTTTGCCTGTTGGGGGAGACACTCGTGAGAACACTCGTCAGCTCGTCAGATGTGTTTTTGGGGGGGGTTTGTTAAGAGCAGAACGGCGTCGTACCGTCAAACCACTCGATGGCTGCTTTGGCAGAGGGAGGGTCGTCAAACGAGACGGTGGCTTCGCCCTTCAGTCTGCCGGTGGCCTTGTCAGAGTACAGGTTGATCATGGGCTGGGCGGTCTTCTTGTTCACCTACAACCACAGGATTCACATTCACCATCTCTGTCACGTGTGAGCGTACAGCGTACAATCACAGTGAAACGTTACGACCGGCTCCGTGATGGGCTCAGTTACAGATAAATACAATCTATACAAGTTACAATCTATACAAGTTACCAATTACACAAGAAAATACAATCTATACAAGTTACCAATTACACAAGAAAATATAATATATGTAATGTAAGCTAAAGAACAAGGAAACTAGGACTGGAAGAAAGACGGCTCCCCAAACAAATATCTGGATTATAGACCGTGTTCCCACACAATACCTTGATTATGCCAATCTGTTTGAAGTAGTCGCCCACTTCCTGGGTCGTGACCTCTTCTCCCAGTCCCTGGACAAAGATAGTGTTGTTGTCAGAGTTGTCCTCCTGGGGGTCTGTGGGCCAGAAGGGAAATCAAATCAGCATGGACACACTCAGGAAAAGACACACCAACTACACACACACACACAAAGACCACACACGATCATATCTTCACAACCCCCCCCCCCCCTTTCCCTCCCCTCCCACACAGAAACATACACGCACTCAGAGACCCATGTGATGTAATTATTGTATGATCATGCATGTCAGTACTGTCTGTGCTCCCTGTGTTTTGGGATGATGTGAGCGTTTGAGTAGAACAGCCTGACCAGGGACAGATGAGCCCTCAGCCATATATATATATATATAGAAGCCTACAGCCCCCTAAATGAAACCCTACATGCAGCACATCAGGTTCACACTACTGTAGCCTGTTACTGTGTGTGTATTGACCCTTGACCCTGACTAACTGATTTGAATAAATGAATGAATCATCAGATGAGTCTGTCCGTCCAGAGCAGCTGATCAGCTCACCTGAGTCGTCTCTGGAGCCGTAGTCTCGGGGGCCTGGAACACAGGAGAGAGGAGAGGGGGGGAGACATCAGCAACCTACCCACACTTCTCTCTCTCACACACAATCAGCCTTCCTATCAAAGCATGGCGCTGCTGCTAAGTTTAACATCTGAAGAGTTTTCCAGCTGTCTGCTGCAGTGTTTTTGAGACAGCTGCATTACAAACCAACACCTTGCAAACATGAGCAGATTTGTCTTTTTTTTTTTAGTAGTTTAGAGAAGTAAACTCTTTCCAGGTCTAGGAGGTATGGTTCTTCACTGGGCACCTCTCTCTCTCAGCCTCTGGTATCTACATTCACACCATGTCTTCATGCAAACAAGTACCACTATGTTACAACTCTGGCTCTGTGTGCTTTTAAAGATCTCAAGAGCGAGTTATGAGAAATCCCTGTTAACAACACTGGGGCGGAGTCTCCTGGGATTTGGACAAGAAAATGGTGGCATTCACAGTTTGTCTGTTTCTCTTTTCTGCTTTTCTACTCATGTTTCTCCTCCTCCCCCACCGACATAGGTCTGATGCTCTTTCACTTACCACCGAAATTTTTGTAGCCACCACGGTCACCACCTCTGCAGAGGAAACATTGGAGAATTGATGCCTTTTCCTTTGTCTGTCTGTCTCCCACCTGAGAGCTCAAAGCTCCCCTACATCCCCCATCATCAGTATGCACTCCTGCCAGGGGGGTGCGACTACGGTGGGGAATATCTCACACGAGGGAATGTTGTTAGTCTTGGACAGTGTAGAGAGATCAATGGACAGACCAAGGCACAACTCGCACTAACACAAGAGCTGATGAGCCAAGAGGCTCTCAATAGTTCAGATGGACTGGGATTTGGGATTGTTTAGAAACCAGATTGGCTAGAAAAGTTGGTTGGACAACTTTATTTTTTGTTTTGGATAAAGGTCAAAACGATGATGTGAATAGCTCTCTGGCACTCAAGTGGAGTGCTCTTCCATGGTTTTATTTCACTCTCTCTGAAACCTGCAGTGTAAAATGTAGATCCATGTTAACACAACGTTGCCATGATGTCAAATACACAACACTTAGAATAAAACCTGTGGATGCAAAGCAGCTGAAACGGTGCTCCGGTTGTAAGTGACTCGGACGTTTCCCCAAGAACAGACCCCACGCCGTTAAACACTGTTCCTGAGGGTCTCCCGTTCCACCAACCACTCATCCTTCATCCCCCTCGGTGATTAGTTAGACTATTCTTAACTAAGCACAGAGGCAGCCAATGGTACACTAGCATAATTGACAGCCACCAGGGGGCTCATCCGGAGACGGAGGTAGAGGTCGCGAGCTCCAACAGGTCACCCTGCCTCAGACGCCCCCCTCCCGCCAGGGACCATGAGAGCCGTGAGGGTCGGAGGTCACAGCTGCACCTCCTCCACAGCACCCTGCACGTCCCAGTCAGCTGCTCTTTAAAGGGGCGGTGCGCTATTTTGGACATGTAGCCCTATTTGTGGTCTGTCTACCATGAACCTGAAACATAAAGAGAATTTCCCTGATGGTTCCAGTATTGAGCTAGCTGCATCGTTTCTGCAGACAAAGCACATTTATCATAGTTTTTCCGATGGATGTACATATACCAGGGAAGGCCCGAGTAATTAGAGTATTCCACTATTCGTTCAGTAGGTTGGTATTCGGAGCTCAATTCAGTATTCAGAGTATTTGTTTTTTTGTCCCTATACATATAACATTATACTGAGTGACTCCCTCAAAATGCTCTCTGTGGGTCTCTGCACTGTCCACACACCCAGCACCGGAGGACAGACGGAGACTAAAATGCTTCTTAAATTGACAGCCATAACCTAGCTAGTAGCTTGCCCTTTAGCTAGCATATATTTTTCCTTTGTAAATGCAATACAAGCAGCATGACGTAGCCTGTTGGTGGCAAAAAGCCATATCGCGTGATGATTGATTTTGGTAGGCTACCATCAGCCTCTAGTTTATTGTGGTACAAAATAGATTTTTATAAAACCGAATTGGAAGTGCTTTTCAAGAGTTTATGGATCTATCCAGAATGCGAAAATGAAGCCTACTTGAAACCTACACAGGCCATGATAAAATAAACCCAAGCGTGATTAAATCATGAACAAATACTCAGCTAGCAAGCTTAATCTAGAAATTTTATAAACTACAAGTAGCAGGAGGCAAAAGTTGCACAAGGAAATTACTGTCTGGCACTTCGCTCTGCTTGTCACCAGTAGATATAGACCAGGGGTGTCAAACTCAAATACACAGTGGGCCAAAATGTAAAACTTGAACAAAGTCGCGGGCCAACATTGAACAAATGAAAATTTTAATATGGACCCAAACAAGTTTTGCTTTGAATATGGAACAAGCAATGCTTATTACCATACAATATATAACATAATAGTGCAGACATGCAAAATCGAATACTGGCGGGCCAGCTCTAGTAGTCATTTGGTATTGCCTCACGGGCCAAATATAATTACACTGCGGGCCAAATTTGGCCCGCGGGCCAGAGTTTGACACCCCTGATATAGACTATGCAATGCTGCCACCTAGTGGTTGAGAACTAAATTATTCTAGTATTTGAAGCCTGTAAAATGTTATTCAGGACAGCCCTAACATATGCCCCATTGAATTCTATTGCAGCCCAATGAGCCTACAGAAAAAACACAGCTAGCTCAATACTGGAACTATCAGTGAAATTCTGGTCTCTGTTTCAGGTTCTTGGCCCACAGACCACTAATAAAGCAAAATGTCCAAAATAGCAGACTACCCCTTTAAGACGTCGTCATACTTACAGGTTTTAGTGCCAAACACTTCTGTTGGTAGTGTTGCATCACACAGCCCCCGAAAAGCATGCTCTCTCAACAAGCAGTCGACTTGAAACCTGCCAGGATGTTGCAGAGAGGCCACAGCCATAACCCGACCGTCAGGGGACTCGGGGCCAAGGATTACATTACCCATACGGCTCCCTGACCCAGACTGGACCTCCTGTTCATTTATAAAGGCCCAGGAATAACTCCGGCTTGATGTAGAAGTCAACAAGTCCATGGCCATCAAGCACATGAGCTGATGGTCATGTTCTACTACAGCACTGTTACTCGGTGAACAGACTGCTCTATATGATTTTGATGCTAAAGACTGCTCTATACACTATGATAAAGACTTCTCTATACACTACTTTGACGTTAAAGACTGCTCTTTATACTACTTTGATGATATAGACTGCTCTACACTCTACTTTGACGATAAAGACTGCTTAACACTACTTTGATGATAAAGACTTCTCTATACACTACTTTGATGATAAAGACTGCTCTATACACTACTTTGATGAGAAAGTGTAATCAGTGCTCGAAGACGGAATTAATTCAAATGTGCAGTGTTCACTTCACTCCTTGAGGGGCTATAGATGTCAGTGGCAGATTGCCCGGCATTTCATGACGTCACTCAAGCTCTTAAGATTTTTTTTTTACATTAATTACCTTCTGATAGTGAGACCATGACTGAAATATTCTGCATGCAAGTCTGAGATGGAAGAGCGATTCTAAGCCTTCAGGTGGGCGAAACGTTTAGGGACATCCACTATGGAGTTAGGGGGTGTGGAGTGGGGTGGAGGGGATTAGTCACTATGTGGACGGGGTATGGGTGATGGTTATCATGCATTGCGTGAGGACATCTACCTGGTGTGAGCAGTACCTTGTTGGGCGGGCGGTGGCGCTCTGGGACTTACCCCATACCAGAAGGAGGGCCACCTCTTCCACCCCGGTCATATCCTCCTCCTCCCCCACGCTCGTAGCCGCCGCGGTCGTAACCACCGCGGTCATAGCCGCCGCGCCCGCGGCCCCCTCTATAGCCCTCGGACCTGTCTGAGCTGCCGTCGTCTCCTCCGTACCTCCGGCCCTGGCCGCTGTCGCCTGGGGAGACGGCACATAGACACGTGTCACCACAACGTCTGGAGCCACAGCCAGCTACTCTACACACCACAGTCCAGAGCTACAGCTAGCTACTCTACACACCACAGTCCAGAGCTACAGCTAGCTACTCTACACACCACAGTCCAGAGCTACAGCTAGCTACTCTACACACCACAGTCCAGAGCTACAGCTAGCTACTCTACACACCACAGTCCAGTGCTACAGCTAGCTACTCTACACACCACAGTCCAGAGCTACAGCTAGCTACTCTACACACCACACAGTCCAGAGCTACAGCTAGCTACTCTACACACCACAGTCCAGTGCTACAGCTAGCTACTCTACACACCACAGTCCAGAGCTACAGCTAGCTACTCTACACACCACACAGTCCAGAGCTACAGCTAGCTACTCTACACACCACACTGGAGAGGGATAAATCACTTAGCATCCCAGTCAAACAGATCTTTGCATCAAAATACACTAAATCATATTAAAGCCCCACTTTGCCATTGAAAACTATTTTGCGTGGTTATTTACCATACAACAGCACCCCCTATGGTTTGGCCGTTTGGTGGGTGATGCGCACACAATTTGGGGGGGAAATCTTTGTTTCATGCCGTGTAGCCTGCCAGCATATATAGGCCTTTATTATTTGCTGTCGTTCTGACTGAGCTCACTTCACAATTGCAGGAAACCTCCCGAGATGTTTAAGATACCGATAACCTGTCTTGATTATCTTGATTACTAGTGGTCCAAACCATGGACCATGCAAGAAAGAGGGATGGGCTGCACTTGAAACAAGCTATCAAACACATTTGGAGAGGATTTTAATAGCTATTTTTAATCAAAAAATTTTTTTAAGCATTTTGGCACTGGTGATTTTCCTTTGGCTCTGGCTAAAATCTCTTTGGGGGGGGGTGCCAAAAATTCCTCTATGCAGGAAAAACCCTGGTATCAACTTCTCAATGACATCCTGGGGCTGTAAGATGGGACAACTGAACCGAAATGCTAATGCTAAAAGCTAATTTGAAAACAGACTCTCAAACGTTAAGTTGCCTCTATAGTTTATCCCTTCATCCCAGGTAAGTGAAAGAGCTGCAGGTAATTCTGCTGACCAAACCGTAGAGGCGACTCTAGGTTAGTAAATATCAACTACTGATACATATTCTAACCATAACGGTCATCCTGTCCTCCGTAACCACCTCCTTGGGATTGTCCGTAGGATCCTTGCTGACCAAATGATGCTGATGAAGTCTTGTCCGTATACCTTAAAAGAAGAAGATAACCCAAATACTTACAAGGAGTTGTATCAACAATTGATGATTTGATTGAGCTTGATTTAAGCAATGAGATCCGAGCCCTTAACAGGACTGTTCCTCCCTAATGAGACGTGGTTCGTGTTCTCACCCAGACGAGGCGTCGGACCCCTGCTGTCCGTAGGCGTCGTAGCTGGGCTGCTGCGCCTGGCCGTACCCTCCCTGTGTGGATGACTGGTCATAACCCTCCGCTGGAACCAACATCAGGAAGACCATTAGGAACATGGCGAAAACCACAAAGGGATAACTCAAAATGCTCTTGTACGGGATACACTTTTACCCTCTGCTTTGTAGCAGTACTGCAAAAACAAAACAATAAGTCCTACCACAGTAAGTAAGGCCTTCCACGGAAATGAGTGATCCTACCTGACTGCCCATAGCCGCCGTAACTCTGTGCGCCTCCAAAAGAGCCGCCGCCATTCCCTTGACCGTAGCCCTGTAACGCAACAAACTCTTTAACAACACCGTAAAGTCGTCCATCTGATTTTCCATCATGTTTTCAGTAGATGTACTTGCAACAACAGTGCCGGGGACCACACATACCTGGGCGCTCTGCTGGCTGCCGTAAGCCCCATAGCTAATGAGGCCAGAGAGAACATGGTAAGTCAGACAACTTTGACTTGTATATTATAAAAGCTAGCAATTTTAGTCCAATATTAGACAAGCAATTACAATCATACTCGACCTCCTGCCCAGAATCATTTTATAGCTCGCAATACTGATCGTGGACAAAATAGACTTCACTCTCTGGTCAGTAAATAATAATAGTAATAATATTGCATCCGTGAGTTTGGATGGTGGAAGCTGACGTTAGTCATTTAGCAAACACTGCTTTGTTGTGTACCTACCTTTGTGCGGCGCCATGCTGACCGTAGCCCGAATCTGTGGACACAGGGGAAAGAACAGACATTATTTTAGCTAGACCTAACTTACCTAGATGCTGTGTCGCTACGAGATTCAGATGACAGTTGATGGGTGAAAAACACATTGAATATGATCCAACCTAGCCTAGCTAACCGTATGTGGATGGGCAGCTGGCTAGCTTTGTTTGGACATGAACGTGAGCTAATCGGGCGGTAACTTAATTCGTAACAAACATGCGTCGCCATTGTTTGCACGTTTGTTGGCATTATTCTGCAAAACGAGCTGACGGGGGCACCATCGGTAAATGTTAAATTAGCCCTAGTGGCGTGATAATCAAAATATTAGCTAGTTGGCTAGCTGCAACTACAATATCGGAAATAGCAACAAAATGCCAACGTTAGCTTGCAGCACGCACAGGCCTGCCCATCGCCGCTCTTGCAGACAGCCTAACAGACATTAGCCCAACCTAGCTACTACCAACTAGCCTCGCCAATGCCAGCTAGCCCAGCTACTACCAACTAGCCTAGCCGCTATCAGCTAGCGTGTTAGCATGAGACCACGCTGTGCGACACGACAGAAATGGCGGTCCGCTTTCATTTCGTGCCAAACAAAACATGGTCAAGTAAAGAAAATACGCAAGAGTAAATGTATTAGTTCAGTCCACGAGATAAAGGATAATCATAAATTACTTATAGAAGGGACCCGTTTCTTCTAGCAAAAAAGGAACCGACACTAGATAAAAGGACTAGTTAAGCTAATGTTAGCTAGCTAGCCTGGCCCCGCCTGGAAGTGACTAGGCTAACTAGCTAGCTAGTTTGCTAGCTAATTGAACTAGTCTCAGTTCTTCGACACCTTTCAACAGTAAAAATATATTTAGCTTATTGGATATCCGTTAAAGACAGATCGTATCTTACCCGAGGCCATTCTGCTCTTCTCGTTACTTAAAAAATATCAGATGAATCACTTTTCCACAAATTAAAACCCCGGTAAGCTAAGCGCAGCTCGCGCACACTGCGGTAACGTTACTGGTGAACTCTGACCCTCTGGCGGAACAGACCAACTCAGCTTCCTGTGTGGGATTTATAAAATGCATGAATGATAACGGTACCAAAATATAAGTTGTTGATATACGACGGCTCGTGTTTTTCCACATCCCCGTATATGATATAACATCACAGCCGTAATTGTTACAAATTACCAAATGTTTTTCTACAATGGTGCCATCCACAGTGCCGTCGCAGCGGGATCTATCATACATAGTATGCCCAGCATTTCCTGAAATTTTATCAAGAGAGCCTTATTGGTAAAGGCTACTTCCCATAAATGCAGAGCCCAAATTAAGGGTTAGGTTTAATGGTTGGGTTGCAGTTAGGTTTAGGGTTTCGGCTTTGGCCTGTGTGTTTAGGGTTTCCGCGGATCCATAAAAGGCATTGAATTCGCCTAATTTATGTTAAATAAGGCTTTAATTGGTCAAATATCATAAATCGAAAGACTTAAAAATGCTTAGACGTGGAAAGTCACGATTTCGATTCAAAATCGTAATGAGCGTTCGACCTTCGAAATCATCAGGTTCCCGATTCTCCCATCAGCCCTATTTTCTCCCCTCCCCAGGCCCCCAGGATTCTAAATCTAAAGTGAAGCCCTATAGTATGGTCAAGGGACATTAAAGGGCAAGGCAGGAAAGCAGAACGCAAGTGGAAAAGGGATAAGCTTGTGGTTTCACCAAACATCCTGAAAGGGTTGATATCCACATACCAGAGCGCTGTGAAAGATGCCAAGATTTCCAATCAGCATCACAATCAGGGTGGTTTTTCAGACCATTTACTCAGTGATCAATCCCCCTTCAGTCATCCACCAGTGTTAAATGTGATAAGTTCCTAAATCATTTTATTAACAAAATAGAGGGATTAGGCAGCAAATCTCATGAATCCAGGGATCTACAGTATGTATCTCTTCTGATCCCCCTGCCATGCTAACCCATTTTGAGAGCATCTCCTTGGCAATCTTAGAGGATACCACACACAACATGAGACCCTCTGCATGCCCCTTAGATATCATCCCTACTAGGTTCCTGACTTAAATACTTGAGACAGTTGGACCTAACATTCTAGCTGTCGTCAATCGCTGTCTACAGAATTGTGTCCCTCCAGCAAGCAATTGTCTAAGCAGATTTACCCAGAAAACACGCCTTATCACCAAAGGGGGCGGGCTTGCTGCCTGAGAGTTTCAGAGAAGCTAAATCTGTCTTATCTTTAGCTCTCTTCTCAAACTTAGTTTTTGTGTTGTTTTGTTTGTGAAACACTAAAATTGTTTTTAAAAGTGCTATAGGCTATAAAACGTATGTATTATTATTATAATTACAAAAATGTTATTATTATTATTAATAATAATAACAATAATTATTATTATACAGCATCTACAGACAAAACAGGCATTCAGTAGCTAGAATAAAGTTAGCTGGCTATCTAGTAAATAGTAAATTACCAGTTTGGGAACCTTTAAATGTCTAGCTGAGTAGCCCAACTAGGACTGGAATGAGGAGCTGATTAGCACTGATCTGCTGCTGCTGACTTGGGAAGGTATCCTTTGTAAAACACATGCAAAAAAAGAAAAATCACTAATTTCATGCTTACTTTTTATTTGTTTTTTAAAAAGACATGCCTAGATGATACAAATTCAGTTGAAACACTATATTACAATATAAAATGGAATGATGTAGACCAATGTTAACAGGGATGGAACAAGTGTCTTGAATTTCTTCCCCCCAAACCTGAAGAAAAAGGCATAGGAAGAGCAAGACAACCAAAAGCAGGTAGGCCACCACACAGGCTGCACTCTGACAGGTAGGCTACCACACAGGCTGCACTCTGACAGGCTTTAAGACAGGTAGGCTACCACACAGGCTGCATTCTGACAGGCTTTAAGACAGGCAGGCTACCACACAGGCTGCACTTTGACAGGTAGGCTACCACACAGGCTGCACTCTGACAGGCTTTAAGACAGGTAGGCTACCATACAGGCTGCATTCTGAAAGGCTTTAAGACAGGTAGGCCACCCATTTAATAAGACAGGCTGCATTCTGACCAGCTGTGTTTGGCTGGTATGACTGGATTTCTTATCAGTGTGGTGATGAAAAACGCACAGGGCATTTCTTGTCCTAAAGACTTTTTTGTAAGTCAAGTGTACAAGGGACATGCCAAACTCCAACAAGAGCATCGCTCACATAACTCATAACCATCACAAAAGTGCGATGTGAGCCGATAATTAGTGATGACTGAGCGACAGTATGAATAGGAGACATGCTTAGAGAGAGCTCAGAGCGCCACAGCCCGCGGTCTGCAGTCCTGAGCGCCCACAGGCCCAGGATGGGCATGCATCACAAACCCTGTCATTTATTGTTCATTGATCATTAATTTAATGCTGTCTACCAAGCAGTGTTATTTCTCCTTTTTAAACATCAAGCGTGTTACAGTATGAGACCAGCTGCATGCTGGACTTTACAGTCTATTTTCAATAGTACACAAATAGAACTGTGGACCCCAAATTACATTTCAAAAAGGCAGTCTTGAGGAATGTTCAATCACATGGTCCATAGAGAGCTGAATTGCAACATAACTTAACTTATCATACTTTACTGCAGGCTTCTGTTGATCAGAAAACTAAAAGGAACAGCTTAATCCCTTGACAGATGCAAAAGAAAACACATATTGTAAGATTTTAAATTCCTTATGTTTATAAGAAAATACAAGATTTTCCCAAACCTTGTTTTAAAAAAAATAAAAATAAAAAAAATATTGAAGGCATTTAATATAGTCGTCTCCAGGTGAGGGTCTTCCCAGTGGATCTGCGGCTAGCTGCATACGGTTCCTCCATTTCCCCCCAACCCCTCACTCTGTACAGTTATATACAGCTACCCAGGAAGATCCCCATCGAGAACATCTGCTAATATGATCCTACATTCTGCAGAGTCAAACTTCGACAGCTGACTTGCATATATGATATGGATGAATGATCAGAACGGAAGATGGTGTTGTGTTGGTGCATGTATGTCTCTACTCTGAAGTACCTAGTATCATCTGGAGCAGAGCTACCGGCGCATCCCATGACTCACACCCTGGGTTCAGCCCAGCATCAACAAACCCCATCAACTCATCAAGATCATAGTGTTCATCTGGGTTGGAACAAAAGCCTATAACTTTGTTCTCAAACAGGGATCAGGAACAATTACTACAATTTTAACCAGGCCTGACACAAAGTGACATAAGATAACAAAGCAAGTGGGAACATAACACACAGATGTAGTTGGGTTGAAGGTTTTTTAACTCCAGACATCTTGAGAGTAGCGTCCCTTGATCATGAGCTTCTTGATGTAGTCGGTGGCCTGCGTGTGGCTCATTCCCCCCAGCTCCTCGGCGATCTCGTACAGGACTGTCTGCACGTCCCGCGCCATGTTCTTAGCGTCCCTGGAAACAACATGTCCGTCTGTTAGATCAGGTCAGGGGTTTAACATGGCTGTCTGTTAGATCAGGTCAGGGGTTTAACATGGCCGTCTGTTAGATCAGGTCAGTGGTTTAACATGGCCGTCTGTTAGATCAGGTCAGGTCAGTGGTTTAACATGGCTGTCTGTTAGATCAGGTCAGGTCAGTGGTTTAACATGGCTGTCTGTTAGATCAGGTCAGGGGTTTTCAACCTGTGGGTAGTCTCGCCACACCAGACTCTGGAGACCTCCGACCCCTGCCTCTACCTGGCCCCAGGCACATTCACACTCACGCACACACAGACATACACCAGTCCTGGGCTCAGATCCCCTTCCCCTCACCTTAACCCGGGTCCGTATCCTTTTCCTACCCCCTCCCTACCCCAACCCCTTCCTCTAGCTGGACCCAGGCACACTCACACTCACGCACACACAGACATACACTAGTGTTTGCCATACCTCTCCTATGATGTTTTTAGCCCCTTTTGCTCTGAAAATGTAATTTAATGTAATTTGTTGCTCTATAAATGTTCTTAGCCGTTAGATATACATACTCCAGGAGCTTGCTTGATCGCCTTGTTGAGAGGGGTCAGGGAAGAATTTTTACAGCTCACTTTTCTGGCCCCTGGGTGATACTGGTTTTTGCTTCCCTCTGGAATACGTAGGGGTGGGATGTATGCCCACCTCCCTTGTTCTCTGTAAAGCGCATTGGGTTGCCGCTGTGTATAAAATGCGCTATACAAATAAAGCTTTGATTGATTGATTGATTGATTGATTGACCACCGTCTGGACACATCAGCATCGATTATCTTTGTTAGAAAGCGACGAAAACCGACGTTACCAATCAGAACTACAGCCTACATCTCCAATAGGGTGAAGGGCCCGCCTGGAAATTATGGAAATGATGTCTGGAAATATTCCATGAAAATGGAACATTTTGCACTGAAATTATTTTATACAATCATCACAGGAAATGATGTCCTCCAGACAAACTGGAGCGGAGAATCAAAACAAAACATTCACCGCCCCGTTAGGAAGGACCGCCCTAAAGATGTTGGATTGGTTCTGCAATGCTGATTTTTTTCAATCTAAATTTTTTTCCACCCACTTTTAGCAACAAAACCTGGACGCAAGTCTTCAGTCTATAGTGGAGCACAGCGTTGGATAACATTTGGTTGTATAATATTTGACTATATATATTGAATGTGTGTGTGTGTGCGCGTGTATGAGCAATACAGAGAGAGAGAGAGAGAGACGGAATCAATTCTAGCTTAGTAATGTATTGTAAAGCGATGCTGTCCTTTTTTGAACGTCACTAATTGAATGTTCTAATTGAAATATAATTGCCTACATCTGTTACCCAGAAGGCTTTGCTATGTTTGATATTGCCGTTCTCACCCTGATGAAGACAGAGTCCAGAACGTGGGCTGAACTAGGTTCAGGAAATACGTCCATGCAGTGAAAGGAGACATGAGTGAGTGTGCGGCTGTCCTTCTAGGTGTGAAGGACGAGGTGTGGTTGCCAGCAGGAGCCTTGCTCACCCGCAGATGTAGATGTGTGCGTTCTCCGTGTGGATCTGCCTCCACAGGTTCTCCTTGTTGTTCTTCAGGAGGTGCTGCACGTACACCTGCTCATTTAAATCGGAGAGATGTATAAACATATAGGATAGGCATATTCAGATATCCTGCCAACTGCTCTGTTTAGCAGAACGTTCAGTCTCCCAAGTGCAGGGTGTGGGGTCAGAGGTCGTCGTAGCCAGCCGTACCTTGTGCTCCTGATCTCGGGAGAAGGCCACGTTGAGCTGCGTCAACACGCCGGCCTCCTCCGCCTCCTCCAGCTCCTCCTGGTAAAGATAGTCCTGGTTCTTGTGCCTGCAGCCGAAGTACATCACCGTTTCTCCAACCTCCTTCCCTGCAGGAGCCAATGAGAATGCAGCCTGTTCACTTGTACGCACTGTCGCCTTACCGCTGGAGGAAAGTTCATTTACAGTATTTGCGAGACGTTTGACGGACTGCTTTTCATCCACAGTAGCTGATCCACAGTAGCCTTTTGACCACAGTAACTGATAAAAACAACCCTGCTGGGGCACCCCGGTAGCTCACCGGGTAAGGCGCGCACCATATGAAGGCTAGTCCTTCGCACGGCGGACCGGGGTTCTATTCCCGGCTCGGGTCCTGTGCCACATGTCCTCCCCTCTCTCTCTCCCACATTTCCTGTCTCTCTACACTGTCCTATAACATTAAAGCTGAAAAGCCCTAAAAAATATCTTAAAAAATAAAATAAAAAAGAAACCTGCTGAGAAACAAAACAATTGTGAGGATAAAGGCGCATCCAGAGGAGGCTGTGGAGGTAGAGCGGGTGGTCCAGTGACCGGTGGGTGGGCAGGCATGTCGGTGCGTACTAGGGATGTTTTATTATATTGCACTGTACTTTAGATTGTGATTCTTGCACTTTGCCTTCAGCACTAGATTATGCTCTTAGTCACTTGTTTTAGAAAGAAGATGCACTTGTGAGTTCTGGCAAGTAGTAGTACATTGGCTCTTCCTACGTTAAATGCAATTATTGTTAGTCGCTTTGGATAAAAGCGTCTGCTAAATGACTAATGTAATGTAATGTAATGGATGTCAATAGTTCATCGACTATAAATTAATTGCCGATAATTTTCTCAAGTAAGATTTGGTTACTCGATCAATTGTTTGATAATGGAATGGAGCTTCTTTTTTTTTTTTACGAACATTATCAACGGGAGTTGCGTGAAATGTAATCATGATTTAAGGTCTGACTGCACATGAGGGCACCACGCCATGTAGTGAAGGCTAAATTGATGCTAGGAAAACACAACGGAAGAAAGAAAAACATAAAAATTAAGCGAGCAAAGCACAGTCCAGCGCGGGATGCTCTTATCAATTAATCGACTATTGTTTGTTAAGGTTAACAGTTATCGATTAATTAAATTCCTTGAAATGTGCAGCCCTAGTGCGTACCTTGCTCTTTGAGCCAGCGTCTCTCCTGGATGAAGCCCATGAAGGGGGCGATGCCGGTCCCGGGGCCGACCATGACCACCGGGTTGCTGGTCTTGAAGGGCAGGCGGAACTGGGACTTGCGGATGTACATGGGCACAGTGGACTTGTGGCCGTTGTCGGTCACCAGCTTGTTCTTCAGCCAGGTGGTGGCCACGCCCTTGTTCAGGCGCCCCGTGTTGGAGACGTACTCCACCACCACGGCGCAGATGTGGACGCTATTGGTGTGAACCTACCGGAAAATCAGAGGGGGAATCATTGTACAGGATACATCACATTACAGTCATTTAGCAGACACTTTTATCCAAAGCGATTTACAAGAATTGCATTTACTGTAGGTAGTCAGTGTACTACTACTCACCAGAACTCAAAAGTGTATCTCCTTTCGAAACAAGTGACTAAGAGCATAATCTAGTGCTAAAGCCAAAGTGCAAGAGTAGCAAAATATAAATAAAATAGGTGCTTAAGAGGGAGGATGGTGGTAGTACTTCTTGAAGAGGTGAGTTTTGAGCCTGCGGTGACAGATGGACTCAGCGTGCTCACCTTGGAGGAGGAGGCGATGGAGTAGTAGCGCGCCTGCAGGCGAGGCAGCAGCTCACACAGGTGGTCGACGGGCGGCCGCCAGGACGGAAGGTCCTCCAGGATGGCCAGGATGTTCCTGCTGGCGTCCAGCACCCAGCTCTGGTACAACGCCTGGTGAGCAAACAACGCTGGACCGTAAGAACATAGAACAAATGAATGAATGCGTTGGGGAACGTCTTTTGGGATATCGCGGTACCACACAGACCTTGCCCTCCGGGGCACAGGAGGCCATCTTGCGCAGGAAGTCCTGGTCCGTGGTGTCGGCGGCGTACTGGGCCAGCTCGTACAGGACGTTGGTGCGGGGCGGGTGGGTGATGTCCAGGTAGTGGGTCAGCGCTGTGCGGTAGCTCGTGGGGCAGGGGAACGGGTGCTTCTTATTGGACTCCTCTGAAACAGGGGTCAGATGATAAAGCCATACTGGTATGACGTTCGGAGTTGGTCGGTTCTGAAACCGACTCTGGGACATACAGAAGCATGACGCAATGTGATCCATCCACCAGAAATGCTTGTACAGGAATTTGCATTTCAACGACACTTGGAAAAAGCATTGAGACGAAATGAAATGTGGAACTGGTTAAGTCGAGGCGGTGTGAGCTCAATGCCGTACCATCGAAGTTGTTGAGAGAGATAACTCTATCAAGGTCCACTCCAAGGATCTCTCCAAGCTGGTTCACCGTGGCTACGTCGTTAGTGGGGAAGACAGCCACGTGGTCACCTGACTCATACCTGCAATCACAGCACCATGACGTCAACCATATCCCATTCACAGTATCACAGTCACGCCATCTTACTCAACACTTACGTTTATGGCTTCCACAGCAGGCAGAGGCAGGCCATTAAACAGATAGCCTGTGACTAGAGCCCGTTCATGTCTGGTGTCTGTCCCTGTCTGCTCTTACCTAATCTTGGAGCCTGTGATGTCAAGTTCAAGGTGCATGAGATGTCTGTCGCCTCCTTTGTTGAGCTTGCGGTTGACGGTGACGGGGGCCAGGAAGGGGTTCTTAGCATCGAAAGGCCTGGAGAAAAAAACATTCCGTAGAAGCAAACGTGAATATGACAAATTTTCCTGAGGTTAATCCCAGACAGAGAGAAAGACAGACAGACAGACGAGAGACAGTCTGACAGACAGACAGACGAGAGACAGACCATCCCTCGAGGAAGGAAGGAGGATAGAAAAACCAGACTCCTCCACAAGGAGGCAGCAGAGAGCAACCACACAGCTGTATGACCAGACTCCTCCACAAGGAGGTAGCAGAGAGCAACCACACAGCTGTATGACCAGACTCCTCCACAAGGAGGCAGCAGAGAGCAACCACACAGCTGTATGACCAGACTTCTCCACAAGGAGGGAGCAGAGAGCAACCACACAGCTGTATGACCAGACTTCTCCACAAGGAGGGAGCAGAGAGCAACCACACAGCTGTATGACCAGACTCCTCCACAAGGAGGCAGCAGAGAGCAACCACACAGCTGTATGACCAGACTCCTCCACAAGGAGGCAGCAGAGAGCAACCACACAGCTGTATGACCAGACTTCTCCACAAGGACGCAGCAAAGAGCAGCCACACAGCTGTATGACCAGACTCCTCCACAAGGAGGGAGCAGAGAGCAACCACACAGCTGTATGACCAGACTCCTCCACAAGGACGCAGCAAAGAGCAGCCACACAGCTGTATGGCACATGTTGGCAAAGAGGAACATCATTTGCATCTCAGAAAATTAGAATATTGTTAGTCCATTAAAAGTCCATTATTTTCTGTAATTTAATTCAACCAGTGAAAATGTCATGTATTCTAGATCCATTATACAAAGTAAAAAATAAAAAAAAAGTTTTAATCTTCTTTATTGTACAGTATGTTCAGTATGTTCATTTATACACTCAATACTTGGTGGTGGCTCCTTTTGCACAAATTACTGCATCAACATGGAGCATGGCATGGAGGCAATCAGCCTTTGAATATTTCACTACATGTGTAATGAATCTACAATATAAGAAAGTTTCACTTTTAATTACAGAAATGAATGAAAATAATGAACTTTCCACAATATTCTAATTCTCTGTGATGCACCTGTATAGGCCCAGCTCCAATGTCCTCCCTAAACCCTCAAGCCCTGAACCCTCACACACTTATTGACGTCACCTGGTAAAGTGATTGAGTGCGAGAGGCTGCAATGGCTTGAAATGGTATAAAAAGGACTGGGACAGCACTTGTGACTTCATGTTATGTTGACGCCAAAACATATTTCTTACTATTGTGGGTGTGGGACTTTTTATTTTACTTTTACATTTTACGTCATGTTTTCTTGTAGGCCTACATGTATATTAATTTTGGTCCGAGTCAAATCCCCTTTATATGATCACAACCCTCTCAAAACATTTCTGTTCAACTTGTTGAAATCATTTAATTTTGTGCTCACTACATTACTGCCTGTGATTCTTGTTTGTGATGAATCCAAAAAGTGTATTTACTCAAGAATGACACATTTCTGCACCTCACAACTCCATATTCATGTTGGAAATCTCAATTCAAAGAACACTGCACTGAGATGGATGATTAATGTCATGTAGCTTTTAACTGGGGAATCATATGATTTAGGTCAACAGAAATCGATGTAATTTATAACCATAGCATATTTTCAAACAAATCAAATTATACAAAGCTATGGGGTTGATAACCTATATGTAAAAATATTGAAACCAAAATAATTAGGCTACTTGTGCAGATTAGCAAGTCCAACTGAAAACATTGGCTATTTTGTTTTGTAACGTGAACGTTAGGGTTGGTTGAACTGTCCGTGCTGGGTTTATTGGCCATTCTTCAGGTAACCCTGTGTTTCACGTCACAGCGATATGAACTGTGGGTAATTCCCTCAGGCAAAGTCTACAGAAGAGCAGACTTACGATAAGAGGGCATAAAGGGCTGAACCTGTCTGCCAGAGAGCCCTCATGCACTTGATGATTTGACAATGGGACTAGAGCCCTAAGTCCTCACACTTAGCGGGAATGCGGCTCAAACTGTGAGTCCGTAAGGGTGGACATTGGCACTGGGCCATACAGTCAGCACAAAATGACTGGCAATACACAAACAATATTCCAAAAAATTATAAACAATATAATTATAGAAAATCTCCAAATACCATCATGTGATGAATACTGTATTATATTAATGTTCCAATGGAACCAGCAAAAACATTTACTGATTTAATTAAAAATCAATTTCCTCAAAATCACGCTTTCATGATGAATGGCACCCTTAAAGATTATTGTAAATACCATCTACTAAAATTAAACCAGGTATTAAATTCCAATAATTTAAATTAATCTAAGTCTTAAGGAACTATATTGAGCCATTACATCACTTACTGTTTCACTAGGGTATAAAAATGAGGTAACACACATGCAATATCCCTTTGTCATCCAACACCATGAAGAAAACAAAAGATCTGGCAGTTCAAAAGAGACAGATGGTCGTAGACCTTCATAAACCTGGTCATGGCTACAAGAAGATCTCAAACGATTGAATATACCACTGAGCACTGTCAGGGCAGTTATTTAAAAATTCAAAAGATATGGAACCGTTGAAAACCATATGGGTAGAGGGCACAACTGCATGTTGCCCCAGGATACTGAGGAGGATGGAGAAAGATGGAGAAGAATCACTGTGAAAGAATTGCAGCATTGGTGGCATCATCAGACACCACCTCCACAACCACAGGCTCTTTGGAAGGAGTGCCAGAAGAAAGCCTTTTCTCACCACAAGACACAGAAGCAAGTGCTTGCAGTTTGCCCAACATCATTTAAATTATGACTGGAAGAAGGTCCTCTGGTCAGATGAGAGCTAAATTGAATGTTTTGGTCAGATACAGCATCGGCTTGTTTGGTGTTGAAACAGAGATGCATACAAGGAGAAGCACTTCATACCAACGGTGAAATATGGTGGTGGGTCAGTGATGTTTTTAATTCCAGAGGTCCAGGGACACTGGTTAAGATTGGTGGCATAATGAATTCCACCAAGTATCAGGCAATTTTGTCTGACAGCCTGTTTGCTCCGCCAGAAGGCTGGGACTTGACCGTAGGTAAACTTTCCAACAAGACAATGACACAAAGCATACCTCAAGATCCACACAGAAATGGTTCCCTGACAACAAAATCAATGTTCTGCTGTGGTCAACTCAGTCTCCAGACCTCAGTCCAATAGAACACCTGAGGGCTGAGTTGAAGAAGGAGGTTGATGAGCTCAAACCCAAGAATATGAAAGATCTAGAAAGGATCTGCCTGGAGGAATGGTCCAGAATCCCTCCAGATGTCTGTCTTAACCTTGTCAAAAATTACAGGAAAAGACTCCATGCTGTTATCGTTGCCAGAGGTGGATGCACTAAGTATTAAATGAGGGGTGCCAATAATTATGAAACCATGATTTTGTTGAAATTAATTTGCTATTAAATAATTGTTATGATTTGGGATGGTTCCATTGAAACATTAATAAAGTACAGTATTTCACACGTTTGTATATGAAGTTTCTTTATAATTATATTCTTTATATTTTTTTAGGCATTGTTTGTGCATTGCCAGTCAGGGGTGCCAGTAGCTTGGGAGCCCACAGTATAGAGGCAGAATAGTCCAGTCCAATAGGCTCCACTGAGAAGCAGTGTCATGATCTCCTATGATGTTTTTAGCCTCTCTTACTCTGAAAATGTAATTTAATTTAATGTGTGTGCGATCATGATAAAATTAGCAACAAGCAAAGAGTTTGTACCAGGCTATCCCCATGGCAACAACAGAGCACACCTGGTTCCCCCCGGCCCCACGCTCGGGCGCTTGACCTCTGATACCAGCTGGCTGATAAGTGGGCATTAGTAGTGATCTACTCACGGTTTCTGGACTTCAAAGCTCTTGAGACGGCTCAGTTCTCCAGTGTACACTTGGTTCATGTTGATGTCATGGTGCTCCTTCAACTCGTACTGACGGATGCTGTTACCGCGCACACGCACACGCACGCGCACACACACACACACACGCGCACACACACACACACACACACACACACACAAACACACACACACGGGCCACAGTTAACCTCTGTTTTTTGTCATAAGGTAAAAGTGAGTGAACGAGAGAAAGAGGGATAATGATGAGACGGTAATAGGGTTGCAAAATGTCAGGAATATTCACAAAGTTCCCATGGGAATTCACAGGAATAAACTGGAAAAAACGTTAATTCCCATTAAATCCCAGAAATTCCCGTTGGTAATTTCGGGAAGTTTGTGAGAATTCCCGGACTTTTGCAACCCTAGACGGTAAAGTGTTCTGTGCACCTGGTCTCATCTCCTGAGGCCTCCACTCCGAAGTGCTCGCACACCGCCGGCCAGAACTGCTCCCTCCACGAGACGAAGTCCTCCTCCAGACTGAAAAACCCAACACCTTTCATCACTGATCACTTCGACTTTTCAGGTTCAGAAAAAACAACAATTTGAAAGACTGACAATATCACCCAAAATCATTTCATATTTCTGTGGGAGGTGATTAGCTGAGCACACAAACAGAGGCAGTAACTACCGCCATGGTCACATCGGAGACCACGCAGAAGCTTCGTTACAGGGTTGAGTATATATGGGATAGAGCAGAGCCCTGATACGGGTCTACACGCAGATCCAGGGAGAAGCTCAAACCTCGCCGGTGTTCCCTGAGGAAAGACCCTGCTCTAGGCCACTCACTTGCCGTCGTCGTCTCCCATGCCCAGGTCAAAGATCCTGTGGGCGTTGAGTTCCTCCAGACGCTTGTCCACGTACTTCCCCATGGCGTTGTAGTGTTCATACGTCTTGTTCCCCAGCGCAAACACCTGTGGGCAGAGCACAGCGCCAAACCTTCAACACACAGTCTTACACACATTACACACCAACTAGACTATGACCGCCTACTGACAAAAAATGGTACTATCTCATTTACTGTAACAATGCAATCTTTCCAATCAAGTAGGAAGACAAGGGCCTTGAATAAAAAGGAATAACTACAGGAGGAGCAGTAAGAAAACAAAGTCTCACTACGACACTAGCTGACCAGTCAGGAGTTCAACGCCAGCTACACTAAGCTGACCAGTCAGGAGTTCAACGCCAGCTACACTCACCAGTCAGTCTAATGAGTGGGTGGAAACAATATGAGACCTGCATTGCAGAACCAATCCAACGTCTTTAGGGCGGTCCTTCCTAACGGGGCGGTGAATGATTTGTTTTGATTCTCCACTCCAGTTTGTTTGGAGGACATCATTTCCTGTGATGATTGTATAAAATAATTCTCAGCTAAAAATATTCCATTTTCATCCGTGTTCACCTGTAATTGAAGGCATGAATGCTCATTGGGCCCAACCGAGCTTGGAGGGCACACACTTTCACTACAATGAATCTACCACTCAATGAGAATGCTCATGTACAGTAACGTGTACTCTCACAATTTATTATTAGGCACTTTACAATTTTAACATGTGCTATTGATAGACTTGCATTACACACATTCTTTAGAGACATTCTCCTTTCCAGTATGGCATATTAAATGTGTTGAATGTATTTGCACTTTTGTCTATGTACCCTTTAGGGCTGGTATACCCCTGGTGCACTGACTGATGATTTATGTATACACTGAATGTAGTTTAACCTTTTACCCTTGACCTGGTTGGGAACACACCCACTTCCTCTATGTATTTATACCCCACCCCTTACACATGTCTTGTATTGCACCTGAAGAAGGCTTCTACGGCCGAAACGTTGTGCTGACTACCATTAAACTCACCTTGGGAGCTTATTTCAGTGTGCGGACAATTTCTTCGGAATCTACCACTCAACCATGCATCAACTCACCAGGCCCGATTATAGAACATCCTACGGTCCAGTAAGAACACAACCAGAGCCAGTTTCACCCCAAAGCCATCAGGCCATTTAGCAATCAGGTGTATGAAGTGTGGTTGATGTGTCTGGATGTTGAGTTCACATGCTACATGTCTGTGCCAGTACTGTACGTCTGAGTTATGGATTTACTGCATTGCTGGCATCCAAATGGACCATAACATGTCTTGTATTGTATCAAGGACTAACTCATCTCAGTCCTGCACACAAAACCTCAGCGAGACATCCGGTCCAGATGGAGCTCATCTGGGCTGAGTTTCCCAGAGGCATCGTAGCGCTACGTTCATCGTAGCGCTATGATGAACGCCATAGCTTACGATGAACGTAGCGCTACGATGCCTCTGGGAAACTCAGCCCTGGGCTGTAACGAGTGAAGGATGGGGGAGCAGCGTAACCTACGGTGTAGTTGATTCCGGTCAGGTCCTCGTCGGTCTCTTGCAGCCAGTCGTAGAAGTCCTGCGCGTTGTCCGTGGGGTCCCCCTCGCCGTACGTGGCCATGCAGAACACCGCCAGGGAGTTGTGGATCTCAGGAAGACGGGACAGCTCGGACTAGACGAGAGAACATACGACAACACAGGCTTTCAGATTAGACAAGAGGACATACGACAACACAGCCTTTCAGATTAGACAAGAGGACATACGACAACACAGCCTTTCAGATTAGACAAGAGGACATACGACAACACAGCCTTTCAGATTAGACAAGAGGACATACGACAACAAGGCCTTTCAGATTAGACAAGAGGACATACGACAACACAGCCTTTCAGATTAGACAAGAGGACATACGACAACACAGCCTTTCAGATTAGACAAGAGGACATACGACAACACAGCCTTTCAGATTAGACAAGAGGACATACGACAACACAGCCTTTCAGATTAGACAAGAGGACATACGACAACACAGCCTTTCAGATTAGACAAGAGGACATACGACAACACAGCCTTTCAGATTAGACAAGAGGACATACGACAACACAGCCTTTCAGATTAGACGAGAGGACATACGACAACACAGCCTTTCAGATTAGACTAGAGGACATACGACAACACAGCCTTTCAGATTAGACAAGAGGACATACGACAACAAGGCCTTTCAGATTAGACAAGAGGACATACGACAACACAGTCTTTCAAATTAGACAAGAGGACATACGACAACACAGCCTTTCAGATTAGACAAGAGGACATACGACAATAAGGCCTTTCAAATTAGAGGACTGGTATTCAAACAAAAAGGTCTCTTTTTAGAAAGGGGTAGAATTGATGCATAGCGAGGCAGTGAACGTTCAAATCAAATCAAACTTTATTTGCACAGCACATTTCATACACAGAGGCAACACAATGCGCTTTACAGAGAGCAATGGGGGGCGGAGTGGGCATAGGTCCCACCCCTACATATTCCAGAGGGAAGCAAAAAAAAAAAAAACTGTTCCCAAGGGCCGAAAAAGTGAGCTGTAAAAGTTCTTCCCTGACCTCTCTCAACGAGACGATCGAGCAAGCTCCTGGAAAATGTTTAAACCTATTGGCCAAGAACATATACAGAGCAGTAAACATGGGCTAAATACGTCATAGGAGAGACATGACTAACAGTAGAGGGCACAGATAGTTACAGAGAAGTTGCCTACATGGTCGGCCAATCTCTGGCAAGTACATGGTCTTAAGCACAGCATTATAGTCAACTATAGTGATGTTCTCTTAGTGTGGGTTGGGCCTGAGCCGGTCTCACCATGTCGTACTCCTCTGGGTCTGCCACCATGCCCTTCATGCCGTAGCGCTGCGTGTCTTTGGACAGCCTGTTGGCGAACTCCTCCCCCGTACCTGTCTGGGAGCCGTAGAACACCACCACGTTCCTGCCCTGCACAGAGTAGCAACAGTGTCAGCCAATCACAATCCTTATCTCAGCCAATCACAATCCTTCTAGGGCTTCGACGACAACAACAACAGTCTCAGCTAATCACAATCCTTCTAGGGCTTCAACAACAACAGTCGTAGCCAATCAAAATCCTTCTAAGGAAGGGGTTTTCATTTAAACTTCAAAGAGGTCCTAGAGAATATTTCCTGAAGCAAAGTACACTGTGGTACAAATCGCACACATTTTTTTCAAATACCTTTATCTTTGTATCAAGATGGATCTTACAAATGTTGCTTATTTCACAGACATGTTTCTATTACTCGTGAAGTTGAGTAGGCTCTCCCTTTCTCTTCGACGAATGACAGATAATCCTAAACCTGTGATCCCGATGCTTGTTTTTGTTATGCCGACATGAGTGAATGAATGAATTCTATCCTACTGGGCTATAAGATGGTTTATATTCTGTGCCTTCAGTTGGCATGAGAGGGTGTGATAGCTCAAGCTCTGTGCCTGCTCGTATACTTCACACTGCTGCTTTTAATAATCCACACGGTCTCGGAACATATGAACTGCCCATGAGAAGAATGAACATATGAGTCTATCTATCCATTCTTGATTAAAAGCTCTGTTTTCGCCATCTAATTTTCTCTTTTTAGAGCACGGTGTTTGAAATGATTTTTCTCTGACTCGTTTAGTATCCGTCCGCTGTCTCTCGTCTTGTCTCTAGTCCCCACTGTGTATGTATCTCGCTGACTCGGAATGCACAGATTTGATTGGCTGAGTAGCATCACGTGAGATTATTTACAATGCATACAATGGTCTGTGAGTTTCTGGGCTGCATGTTGCTACGCAAAGACAAAGTCAAACAATCCCGAGGTGTCCTGATGACACTAGAGGCCTGAAAGAGGCCAACTGAGCCCAGTAGGATGAGGCTGAAATCAAATACACATTTAGGGAGCCTGCGCTCAGAAAGAACCCAGTCTGTAGAATGACATAGTGATCATGCATGGTGCTAGTAGAGGAGGTAATGACATAGTGGTCATGCTAGTAGAGGAGGTAATGACATAGTGGTCATGCATGGTGCTAGTAGAAGGTAATGACATAGTGGTCATGCATGGTGCTAGTAGAAGGTAATGACATAGTGGTCATGCTAGTAGATGAGGTAATGACATAGTGGTCATGCATGGTGCTAGTAGAAGGTAATGACATAGTGGTCATGCTAGTAGAGGAGGTAATGACATAGTGGTCATGCATGGTGCTAGTAAAAGGTAATGACATAGTGATCATGCTAGTAGAGGAGGTAATGACATAGTGGTCATGCATGGTGCTTGTAGAAGGTAATGACATAGTGGTCATGCATGGTGCTTGTAGAAGGTAATGACATAGTGGTCATGCATGGTGCTAGTAGAAGGTAATGACATAGTGGTCATGCTAGTAGAGGAGGTAATGACATAGGGGTCATGCATGGTGCTAGTAAAAGGTAATGACATAGTGATCATGCTAGTAGAGGAGGTAATGACATAGTGGTCATGCATGGTGCTGGTAGAAGGTAATGACATAGTGGTCATGCATGGTGCTTGTAGAAGGTAATGACATAGTGGTCATGCATGGTGCTAGTAGAAGGTAATGTGATGACAGAGTGATGGTAAATACAACTGTTGAACTACACCAGATTTTAGAGATTATTCCTGGTTTTAGTTCAGTCAAACCCAGACTAGTACTGAGAAGAATGAGTAATTTGGTTTGGAGTGCTCTGATTAGTGGATGGATGGACTCATGTTGTTCCCACTACCCACACACCAAACTATGAGGAGAAAACACTCACCGTCTTCTTCATCTTCTCAATGAAACTGGTCTCTTGAGGAGTGGCTACTCTGGAAGAAAGAGGGACAATAGACTGTTAGGTCTATAAATACTGTCGACTTTACAGTCATGATTCCACAGCAGTCCACTTTTCACTTGGCAATGCATGGATTACATATTGGCATATTTCTCATTACCATTGGTGCAAATGTCAGTGAGGAACATACAACAGCCATCCCTTCACGCTGTAAACTTCCACGAAATTCGGATTCAGATGAATTTCGTGGAGGTTTACAGCATGAAGGGATGGCTGTTGTATGTTCGGTGAAATTAGTACTGTTTACAAGTTAGCTGTTGTTTCGAAATGCAGAGGCAAAAGGACCTATGGTGTTTACAGGACGACTTCAGAGCTTGGTAAGCATAAACCATGTAATTCCTGAACTTGAAATCCACATATATCATACTTTTTAGAGTTTTTCGAGTGTGCCCATAGCTAGCAATGAGCCAGGGTGCGCGCACCGACGTTATTGACACAGAACTCTGTACTACACAAAACAGAAATATTTTAAACTGTACTAGTCAGATACATGCCAGGGAAGCCAGGAATAGGGCTAAACATGAAATTCAGTGTCCTTATCCTTTAAGCAAGGTTTATTTTGAAGTTTTCAAACATTACACAAAATATTGTACAAAGATTGTAAAATATTTCATCTTATAAACAAATAGTAGGCTCTGAACGTCGCCTCATTCCCACAATACACCCACTCCACCCAGCATTCACCGCCCACCCCCAACAAGTCCCCGCCCCGATAGCATGTTATGCAAAATCAGTGCATAACACAGTAAACTAGAAAGTACATTTCCTGGAGAAAATGTGAGGTGGGCTAGCTGCTGCAACTGTATGTAACAATAACTGCTAGTACTACTATGGACCGGGAAATCTCCATGCACCCACCGGCGAAGACCGTGTCTCTCTAACCCACTCAAGGGCTGATTTGTGGGGTCCGTGGCGTGGACAGTGACGTGGTGGCGAGACTCCGTCCCCTCGGATCACAGCGGGTCGGGGACAGTGTAGCCCTCTCTGGCCCACTCACCTGCCTTCATCAGTGAAGACTGTGTGTCTCTACCACACTCAGGGGAATTGTGTGGTCTGTGGTGTGATGCTACCACTGTAGTCATAAAAGTGTGCCTGTACCTTTAAGAGAGCCAGCTTGTGTCCCCAAATTCAAATCCCAACTGAAACTGTGAGCATCCTCTCATTCACTTCAATGGAAAGGCATGCCAGCTTCAGACAGCTCTCTCTCAAAAAGTATAGAGGCTACAGCTTAGATATTGACACCGTAGGAATCCTGGGATTTGCTGAACATTTGTATGTATAATATGTCTGTGTAGATTAAAAACTGTAGCCATGGCGACAAGTTAGAAAATGGGTATTAATTCAGAATTAGCAGCACTTAGACACTTACATTGTACGAATCAGCACAGTTGTGTGAACGTTTTGATGTATAATATGTGTATGAGCTGTTAAAACTGTAGGCATAGAAACAAGTTAGAAAAAGAGTAAAAATGCAAAATAAGCAGCTCAAAAGCTAGAGTGCAGCGCCATACGTTTCAATGGGGAGCGCAGTTGCCAAACAAATCGTCATACCTCAGAAACTATAAGTCACACAGCTTAAATACGTACATTGTACGAATCAGCACAGTTGTGTGAACGTTTTGATGTATAATATGTGTGAGAGCTTTCAAAACTGTAGGAGTGCCAACAGTTTACAAAATGTGTGAATATTTTCAAAGCAACAGCTGCCACCACTCTAAAAACATAATGATACTGAACATTTCACCAGCAGTTTCAATGGCACAAAAATTACTATTAAAAGTTAAATTACTAAAAAACTCTGAAAAATATCAAAATCTGAATACATCCGTTAAAGAGCTAAACATCGTGAACATTTTAAAGTTTGAATGAAGTTTCTAGCAAGTATGAAGAAGTTATAAAGGAGACAAAAACTGGGGAGAATAATAATAAAGAAATAGTGGGAATATCACAAGTTGGGCTAGCTTCTACAAGCTAGCCCACCTAATTAAATCATGACATAGTCATAGTCAATTTATTTTTTACACGCATATTAATTACAACTGTTTAGGTTGCCCAAGGAGGGGAAAAACATTGAAACATTGAGCAACATTAGACAGACAAGATAGCAACATTAAAACTGTACAACAAACAGCCGAGGGGATAGGAACAATAGGGACCACAAAAACATAATCAACATAGGCCCCTGAGATGTCCTCTCATATATCAAAGAGCGTGTGAATTCACGTGTAAAAGAGGGCGTACGACGAAAACGAGGAAAAGGCGAAATGTCGCGTACGACGAGAATATTTACACGCTTTTCGGATCCATCAAACATGGCGTACACGCTGCTGCGCCGATTCCTCAAAGAAAAATCCGACGGTGTCGTAGAAGAGAGCGGACGTGCACGCGCCTCGTGTTCCGCCCTCTCCACGCCCAAATTCAACCATATATGGTCAAAACTATGACAGCGCACAACGTGGATACCCGGAAGGAACCGACATAATATAGCGTGGAGCAAAGGAAAGACAAATACGTTTATGGAAAAACGCGGAAAGAAGAGAAACTTTTTGGAGACGGAGGTGCATGTGCTTGTTGGTGAGGTCCACGCTAGGAAAGAAAATCATCTTCGGAAGGTAAGCTATTTGTACGAGCCTACATTTGTCTGATTGCTCCTACAGTTTAGGTAGCCTACTGTACGTTTCGTGCATCCTGTATTTGGCGTAGGCTACACGGACATTCTGTATTATGTGGCTGTGAGGAAAGCAAACATTCCACACATTCTGTGGTAGGCTATGATTGATTTAGGACCAAAAACAGGGAACGATAACACAGATGACCACTTCATAATGTTAGACCACATTAAACATTTTCCCCTCTGGGAAATTAAGACTCTCATCTAAATCACCCGGTAAATCACAATTAAGCATTTATTTTGGCTGCCAACAGAAAAACATATCAATTGAATATGGCTACACAATGAAATGTTTAATGCATAATCAAGTTAACAGACAAACTCAAAGAAAATGACTGAAATTGTTTATCCAGACTCTGACGTGGGTTGGGACTCAGAGGAGGGGGAGTCTGCAGTGGTCCTTGACCTGACGGTCGTGCCCCCGCCGGTTGCAGCCTCCACATCCAGCTCCACAACCTCCAGTGCCTCCACCTCCAGCGCACCGGCCTCCACCTCCAGTGCCATCTCCAGCGCCTCCGTCTCCACCGCCCACGCCTCCACCTCTGGCTGCCAGCGTCCCTGCCTCAAGGGTCCCTGAGGGCTGGGCTTCCTCTCAGACGCTGTGCTGGAGGCTCATGACCCTAGAGGCCCAGAGGGACATGGCAGAAGGGATTGGGGCAGTTGTGGGGCAGTTGTGCAGCAGTTGGTGGAGGTCACCACACTACACCACCAGAGCCAACAGGACATCCTCACTGCACTTCATTCCCTCACACATGCTGTCACGGACCTTGGTTAGAAAAAAGACAATAATGAGGGCTTGGTATAAGGTGGAACCCCCAACCAAGGAGCAGTGGTGGGTGTTGTGGAGGAGATTTATGAGATTTATTTATGCATTGAGGATGCAGGAAGGAAAGTTTGAAGGGAGATGGGAAAAATGGATGGATTATAGAAGGAAGTGTGATGATACCACTAATATTAAAATTGTCATATTTGAGTAAGAAAAAAAAGCTGCATGGATGGAAGTACCCATAAGCTGTTATTGTAAGTTTTTATGTTTTATTGTATTGTCGTTGTATGGATGGAAAATGCTAATAAAGATAAAGTAAAAAAGACAAAGAATATGTATCTTGGCTATGCACACACCAACAAGCCAGCCGTCACACGCAGCGCCTGCCTCCAGTCTAGCCCCTACCCTGCTGTGCGCCAGGATGAATGAGTCATGCGTGGAGCCAGGCCACCGTGCCACTACACTTGTGATGAGCTTGTCGGCGTCACATATGATTTGGGTATTTATAGTGTGCACATTTTTGCGATTCACATAGACGTATTCATTCACTGATGGTGCCCTTATGTGGGTGCAGTCGCCATCGCCGTCACCTCTTTGGAGTTCTATCTCGGCCAGTAGGCCGAGTAGCGCCGGATTCATTTAGGCTCGCATTACGCACAGGAGGACTGTCATTTATATGCTCACCAAACAGCAAACAGGTCCACATGATCACATATTAATGACAATCTAATTGGTCAATTATTGCCGTTTGATGGAGTGCCTGCATTAGGTGTGTGACATATTGCGCAGAAAGGTTTGGGACAGCGCATAGGTTCAGTTTGGGGAACAAATCCATATCGGACCATTAATGAGCCGGTTAGAGGACACGATCTTGCATTGCGATATATGTTTGTGCTGAATTGGGCTATTAGCCTACATGATTGTGCGTTCATAAACTTTCGCTCTTATTCTCTCCATCAAACATTGTAATTCACCGACGCACCACCTGCGTCGCCAGTTCCCCCTGTGTTCAAAAAGGGTGTAGAAAACCGTGTAAATCGGTACGACAACTTGAGAGGTGTCCTACAAAAGCGCGTAGAAAGGCGACTAAATTTTCGCCCTTTTGGCTTGATAGATCGCGCTGTGGGGGGGGAAATGGCGTACGCCTGAAATCGCGGAAAAGACCGTGTAAAAGAAGGCGTACCTCAATGATAAATGAGGCCCCAGTAGTCTAGTAGCCGACAGAAGTGAGACTTAAGCTCTCTTTTGAATGTTCCAAGATCAGGGGCAGATCTTATGTTCATTGGCAGAGCGTTCCATAGCCTTGGCGCTGCCACCGCAAAGGCTTGGTCTATTCTGCTGACCATGTTTGACCGGGCGATGTTTAAAGGAGTAGTAAAGGGGAAAATCATGTTTAGCCCTGTTTTCAATTCGAAGGGCAAAGTGTTTGTTGTCTTCCTGATGTTGTTGTTCCGCGGGGGGGTGGGGGGGGTGGCTCGCATCACACCACTAGGGCCCCTTGCCAATCTGCTTCGCCCATGCCACGGGCCGGCCCTGGCACTGATGCTCATGTCCGCATGATTTTAGTGAGAGTGTGTGTGTTTGAGAGAGAGAGAGAGAGGGAGAGGGAGAGGGAGAAAAAGACAGACACAGAGGGAGTGAGGGAGTGAGTGACGGGGGGTAGGTTCCGGGTTCTGACTAATTTTTACCAGATAATGTAGGCCTAATAACACAAGTACTCAGCCTATGAAGTAAACCTGTGGTTTAAAACCACGGCTCTTTAATATCATGAATGTTAACATTTACATAGAACATATATCCTCCTCAATAAAAAAAAAGCATACTGTACAAATAGTACTGCTGGACAACCTCCACAGCCTGGTCATTAATCATCACAAGGGAGATGACCATAGGATTCTTCCGAAAAATCTACTGTCATCTCCTTCGTTTTAGACACATTGATGTCCATGAAGGATGACCTGCATCAGTCCGTGTATTGACTGGTGAAAGAGACTTGGGAACGCTCACAAAGAGACTTGGCTAACCCTTCTGACCAGCACTCCAGCAACTTTCACAGGACAGTCACGGGCACTGCACGCCCTCCTTCATAACCAAGTTAGGTAACTATAGCACCCATTAAAGGGGTGGAAGAACCAGTCTAGTTATCCATTCTTTTCCTGAACCCCCCCCCCCCCCCCCCATCCCTACAGAAACGCATTCTTCCAGGAGCTGGACCCTCTCTTCCTCACATGTCCTCCTGGGCCTGAAGGAAGCAGTCTGGTCACGCTTCTCCCAACACAGTCACCATTCACAGTCTATGCTGTCGGCCTCAGGCAGTGACAGCCAGGCTGTTCACGCTCTCCTCCCTTCCCCGCGGTTATAAACAAACCACAGCTCTGGTGCTGTGGGGGGAGGGACTTGAGGGGCTCTGGCCTGTGGAAATGACGTCAGCTCAGGCCGAACCCCAGTCAGGCCCCTCCACTGATAAGAGAATTGATTAACAGGCCAGCGACGGTCCAGGCCACAGACGTAACACCGGAGTCAACGCCACGCACTGAGGGGCCGGGAAAGGACAAAGGTCGCTGCCAGCTAGGACATTTTCTAACTTCAGCAGACACCCCCCACTAATAGACACGCATCAAAGCGCACCCCGACACACAGTCGTGGATGGAAGTATTGGCACACAAGTTGCACTTTTTTCAAAAAAAACTTTCTCTAAATAAATTGAAATTGAAATTGCAAAAAGTATTTGGTCTCCACAATGTTGTTTCACTTTCAATATTACAGAACCATTGTTTTCTATTCAGAACTTATTAAATAACTAGAAATACCGCTTTGCGGATGTATGCCTCCGCCAAACGTCAGGTTGCTCTAAACTTGACATTATTGACCTTTGACCACCAAAATCTAATCAGTTAATCCATGAGTGCAACTGGATATTCTGACCAAATATGAACAAATTCTGTCTTGCCATTCTTGAGATATCGTGTTCACAAGAATGGGATAGACGTACGGACAACCCGGAAACATAATGCCATCCGGCCACAGCTGCGCTGGGCGGAGGCATGAAAATGTGAATATTGCTTACTCCGATTATGAGAATAGCTGGATTAGGCTAAACCTTGTAAGAGATAGCATTAATGTACTAAACTCAGATGACGTTAACTGCATCGCAAGTTGCATAAAGCTAGTTAAAACCTAATAGTAATGTAAGACTCAAGACAATACATTCAGTTTCATCGCTGATGATGCAGTCTGCCCTGATCAGTCTCGCCTCCTTGCACTTTTTCATTTTTAATACTAATACTGACAGATGTTATGAGGCTATATTTATTATTAGGCGTCCTACGGCATTAAGTTAGTAAAAATGATTAATCCATCGATGGGGATCGTTCTTTTCAATAACTAAAGCAGATAGGACGTCTTGGCCCAGGGCCTCTCAGTCACTCAACCGATGAAAACGACATGGCCGGGGCTTTCAGCTAAACTGGCTTGGGAATCGTCAGGACGCGAGCAAACACTCCGGTGATACAGAGGTCTATCTCTGATTGGCGGATCTAAGCTGAAGCAAAACCAACCAGACAACCAACAACTATATATCCATGGAATATTCCATTTTCCCTGGGCGCACCCTCAAATCCTCCTGAGATATCACCTTCACCAGGCCAAAAATGCGTTTCGTGAGGTCACAGTGACCTTGACCTTTGACCACCAAAATCGAATCAGTTCATCCTCGAGTCCAACTGAACATTCTGGACGGAATTTGAAGAAATTCCGTCAAGCCTTTCTTAAGATATCTTAACAAGAATGGGAGGGACGGACGGACAACCCCGAAACATAATGCCATCCGGCCATGCAGAGGCATAAAAACAAATGGCAATGACAGAATTACTGACATCCTAGATTTAATACTTGGTAGCACAGCCTGTGGTCGAAATAACTGCAATCAAGTGCACCTTTCTCCTGGCTGTCTAGCCCACTCCTCTTCTTGTGCAGACTGCTCCAGTTCTCCCAACTGCTGTTTTAAGATCTCACCACAGGTGTTCGATCTGATTTAGATCTGGATTCATTGCTGAACACTTCAGAACAGTTGCGTGTTGTCTTCAATCATTCCCAGCTTTCTGGGTTCAACATTGCGCTCCAAAATGCCTCGGCAATCTCCTGATTTTATGATGCCATGCACACGCTCAGGGGCAGCACAGCAACTCCTAAACACCAGTGAACCTCCTCCATGTCTGACTGAATCTCCTCCATGTCTGACTGAACCTCCTCCATGTCTGACTGAATCTCCTCCATGTCTGACTGAACCAGGGTTTACGTTAGCCGGTAATTACTGTTTTTTGTCCGGAAAAATCTGTTGAAGTGCGATATATTAAAATCTCTCCGGTCATAATGTCCGGACAAAATAATTCCCCCTACTTGTATTAGGCCTACAGTAGGCTAAAATTACATTTCCATATATTATGATTCCTTTTGAATATAAAAAAATGAATAGGCCTATTCATTTTGTTCCGTTAATGTGTAGGCTACTGCGGGCCACCATAGCAAGCGAGAGGGAGCCCGATCGAGGTAGGCTACGGAGCTTGAGGCGAAAATGCATAGGCCTATTAATATCGAATGGAAATTAGCCTATGCACATTGTAAGTTCTTACACTTTATTTAAGGAGGCTATATTTATTTTCAAAGAGTTTTGTTCTATTTCAGCTATCTGATAAAAGGCCGAAATTAGGCTATAGGCCTAGCCTATGAATTCAAATCAGCGCAGCCGTAGGCCTTAAATTAAAATGTTAAGAGAAGCCTACATGTTGCACTTTTAAATAAAAATGTTATATATCTACACATGCATTGTGGCATTTCTTTATTTAGCCCAGCCCGCCTATCAGTTGTTTCTCAACAGTTATATCCTCCTCACCCTCATAGCCTACTGTGATGTCCGTGGTTATAATGACGCTGTTTTATTGCTAAAAAGGTTAGGCTAAAACTGGAAAGAGAAATTAGTAAACACATATTACTGTCGCGAATCCCAAACCAATTAGCCTACATCCTCAAATCTGATTCATGCAATTGAAATAAACATTCATGTTCTATCCTACAGTCGCAATTCAAAGGTGACTATTTTTGTGGCTGTGCAATTACATATAGGCCTAGCACATGGAATCATGACAGCCTATCACACATTTAATCATACGGATGCGAAATAAGACAATAAATGGCATATATAAGCTACACAACGGCCAATCACTGCGACAAACACCTATAAAAGGCCTAATATAATATTATAATATAATGACTGGAATTTCTCCAGTTTGTCCGGAAAAGTATCATCTTCCCGGACACATTAACCGTTACCGATTTTCTCTAACGGAAACCCTGGACTGAACCTCCTCCATGTCAGACTGAATCTCCTCCATGTCAGACTGAACCTCCTCCATGTCTGACTGAACCTCCTCCATGTCTGACTGAACCTTCTCCATGTCCGACTGAACCTCCTCCATGTCTGACTGAACCTCCTCCATGTCTGACTGAACCTCCATGTCTGACTGAACCTCCATGTCTGACTGAACCTCCTCCATGTCTAACTGTATATGGAAGGCCTTCTTTTCTTTGAAGGCTTCCTTTTTTTCTGTAAACATGGAGATAATGTAGCCTCGTGAGACCATCCTAATCTCGCAAGCTCACATTCTTTTCTCTACAGTACATGGATTAATACGGCAAGGGCTCAACATTAATCAGTTTGTGCTCTGATCAAAAATGTCTCGGGCCAATCAGCGTCTCTATGAGTAACTAGTGGCAGATATGGGTGTGGTTTAGAAGTGACGACAGCAAGAGGCGCCATTATAGTGCTTTGATCTGATTGGTTGAGGTTAACGCGTAATTGACAGTGATAGACAGATGGTTCATCCCATCACCTGCCATTTGTGAAAGTGCCTGCCCTTTTCCAAACAGTCTCCAACAAAGACTTCTGTGTTACAATCCATCTGGCATGTCAGGTTAGAGATGTGCTGAATGTGTTGAATCTATTTAGCAGTTGTTGTAGGTGCCCTCTCCCCTGTTCGAGCAATCCTTCCTTCGCTGCCGTCAGGTTCTCTCTTGCAGCCAAGTCCTGTGAGGGAGGCCACAGTGCCATGGGCCATAAACCGTCTGATAACGATGCGCACGGTAGAAACTGGAACTCCAAGGTCTTCTGAGATGGACTTGTAGCCTTGAGATTGTCCATGCTTGGCCTCAACCTCGTGTCTGACCTCCTCAGACTAGGGCTGCACAATTATGACAAAACATGATAATTGCGATTATTTGATTCCAAATGGTAATTGCGATTAATAATGGCGATTAATATTTAATATATAATATTAATATATAATAACCAAAATGCTCCCAAATCACGGATGTTGATCCCTTTCTTGCTACTAACTCACTGACCTCGTTTTCGCTCATTCTTTCACTACTCACGGCTGCGGCTACTCTTGTGACACTTGTCTTGACCTACTGCTATCTGTCTTCTCAGTGAAATTGCTGCGCACATCGCACTCAGCGGGAACGCATGTGATTGGTCAGACAGCATAAGCGCCTGAGATTCGTCCGTGTAGTCCTAGCACACTCAATTCAAAGCAAAATTATTAATCACATTAATTGCGGCCTTTTGCGATTAGTTAATTGCGGAGGTCATAATCGCGATTTCGTTTAATTCACGATTAATTGTGCAGCCCTACCTCAGACTGTTCTCTGCTTCTCTTTCTTTGCTCCATGCTCATTGCAGTACACAGTGACAGGAAACATGAGAATTGGCTATTTTCTCTATTCAAATTGGTTTCAAGAATTAGTCTTTTTTTATACTGCAGGAACCACCTGCAACTCACCACAGGTAAGTGGTCCCAGTGTAGCCCCAGACCATGACATAGCCACCACGGTGCTTCACAGAAGGCTGTAGTTAGTTACATCGTGGTCTTGCATGTAACTGGGCGGAAAATCCATTCAGCAGATCGCTGAGTCTCACACTCAAGAGGCACAGGTTGGTGACATGTAAATTGGGCTCATAAATATTCATAACCAAGGGCAGAGTGGCAGATTGGATGGCTGAACGCTACCGCTCGGATGAAGTGAACTAAGCAGAATAGTGCTTCTACTGTACATGTATCTTGTACATGATAAACAACATTGAGGCTTTGAATGACTAAGCATTCAAGTTGCCTGAAGCCCACCAGAGCTCATAGGCTATGTTCCACCAGAGCCCGTATACACCAGAGCTTCCCTGACATTTCTGTACAAATATTACCTCACTGGGAGCAGGGTTTTGCATGTTATATTGACCATTCAAAGTTGTGATTCTCATAAAATTATGCCAGTCAAATAGTAGACAAATGTACCATAACATGTTTTTTTGTTTAGATCTTTGTTTAGAACTGTTCAGTGAGGACCTCCTCCCCTTCTCACTACTGCTCAGTGAGCACCTCCTCCTCTCACTACTGTTCAGTGAGGACCTCCTCCCCCTCTCACTACTGCTCAGTGAGCACCTCCTCCTCCTCTCACTACTGTTCAGTGAGGACTTCCTCCTCCTCTCACTACTGTTCAGTGAGCACCTCCTCCTCCTCTCACTACTGTTCAGTGAGCACCTCCTCTCCCTCTCACTACTGCTCAGTGAGCACCTCCTCCTCCTCTCACTACTGTTCAGTGAGCACCTCCTCCTCTCACTACTGCTCAGTGAGCACCTCCTCCTCCTCTCACTACTGTTCAGTGAGCACCTCCTCCTCCTCCTCCTCCTCCTCCTCCTCCTCCTCCTCCTCCTCCTCCTCCTCCTCCTCTCACGAGTGTTCAGTGGGGAGGCAGCTGCTGCTTTTGCTCTACAGGTCAGGCACATGTGTACAGAAACACAATCCTTCAGCCACAGCCCCAGAGACAAGGTGCTGCCGACACACAGAGGCTAGACTGCGTTCAGGTTTGATTAGGCCCCTGCATGTTCCAGCACCATAGCCAGCGGGGTGCGGCTGGTCAGCGGGGTGGTCAGCAGGGTGGTCAGTGGTGGGCTACTCACGGCATGTCTAGCTTCTTGAACTCGGGGATGGGTTCCACCTTCTTGCGGGACATGAGCCAGTAGACGAGCAGACCAGCGATGATGGAGAACAGGAAGAGGTCCAGGTTACTGAAGAGTGGCAGCTCCTCGTCCAGGGGCTCCGGGTGGGCGCTGATCTCTGGCTCGACGTCGGCCATGTTGACATGCAGCACTAAAGGGAAAAGGAGATTGTTGGTCAATACAGATGCTGTCAGCATCCAAGGGTGATTCAAATACTGCATCTTAAATAGCTATAAATCAAACAGCAGTGTTTCTCCTAGGATTTTTTTCAGGGGAGGTGGTAGGCCTCCCGAAACTACAAGTGTTGTCACGGATACAAGCATGTCACAGATACATGGTGTCAACATTGTCATCATAGATGTGCCCAGTTTTATCTGTGCATTTCTCTACACTTAGCTGAAATGAAACGAGTGCACATAACTTGGGTGAATAAATATTAATATTAACAATATTGATGATGATGATGATGATGAATATTTATTTACAAAAAAAACAATATTGCTAGAAAAAACATTTCCTGCAGAAATGTGTGAATGCTGAACAGCAGAAAATAAATTGCAAAAGCATTGCTGATAATGCACAGCCTAAATGGGGAAAAAATGGAACTAAGCAATTTAGTCCACAACACATGGCTAATGTTAGCCTACAATATATGCCCTTCATAGTTACTAACATCATAAGACATAGACTAAACTGTGGTTACATTACTTATGTAGCTAGCTACAGCAACAGAAAATATTTTGATTTCATCATCTTTCACTCTCAGTCAGAAAATGTCCGCTAGCCACAATGCTAATTTTCGCTATGTTAAACTCCATTGACCTCTACTAAAAATGTAAGGGATCTAAAAGCCACCCCTCTAAGGCAATGGTAGGGGAAACACTGAACAGGGTTATTCGAGTTTTGAACAAGGGTGTGATTCACCACCTAGCCACCAGAGGCCGGTGGTGGGCTAATAGGCCTAGTAGCCTAGTAGGCTAGTAGCCTAAACACTGATTAGTGAAGTAGAGGAGTAGGATTGGGGCCCAGTCCCAATGTCCACCCTTGCAGACTCGCAGACTTAAGGGCGCGCTCCCGCGAAGTCCGCGAGGGCTTAGGGGTGTCCCAATGTCAACTCGGCAAGTGCGCGAGGGCTCTCCGGCAGCCATTTTGAGCCCTTTATGGCCCCTTCCCGTAAGTCTGCATTTCTGCAGACTTAGCCCAAGGGAATTACCCACAGTTCATAGCGTCGTGACGTGAAACACGGGGTTACCTGAAGAACAGCCAATAAACAAGCACGGACAGATCAACCAACCGTAACGTTCACGTTACAGAACAAAATATGTTTTCATGTTTTCAGCTGGACTTGCTTATCTGCACAAGTAGCCTTATAATTAATTTGGTTTCATTATTTTTAAGTATGGGTTATTAACCCCATGGGTTTGTATAATGTGATTTGTTTAAAAATATGTAGGCTATGGTTATAATTTACATCGATTTCTGTTGCTCTAAATCATATGATTGCCCAGTTAAAAGCAGTATGACATTAATTACCCATTTCGGTGCAGTGTTCTTTGAATTGAGATTTCCAACATGAATATGGAAAGAGTTGTGAGGTGCAGGAATGTGTATACATAATATATTATCATTCTTAAGTTAATACTTTTGGATTCATCACAAACAAGAATCACAGGCAGTAATGTAGGATCGATGCGATCCTACTAACAAATACTGGGTTGGGTTGATATTTGATCGCAGATGCGATCGCATATGACCACAAAATGAAATGATTTCAAGTTGAACAAATGTTTTGAGGGTAACACAGAGAGTTCTGATAATGTAAAGGGGATTTGACTCAGCCAAAATTAATTTACACGAAGGCCTACAAGAAAAACATGTACAATTTACAAATTGATTTAAAAAAAGCCCCACGCCCACAATAGTAAGAAATATGTTTTCACGTCAACGTAATGTGATGTCACAAGTGCTGTCCCATTCCTTGTTATACCAATTCGAGCCCTTGCAGCCTCTCACACTCGATCACTTCACCAGGTGACGTCAATAAGTCTGTGAGGGCTCAGGGCTTGAGGGTTTAGGGGGGACATTGGGATTGGGCCATTGAGTGTTGTGCCCTAAGGGGGGGTATTTTGGTTGGACCTGGCCTGGTTGCCTGAGTCATCTCTTCATGATGCTGCCCACCTCTGGTAAAATCGCCTACATCCTCAATTGAAAAAATCACACTGTTCCTAACTTCCTACCCTGGTAGTATAATGGCCTATGTCTACCTATGCCTATGTTGACTTAGGCCATTTTATTGTTTGTGCTTTTTGAAAAACTTGAAAATATGACTTAGGCCATTATTTTAAGAAGGTGACAACATGCGGCTGTTTTTTCCATGAGTGCGAGTTTCACGTGCTCGTGGTCGAGTGCATAATGCACACTCCCGCCTGCAGCCCCACCACCAGTGTGTACCCCCACCACCAGCCCTACTAACCATGAACGCACTAGACTCACCAAACAATGACAGTTCAGGCTAAATGTCAGTCAGTGACTGACTGACTGACTGATTGATTGATTGATTGATGACAACTTTAATTAGGCTGTAGGCCTAAATACTTTTTTTTTTTTAAATACAGGCTACGATTTCAGATGCTTTGAAGATTGAGAAGTCTGTCAAACCAGTCACACGGTCTCCAGGTGTTGCCGTGCCATTTCACTTCACCCTCTCCAACAATAACATGGGTCCTTTAATACTGAGCACAAAGCTCTTTTCTTTAGATAAGACGTGCATTGTTTCCATGCCTACAGTTGTAGCAACTTGATAGCCTTGCCAACTAAATCCCTTGATGGATCCCTTTCCCAACGGGGTGTATTAGCTGAGCCAGCTGAAAAACCAAATGACATCTTAATGAGTCGGCCAGTCTTTCAAAAGAGTATATGTTTATCATGACTCAGCATAAACAACAGAACCGGCTGAACAGGCATTGTTGATCTTTTTATTGTGATAAACGCATTATTTCAGTGGCTAGCCTACTCCAGGACAGTGTGCTGATTAAATGCCAACTGAAATGATTTTAGTTTCACATTGTCCTCATTGAATGATTATTCATTTACGGCCATGATAGGTCAGTGAGCGAACGGAGTTTCAGTTCGTATCAGCTTATTTTTGATGATTCACTATTCCCCGTCACGTAGCCTACACAGAAACACCAGTGAAGAGTTAAAATCCAGTCCTTATCAAGCCGGGGCCAAGTTAGCTAGTTAGACAGCATGGGGACGGGGAATAGACTCCGGTAGGCGACACTTTCCCCTACCGTTGATTAGATTAGATTAGATTAGATTAGATTAGATTAATAGATAGATAGATAGATAGATAGATAGATAGATAGATAGATAGATAGATAGATAGATAGATAGATAGATAGATAGATAGATAGATGCGTGTATGTATGCATCTAAATGTAAGGAACTAGAGCACACACGTGTGTTGATCCTGTCAAAGCATGTCTCTAGCACGGACCCAGGCTGTACAGGATACCTACCCTACTCTACCCCTTTCCATGGAAAGTTCCATGTTCCAGCGTTGTAGGCTAATCCTTAGTTTAGCCTACTCTGTTCCCCAAATGGCTTAAAATGAAAGCATAAGTACCAGTAAAGAAAGACATGCCAAATTAATCCAAGTAGTGGCCTAGCCTACATTGTTTCATATCAGTGAGCAACAGGCTCACATAGTTTCGGTAACATTTAGTGCTACTTTGTTAGCTACCAAAATTAGCAAACGCAAAAGCAAGACAATTTTAGAAAGTACACTTTCGTCCATTGTTAACATGCCGAGAACTTCTGATATCTGCTCATTAAATTCCACAAAGCAGTATTCAACAAGCCCGACAAACAGATCAAAATAGCGTCGCTTACCTTTCTGTGTTCACTGTCCAGAGAAGTCCCAGCGCTGCCGCGGCACAATGCGGAAACCTCGGAGCACCGCGACCCAACCACCCCTCCTCAGGACGGGGGGGTGGACTGTTATATAACACCAAAGCACAGCACGCTGCCCAATGCTTGAGGATAGACCCTTTCCACCAAGACACGGCAGATTCGTGGCTTCAACCAGTCTAGCAACTTAATGAATAAATATGACTTTGGTATTATGTGAATTTGCACCGCGCATTGAAAAAATGGACTGACCCATGAATGAATTATCTAAGGACGCGGGCAGGGTAATAAAAGGCAGAGTGCAGCGGGCCAGGGGTCACGGTTATATAACCCTCCCATTAGAACGAACTGTTTGTACGTCCCTGAGAGAAGTAACCTTCAGTCATGTTGAAGTTATCGTCCTCCCCGTGGAGGCCGGACAGGCTTGAAATTGTACTGAGGGTAGAGATAAAAGATTTAAACTTTGCCTCTTAACCATTAACAGAATTCCCTCTGGATTAACGTTTAATAATATAACATTAATTAGGGGATGGGACACACCTAATTGGTTTTATAATTTAAAACATAAACTTAAATAGTTCTACATAGCCTACATCAAACAGAAGATATCCAATGGTACAGGATCTGAATATGTTTTATTTAGCCAGATACCTGTAAGTTTTCACAAATGCCAGGAATTTGCTTTGGACTGTTGGTGCATAAAATTAAATAGACAATAATAGACAAGGTGCAAGGACAGTGACATCTTCATATTTGTCATAATAATCAGTTAGACCACTGTGTTTATGCATTCTTCTTAAAGTTGTGTTCATTGTACACAACAGTACTCAACATTCTTGTAGACTACATAAGACCACATTTTCCTGTGTCACAAGCTGTAAAATATTTTAAGGAAAAAAAAGAAAAAAAAAGTTGAAAGATATGTCCCATTTCTGTATAATTTTATTGACATTCAACCTTTTACAACAATTCAGTTGCTGTTTTATTGTATTGATTAGAAAATCAATACAAGACTCTTCTCTACTTAATCAAATCAACCCAATTGCAAATTGATGGATATTTGACATTGATATTTGATTGAAAAAATGATTCATCCAAATTTATCAAAACGCACATATCTGTTTTAGCAAAGTAACTCTTCTTCCTCCACAAGTGGGCCAGAACGCATCCTCTTTCACACTACTTCTGATAGGCTTTGGTTATGAAGATGCTGCTGTGAGCGGAGAGAGGAACCTTCGGGAGGGACCCTGTCGTTTCTCTTCATCTAACCTCCCCTACTGAGCGTTACACATCACTGACTCTTGTTCCTGGCCTGGTTCTTGCTCTTCACCTTCTGACGGACAACAGCAACGGTAGTGAAGAAGTTCCCCATGAAGAGAACCATGAAGCAGTTCCCACACATGGACACCTGGAAAGACATGGCAGACGTGATTAGGTGTCAGGGAGAGGCCTGGGACATCTTCACGACCGGCAGTATGAACGTTTTCCTGGTCGTAGGAATATCCAAGACCACCCTTGTGTGAACAAAAGTGAAGTAGGCTGCACTTCAATCCAATCCATTTTTACCACACATTAATCTAATTCTGGGACCCCAAGGACATCCAAGTGGATGTGAGGCCCTCTTCATTCCCCATCTGAATGAGCTCCGGGGCCGTCTGGGGTTTACCACGGGTCCAGACGGGCTGTCTGGGGTTTACCACGGGTCCAGACCAGGGCACACTGACCTGCCACTCTGTGCATTCTGGGAGCTGTGCCATCCTGAACAGAGACAGACCATTGTACAGCTGCCAGAACTGCAACACACACAACGTCCTGAGTTATCGCTTGTCCTTCATGAATAGTGTCATGTACTGTAATAGGGTGTAGTGTGTATATATGTATATATATATATATATATATATATATATATATATATATATATAGTGTATATGTAAAATGTGTACTATATATATACAATGTATATATGTGTGTATATATATATATAATGTATATATATATATATATATATATATGTAGTGTATATGTCTAATGTGTACTATATTGTATATATACAATGTATATATGTGTGTATATATATATAATGTATATATATATATATATATATGTAGTGTATATGTCTAATGTGTACTATATTGTATATATACAATGTATATATGTATATATATGTATATATATAATGTATATATGTATAACAGGCTGCTAAAACGTGACAAAGCACAACTCAATAACTGACTCAGCAATGTGAACAGTGTGAAACGCATCACTTCCTCAGCGTGACCACGCACTGCATTAGTGCGGGGGAGTGAAGCAGCTGACTTGACGGTACGGAGAACTCACATGACCGAAGAACAGGAAGGGGAGGAGGAACGACAGCCCTCTCCACATCCAGGACTGGAAGCCCTCTGACAGGGAAGACCAGAGGATTTCAACTCTTTATTAGGTAGAATGGTAAATGGACTGCACTTACAGTATATAGCGCTTTTATCCAGAGCGCTTTACAACGAAGGTCTATCATTCACCCATTCACACACACATTCACACACCAATGGCGGCAGCTGCCATGCAAGGTGCCAGCCTGCTCACTGGGAGTGATTTGGGGTTCAGTGTCTTTGCTCAAGGACACTTCGACATGTGGACAGGAGGAGGCAGGATTCGAACCGTCATTGGATGACCCACTCTACCACCTAAGCCACAGCCGCCTCATAAAAGACAGAGTAGATTTAAATATTGAAGCTCCTTATTGGGCATAAGCATGGAGTATCTCACTAGTAGCACGTTTTGTCTCACCTACAGTCAGGTCCATGTTGTGTCTTTCTCCCAGGGCTCTCAGTCTGTACAGACAGCCGCTCTGATAGTAGCACTGCAGACAATGAACAAAACCTGGGAGGAAAACACATCTGTCAAACTCACTCTTAACCTTCGATTTAAGAAGGATTCACCAATGTTTGTACATCCATATTTTGTTGACCTTACTTTGATACATGGAGTAGGCAAGGAATGGGTTCCTGAAACTTTGGTACGGGATGCCATCTGGCCTAAGAGACAGAGAGTTACTTGTTGTACATATTACTAGCTAGTTACATTAACACATTGTGATGGTGCAGTAGCCATCACTTGGAAAGTTGAAATGTCCTTCCTTGACAATGGCCCTGGCTGTTGACCAAGACTGTCTAGAGCTGTGGTTCTGTTCATCATGGCATGACCCCAGACAGAAAGACTGTCTAAAGCCTGCATTACACTAATAATATGTATTTTCATGGCTATGTATTTGAACCACAACAAAACAGTCCATGATTACCAAGGTTATTAAAGTTAAAGGAGTAGTAAAGGGAAAATGCATGTTTAGCCCTGTTTTAAGGTTACTTATAATCATATACAATGGTTCAGATCAAAACGTTGACAAAACTAGCACTTTTGAGAAAGTCTGATAATTGCTCTACCACCGTTTTGGTAATACAATGGATGTGGGTGTGCACCTTGAAAAATCTTTCAAAAACATGTTAAACTCTCGATTTCAAAGACAAAAAGCTCACCGAGGGGGTAATAGGTGTCCGTTGGTGTTCTGACATCAAATTCGCCGCAAAGTATGAATCCTGTAGGGTTTTATTGATCATTTTATGAAATCCATTGACTTGTATTGAAGCGACTGTTGTAGATGTGTAGATCAATCCGCAGAGGGGATTCAGGAAGCGGAACTACTTACGGTAGCTATTGTTATTGTTTATGTTGCTAGGCTACCTAGTTTGCGGAAGTTTACACACGTATGTGCTGCGACTAAATAGTTCTTTGCTAAATATTTAAAAAAGCCTTTCCAGATGAACTAGAATCTTACTTTATGGTGAATTATATGGCAGAATGCAAACTAACACCTCGGTGAGTTTCTTGTCTTTGAAATTGAGAGTTTAACATGTTTTTTTTAATGATTTTTCACAGTGCCCACCCACATGTACAAAACGGTGGTAGAGCAATTATCAGACTTTCTCAAAAGTGCTAGTTTTGTCAACGTTTTGATCTGAACCATTGTACATGATCATAAGTAACCTTAAAACAGGGCTAAACATGCATTTTCCCTTTACTAAATTTTCCCTTTAATGAAAACTAACTAAAAAACTAAGTGTGAAAAAACATTTTAGTTAACTGAAATAAAAATAAAAACTAGGCTTTACAAAAAACGATAACTAACTAAAACTGTATTGTGTGTTTACAAAACAAATTAAAATAATTGAGAAAATGTCCTTAGTTTTAGTCTTTTTCATTTCATATATAAGCCTAGTATTTTGGGTGGATATGAAATCTATCCTCTATTTTTTCTTTAGCCGTGTCCCTGAGCAGGAGTAACCTGACGTGCGCCAAATGGTTTGTTTCACACGGAGTGAAACAATGTGAACTTGCGAGATCAGGATAGTCTTATGAGGCTAGCGCAGAAGAAAAAAATAAATAAACTAAAACTAAGCATTTTCCAAAAATAAAAACTAAACAAAACTTGCAAATCTGCTTTAAAAACTAATCAAAACTAAACTGAAATTGAAAACAAAAAGTTAAAATGATATAAAAATAAAAAATTATGAAAAAAACAAAACTATTATTAAAGCTGCTTCGCAGCGATGAGGCGGGGCCAGGCAATTTCCGACAAGTTTAGGAGCAATAAGCGAGAGAATAGGGCAACAAGAAAGTTGACATTCCAATGTTCATTTTGTACATTCATATCGTAAAACATTTGTAAAACATTTTGATGCGTTGTAAGCTCGATTTTGATAATTCAACAATGGTCAATGAGTTTGTGAATTACAGTCTGAAGATCCAGTGTAGCAAGTTTGGTGTTAATTGATTGAAAAATGTTGGATGAGATATGTTTATTAATTTTTACAGGTTTTGTTTGCTTTTCTTCATAATTGAACATTAACTTCAGCAGCTGTGTACTCAGTCAGTTGCCAATCAATCGATTTAGTCATTGTAATCCTCGGCGGGGGTTGGGTAGGGTTGCCAACAGCGATGTCTCCGATTCGTGGAGCTTGTGTTGGATTATGGGTAACGTAGTTTTCTCTGTATGAAGTGTTGGTTTCAGAGGACAGAATTTAACATATTTTAAAAAATTCAATTTTTGAGATAAAATTCTGAAAGAAAAATCATACTACATCTTGGATATGTGGCTAATGTTGTCACTTTTTATGAGGATGATCAGACATTGATTTGGCGAGAATTAATAGGAACTATATACAGAACTGTTAACAGTAAAACTTTTTGATGTGCTGTGGGCTCAATTTTTCATATTTCAAAAATCTGTGAGGATCCTTTGGTAAGGACAGTCTGAAGATACAGTAGATCAATTTTGGTGTCAATTGAACTAAAAATGTGGGAGGAGATAGGTTTGATAGGTTTAACAGTTTATGAAGAAATCAGAGTGATGGACTTCAAAATTCCTGCAAGGTCAAAGCGTATGAAAGTTTTGTCTCACTTGGGCCTACATTCACGTGGTGGTTTTACAGTGAAAGCACCTATGGCTGATTTGTTATGATTTTTTAAAGTTTTAAACTTTAGACTGTTGCTGTAGCGCCACCTTCAGGTTTATTGACCTACAATGCAGGTTGAGGACTTTGGGTATAGTACTGGAGCTATGTGCAAATTTTGGTGATTTTTTGTCCACGGGAAGTTAGACTTCAGTGGAAGATGGAGAATAATAATAATAAGTAAAACATTTTGATGCATTGTAAGATCAATTTTGATAATTCAATAATCTGGTCAATGAGTTTGTGAATGACAGTTTGAAGATTCAGTGTAGCAACTTTAGTGTTAATTGATTGAAAAATGTGGGTTACAGGTTTTGTTTGCTTTTTTTTCATAATTGAACATTAACTTCAGCAGCTGTGTACTCAGTCAGTTGCCAATCAATCGATTTAGTCATTGTAATCCTCGGCGGGGGTGGGGTAGGGTTGCCAACAGCGATGTCTCAGATTCGTGGAGCTTGCGTTGGATTGTGGGTAACGTAGTTTTCTCTGTATGAAGTGTTGGTTTCAGAGGACAGAATTAAACATATTTTAAAAAAATAATTTTTTGAGATAAAACTGCAATAAATCATACTACATCTTGGATATGTGGCCAATGTTGTCACTTTTTATGAGGATGATAAGACATTGATTTGGCGAGAATTAATAGGAACTGTATACAGAACTGTTAACAGAAAAACTTTTTGAAGTGCTGTGGGCTCTATTTTTCATATTTCAAAAATCTGTGAGGATCTTTTGGTAAGGACAGTCTGAAGATACAGTAGATCAATTTTGGTGTCAATTGAACAAAAAATGTGGGAGGAGATAGGTTTGATAGGTTTTACAGTTTATGAAGAAATCAGAGTGATGGACTTCAAAATTCCTGCAAGGTCAAAGCATATGAAAGTTTTGTCTCACTTGGGACTACATTCACGTGGTGGTTTTACAGTGATAGCACCTATGGCTGATTTGTTATGATTTTTTTTTAAGTTTTAAACTTTAGACTGTTGCTGTAGCGCCACCTTCAGGTTTATTGACCTACAATGCAGGTTGAGGACTTTGGGTATAGTACTGGAGCTTTGTGCAAATTTTGGTGATTTTTTGTCCACGAGAAGTTAGACTTCAGTGGAAGATGGAGAATAATAATAATAAGTAAAACATTTTGATGCATTGTAAGATCAATTTTGATAATTCAATTATCTGGTCAATGAGTTTGTGAATGACAGTTTGAAGATCCAGTGTAGCAACTTTAGGGTTAATTGATTGAAAAATGTGGGTTACAGGTTTTGTTAGCTTTTTTTTCATAATTGAACATTAACTTCAGCAGCTGTGTACTCAGTCAGTTGCCAATCAATCGATTTAGTCATTGTAATCCTCGGCGGGGGTTGGGTAGGGTTGCCAACAGCGATGTCTCAGATTCGTGGAGCTTGCTTTGGATTGTGGGTAACGTAGTTTTCTCTGTATGAAGTGTTGGTTTCAGAGGACAGAATTAAACATATTTTTAAAAATTCAATTTTTGAGATAAAATTCTGAAATAAATCATACTACATCTTGGATATGTGGCCAATGTTGTCACTTTTTATGAGGATGATCAGACATTGATTTGGCGAGAATTAATAGGAACTGTATACAGAACTGTTAACAGTAAAACTTTTTGATGTGCTGTGGGCTCAATTTTTCATATTTCAGAAATCTGTGAGGATCGTTTGGTACGGACAGTCTGAAGATACAGTAGATCAATTTTGGTGTCAATTGAACAATAAATGTGGGAGGAGATAGGTTTGATAGGTTTTACAGTTTATGAAGAAATCAGAGTGATGGACTTCAAAATTCCTGCAAGGTCAAAGCGTATGACAGTTTTGTCTCACTTGGGACTACATTCACGTGGTGGTTTTACAGTGATAGCACCTATGGCTGATTTGTTATGATTTTTTTAAAGTTTTAAACTTTAGACTGTTGCTGTAGCGCCACCTTCAGGTTTATTGACCTACAATGCAGGTTGAGGACTTTGGGTATAGTACTGGAGCTTTGTGCAAATTTTGGTGATTTTTTGTCCACGGGAAGTTAGACTTCAGTGGAAGATGGAGAATAATAATAATAATAATAATAATAATAATAATAATATAGGCAAATACAATAGGGTTCCGGCAGCTACGCTGCCTGGCCCCTAATAACCTTGGTGATTGCATGGGCGACTACAACGACGCCACTACAGCCAGCTCAGAACACTCAGCTCAGGGCGTTTTCCAGTAGTTCTCGCTGGAGTACAGATGCTAGGCGCAAACGGAGGAAAATGTATGCTTCTTTCGGCAAATACACATGACTGTAATCTAGGCCTCAGTCTCTGTTTGCGCTCACCATGTCAGCATGACTCCATACAGGAAGGCAGACACGTAGTGATGAAAAACCCACCAGCCTTTGATTCTGAAACAAAAGGAAAGCACAGTAAAAAGAATGAAAAAGGGTCCTGACGGTGATTAAACTGAATTAAAAATACCTAGATTAAAAGTGCTGTGTGTGATTTTAGCCTAGTGGTGAGGTTGCAGATTGCAGCCAACTGAATAGAATTACAAGGTGAAAAATGGCGGCCTCCGTGGAAGGACCCGCTCTCTATGTAGGTATAAAGGGCTCATTCTAAGGTAACTAAAAAAATAATTATTTTTATTTTCATTATACACTAATTAAAACATACTTTTGAATATTATATTCCATGTCTGCCAAGTGTACAGAAAATTCTGCCACATAATTGTACACACTAACAATTTGACAGGGCCATATTAGAAGAGTGAATATGGATGTAGCTGA